>NC_092380.1:106423898-106752398 GCF_030028105.1 Mobula birostris
ATAAACACAAGAGATCCTGCAGATGGAAACCTAGGGCAACATACACAAACTACAGGAGGAACTCAGCAAGTCAGGCACAGCTATGGAGTTGAATAAACAGTTGACATTTTGGGCTGAGACCCTTTATCAGGACTCAAGGTTGCCTGACCTGCTGAGTTCCTCCAGCATTTTGTGTGTGTTGCTCTAAATTCATTTTGTTCCTTTATTTACCAATTGTCACCTACGTTTAAAATTTAACACCAAAATTTCCTTGTACTTTGTGTCCTTCTGTAAATTAACCTATGGTTTATTGATACAGGAGACAGGAGTGAGATGTGCCAACTAGTGGAAAGGTGTCGTCTTACTCAATATCAGTAAGACGAAAGAGCTGATTGTAGACTTCAGGAAGGGTAAGACGAAGGAACACATACCAATCCTCATAGAGGGATCAGAAGTGGAGAGAGTGAGCAGCTTCAAGTTTCTGGGTGTCAAGATCTCTAAGGATCTAACCTGGTCCCAACATATTGATGTAGTTATGAAGAAGGCAAGACAGCGGCTATACTTCATTAGGAGTTTGAAGAGATTTTGCATGTCAACAAATACACTCAGAAACTTCTATAGTTGTATAGATGCACTGTGGAGAGCATTCTGACAGGCTGCATCACTGTCTGGTGTGGAGGGGCTACTGCACAGGACCAAAAGAAGCTGCAGAAGGTTGTAAATCTAGTCAGCTCCATCTTGGGCACTAGCCTACAAAGTACCCAGGACATCTTTAGGGAGCGGTGTCTCTGAAAGGCAGCATCCATTATTAAGGACCTCCAGCACCCAGGGCAAGCCCTTTTCTCACTGTTACCATCAGGTAGTGGGTACAGAAGCCTAAAGGCACACACTCAGTGATTCAGGAACAGCTTCTTCCCCTCTGCCATCCGATTCCTAAATGGACATTGAGGCTTTGGACACTACCTCACTTTAAAAAAAAATACACAGTATCTCTGCTTTTGCACATTTAAAAAATCTATTCAATACACATAATTGATTTACTTGTTTATTTATTATGTTTTATTTATTACTTTTTTCTCTCTCTCTGCTAGATTATGTATTGCATTGAACTGCTGCTACTAAGTTAACAAATTTCACGTCACATGCTGGTGATAATAAACCTGATTCTGATTAATATGGCAAATCCTGCATATTCAACAGGACTCTGCAGAGAGTGGTGCAGACTGCCCAGCACATCTGTAGATGTCAACTTCCACTATTCAGGACTTTTATGAAGACAGGTGTGTAAAAAGGGCCCGAAGGATCATTGCAGACCTGAGTCATCCCAACCACAAACTGTTCCAGCTGCTACCATCTGGGAACAGCCAGGACCAACAGGCTCCGCGTCAGCTTCTTCCACCAGGCTATCAGACTGCTTAATTCATGCTGATGCAACTGTATTTCTATGTTACATTGACTATCCTGTTGTACATAATATTTATTATAAATTACTATAACTGCACATTTAGACGAAGGCATAACATAAAAGATTTTTCCTCTTCATGTATGTTAAGGATGTAAGTAATAAAGTCAATTCAAATCAAAATTGTTTATCACTTCAGTGTTAAGCACAGAAAGAAATCTTTGATCAAAACAGTTTCACAACAGATTTTCTTCCATTCCTATAATGAAACATCATAATACTAGCATTAACTAGTCTCCAAATTGTTAAAATGGAAATAGTAACTAACTTACTTATTTGAAGTAACATTCAAGCCTGTGAATGAAGACAGCAATTGTAAAATATAATGAGGGTGACATAATTCAAAGACTCATAAATGTGATCTTTTATAAAAGTTCTCACCTTGAGTGTTGGCTGCAATGGAAACTTAGAAATCATTCGCTTCTTATTCTCATTCAGCATACCATCAATCTTCCTCATGTGTGGCAAATACATTTCATCTGTAAGCAATCAAAAAACAAAGTCCTGTTTTACCAAACTTCCAAGTTCTACAATTAAGTATTATTATAATACCAACAAATGCTCTCTGTAGTAAAAAGAATGAATTGCATCGCTGCAAGGCCACTTCACTGGGCAGTGAACCTAACTAAATCTAGGTTTCAACCTCTTAAAGGACAATGAACCAAGCTTCATATTTATAATTGAATCATAGAAAACCTACAGCACAATACAGGGCCCACAAAGCTGTGCCAACAAGGGTTACCCACAGATCTCTATTTTTCTGAGCTTTATGTACCTGTCCAGAAGTCTCTTAAAAGACTCCATCGTATCCGCCTCCACCACCATTGCCAGCAGCCCATTCCATGCACTCACCACACTGTGTAAAAAAAAAACTTATCCCTAACATCTCCCCTGTACCTAATGACATTCAAATGTGATTAAAAACAGGGATGGTGCTGGGGGATTGGCGTATTGCTCATGTTGTTCCATTGTTTAAAAAGAATTCCAAGAGTATACCTAGCAATTATCGGCGTGTGAGTTTGACGTCAGTGGTGAGTAAATTGATGGAAAGTATTCTTAGAGATGGTATATATAATTATATGGATAGACAGGGTCTGATTAGGAACAGTTAACATGGATTTGTGCATGGAAGGTCATGTTTGACAAACCTTATTGAATTTTTTTGATAAGGTTACTAAGAAAGTTGACGAGGGTAAAGCGGTGGATGTTGTCTATATGGACTTCAGTAAGGTCTTTGACAAGGTCCCACACGGAAGTTAGGAAGGTTCAGTCGTTGGATATTAATATAGAAGTAGTAAAATGGCTTCAGCAGTGACTGGATGGGAGACGCCAGAGAGCAGTGGTGGATAACTGTGTGTCAGATTGGAGGACAGTGTGTAGTGGTGTGCCTCAGGGATCAGTACTGGGTCCAATGTTGTTTGTCAGATATATTAATGACCTGGATGATGGGGTGGTAAATTGGATTAGTAGGTACGCAGATGATACTAAGATAGGTGGAGTTGTGGATAACGAAGTAGGTTTTCAAAGCTTGCAGAGAGATTTAGACCACTTAGAAGAGTGGGCTGAAAGATGGCATATGGAGTTTAATGCTGAAAAATGTGAGGTGCTACATTTTGGTAGGACTAATCAAAATAGGACATACATGGTAAATGGTAGGGCATTAAAGAATGCAGTAGAACAGAGCGATCTAGGAATAATGATGCATAGTTTCCTGAAGGTGGAATCTCATGCGGATAGGGTGGTGAAGAAAGCTTTTGGTATGCTGGCCTTTATAAATCAGAGTATTGAGTATAGGAGTTGGGATGTAATGTTGAAATTGTATAAAGCATTGGTGAAGCCAATTTTGGAGTATTGTGTACAGTTCTGGTCACCGAATTATAGGAAAGATGTCAATAAAGTTGAGAGAGTACAGAGGAGATTTACTAGAATGTGGCCTGCATTTCATCATCTAAGTTACAGAGAAAGGTTGAACAAGTTGGGTCTTTATGCTTTGGAGCGTAGAAGGTTGAGGGGGGACTTGATAGAGGTGTTTAAAATTATGAGGGGGATAGATAGAGTTGACGTGGATAGGCTTTTTCCATTGAGAGTGGGGGAGATTCAAACAAGAGGACATGAGTTGAGAGTTAAAGGGCAAAAGTTTAGGGGTAACATGAGGGGGAACTTCTTTACTCAGAGAGTGGTAGCTGTGTGGAACGAGCTTCCAGCAGAAGTGGTTGAATCAGGTTCGATGTTGTTGTTTAAAGTTAAATTGGATAGGTATATGGACAGGAAAGGAATGGAGGGTTATGGGCTGAGTGCAGGTCGGTGAGACTAGGTGAGAGTAAGAGTTCGGCACGGACTAGAAGGGCCAAGATGGCCTGTGCTAGCCATTTCAGCCCTGGTAAAAAGCCTCTGACCATCCACAGGATCAATGCCTCTCATCATTTTGTATGAAGAGCTTCATTTTCAGCTTTATTGATCTGAATCTTTTTATAAAGCTAAAGCCACACAGACATTTAACTGCTGGAATGTACAGAAAGAGAAATCACGTTAAGGAGGCAATTTACTCTTACAGGTTTCACTAACTTCCCACAACAGTCACATTTTAAGAATTAATAATAAGAACCTTTTTTCTTGGTTTAATAATATAGGGAATGGGGGGAATATGATCGAAACTAAAGGGTCACGTAAGACTTAATGCTAAGAATAAATTATTGCTTTTGCTTCAACAAATACTAGGCATAACAGCCTCTTTGTCGACCATTTACTGCTTACAATTAAAATCACAGACTGCATGTTTTCCAAACCATAACTAATCCCACATACTGATATTGGACTGACTCAGGATCACTTAATTCTCCAACCTTTTCAAGTTCACATGAAACTAATATACTTCTCTTTCCTCAGTTGTTCTAAAACATGTTGCTCTATTAGTTCAACGTCTTTTTCATACCTCAGTTCTTTAATGTCTAAAAACCTATCATTTTCTTTTTTGAATACAGACCATTAGACATAGGAGTAGAATTAGACCATTTGACCAATCAAGCCTGCTCCATAATTCAATCATGGCTGATCCTTCTCCCCCATCCCCCTCAGTCCCACTCCCCAGCTTTCTTCTTATAACCTTTAATGCAGAGTCCAATCAAGAACCTATCAAGGTCTGCCTTATATCCACCCAATGACCTGGCCTCCACATCTACCTGTGGTAATAAATTCCATAAGTTCACCACCCTCTGGCTAAAGAAAAGTCTCTGCATCTCTGTTTTAAATGGATGCCCCTCTATCCTGAGGCTGTGCCTTCTTGTCCTAGACTCCCCCAACAAGGGAAACATCCTTTCCACATCTACTCTGCCTAGGCATTTTAACATTCAAAAGGTTTCACTGAGATCCAGTCTCATCCTTCTGAATTCCAGTGAGTACAGACCCAGAGCTATCAAATGTTCCTCGTATGATAACCATACGAGGTTCCCGGAATCATCCTTGTGAGCCTCCTCTGAACCCTCTCAAATGCCAACACATCTTTTCTTAGATGAGGAGCCCAGAACTTTTCACAATGCTCAAGGTGAGGCCTCACCAGTGCCATATAAAGCCTCAGCATCACATCCCTGTTCTTGTATTCTAGACCTCTTGAAATGAATGCTAACATTGCATTTGGCTTCCTCACCACCAACACTATCTGCAAGCTAACCTTTTGGGTGTTCTGCACAAGGACTCCCAAGTCCCTTTGCATCTCACAGTTTTTGGATTTTTCTCCCCATTTAAAAAATAGTCTGTACATTTATTTCTTCTACCAATGTGCATGACCGTTCATTTTCCAACATTGTATTTCATTTGCCACTTACTTGCCCATTCTCCTAATCTGTCTAAGTCCTCCTGTAGCCTACCTATTTCCTCAAAACTACCTGCCCCTCCACCAATCTTCGTATTATCTGCAAACTTGGCAACAAAGCCATCAATTCATTGATATACAGCATAAAAAGCAATCCCAACACTGATCCTGTGGAATACCACTGGTCACTGGCAGCCAACCAGAAAAGGATCCTTTTATTCCCACTCGTTGTCTCCTACCAATCAGCCAATGCTCTAATCATGTCAGTAACCTTACTGTTACTACCATGGCCTCTTAACTTGGTAAGCAGCCTCATATGTGGCACCTTGTCAAAGGCCTTCTGAAAGTCGAAATATACAACATCCACTGCATCCCCTTTATCTATCCTACTTGTAATCTCCTCAAAGAATTTCAACAGGTTCATCAGGCTTGATTTCCCTTTAAAGAAACCATGCTAACTTTATCTTACCTTGTCCCGTGTCACCAAGTACTCTATAACCTCATCCATAACAAATGAATCCAACATCTTCCCAACCACTGAGGTCAGACTAACTGGTTTAATTTCCTTTCTGCTGCTTCCTCCTTTCTTAAAGAATGGAGTGACATTTGCAATTTTCCAGTCCTCTAGCATCATGCCAGAGTCCAATGACTTTTGAAAGATAATTAATAATGCATCCATAATCTCTGCCAATACCTTTTCCAGAACCCATAGCTGCAGAGAAATTTCTTTAGCCAGAGGGTGGTGAACTTGTGAAATTTATTACCACAGGCAGCTGTGGAAGACAGGTCGTTGGGTGTATTTAAGGCAGGACTTGATAGGTTCTTGATTGAACACCGTATTAAATGTTATGGGAAGAAGGCCAGGGAGTGAGGCTGAGGGGAAAAGATAGAATCAGCCACTATTGAATGACAGAGTAGACTCAATGGGCCAAATGGCCTAATTATGATCCTCTGTCCTATGGTCTTATAGTTCATCTGGTCTGGGTGACTTAGGTCTTTCAGCTTTTTGAGCACTTTCTCCCTTGTAACAGTAACTGCACTCACTTCCCTTCCCTCGCACCCTTCAACATCTGGCACACTGCTAGTGCCTTCTACAGTGAAGACTGATGCAAAGTACTCATTTAGTTCATCTGCTATCTCCTTGTCCCTCATTATTATTTCTCCGGCCTTACTTTCTAGCAGTCCTATATCCACTCTCATCTGTCTTTTTTTTTTTTTTACATACTTGAAAAAGCTTTTACTATCCACTTTGCTTGCTAGTTTGCTTTCATATTTCATCCTTTCCTTCCTAATGATTCTTTTAGTTGCTCTCTGTAGGTTTTTAAAGGCTTCCCAATCCTCCGTCTTACCACTAATTTTTGCTTTGTTATATGCCATCTCTTTTGATTTTACATTAGCTTTGACTTCCCTTGTCAGCCACAGTTGTACTATTTTGCCATTTGAGTATTTCTTTGTTGTTGGAATACATCTATCCTGCACCTTCATTTTTTTCCAGAAACTCACACTGTTGCAGCTCTGCTGTCATCCCTGCCAACAGCTCCTACCAATTTACTTTGGCCAACTCCTCTCTCATACCAATGTATTTTCCTTTGCTCCAGTTCATTACATTACACCCAATCCAGTATCTGATACCCTAGTCGGCTCAACAACAAACTGCTCTAAAAAGCCATCTTGTAGGCATTCAACAAACTCACTCTCTTGAAATCCATTACCAACATGATTTTCCCAATTGACCTGCACGTTAAAATCACCCATGACTATCATAACATTGCCCTTTTGACACACCTTTCATATTCCCCGTTGTAATCTGTGGTCCACATCCTAGCTACTGTTTCGAGGCCTGTATAGAACTGCCATCAGGGTCCTTTTCCCCTTGCAGCTTCTTAACTGAACCTACAAGGATTCGACATCTTCCAATCCTATGTCCCATTATTCTACTGATTTGATGTCATTCTTTACTAGCAGAGCCACGTCAGCCCCTCTGCCTACCTTCCTATCCTTCTGATACAACATGTAACCTTCAGCTCCCAACAACAACCATCCTTCAGCCATGATTCAGTGATGGCCACAACATCATACACGAAAATCTGTAATAGTGCAACAAGATCAACGACCTTATTTCTTATACTCAGTGCATTGAGTTATAACACCTTGAGTACTGCATTGACTACCTTTTTTGATTCTGCATCTCTAATGCACTGATACTCACCCTGCTGGCTGCAATTTTGTCCGATCATCTGCCTACCATTCCTGACAGTCTGACTGCATGCCATCCATCCTACCCTGAGTCCCTTCACTCCGTTTCCCACACCCCTGCCAAATTAGTTTAAACCCTCTCCAACAGCTTTAACAAACCTGCCCATGAGAATATTGGTCCCCCTCGGGTTCAGGTGTAATCGTCACTTTTGATCAGGTCACATATATTCAACAACTGAGCTTCCACACCCCTCTTGGAACTCCTAAGGTTCTTTACTGGTAAAGAAACAACTTGTCTTCTCATCTGCCCTTATTTTGATTTTCACTGCAACCTAGGGAACGATCATCTCTACATTGAGCTCTTAAGGCCCTTAAAACTTCTGCAAATTTGTGCTTTGTTTTCTAAACTCAAGAACACAACTTCAATCTGCTTCACAATTCTGCCTCCCTACAGGAAGCCCCACTTTAGTTAAAGCCAAGAGTCTTGTACACAGGGAGACAAGAGACTGCAGATGCTGGAATCTGGAGCAACAATATGCTGGAGGAGCCCTGAGACAGGGCTTCAGCCCTAAGTATCGAAAAATTGTTTTTCTCCCAGATGCTGCTTGATGCGCTGAATTCTTCTAGCAGATTGTTTGTAGACACGTACACAATTCCAGCTGTACGGCTCTCCAGAGTTTGCAGTAATTTGACCAAGATATCTCCACTCCTGTACTCAAATTCTTCAATAAAGGCCAATATAAAGCCAACTATGTTGTATTTGTACATTAACTCTAAATGATTTGGGTAAGAGGACACCCAAGTCCCTTTGAACACTAACACCTCTCAAACTTACATCATTTAATAATATCATCTCACTTCCTATAGACCCAGCTCCTAAACATCAATCCTTGCAGGCAGTCTCTCCACAGTGAGCAAGAGTGCTGGATGGATGCAAGAGTGGCACAGGAGATCAGGAATTCAAACCAGATTACCAGCACAACTGCATACAGTCCTAATGGATCTCCTTATCTCCTTTTCTTTTTAAATACAGGGATTGGGTGCATATCTGTGAACATTTTGACCAAGAGCACCAAAACAGATCGATGCTCCACAGGATGATGCCAAGGTATAGATACAACCACCAAAAGAATCAATGTAGTTGCTCTTAATTGTTCTCTAAACCCTGTGAACAGTTTTTTCCCCAGGGCAATTAATGGCTGGTCTTACCACCACTTATAAATCAAAGTGCATAAACAGAGATGCTTTTCTAAGAATTAATAATAATTATTGACCACAACAGCTAAAAGGGCTGAGCAGGTATTACTCCTATAAAGCATGTAAAAATCAGAATCAAAGATGGAACATCAATACTGACCATTACTTTGTTCTGATGCCTCAATCATGTCAGGATCCAAGGCTGTACTCACAAGCAGCTCCACATAGTTCTTAAATGTCTCTTTCATTGTTCTGGTATTCAAGAAACGAGCTACATACTGAGTTGTTGGAGGAGGTCGTTCTAAAATAAATAATTATTAATAACTAAATTAGTACAGACTTAGAAATATATTTCAACGTGTTGACCATTCGCGAGTTCAAATATAGTAATACACAGGATATATATATTTTACAAAATGCAGTATTATTTTCAGCTTACATAGATGTTGACCCTAACTTCTTTGAGTGAAAACAGCATTTTCCCAGGCAACCATCCATGAATCGTTTTGTAATATAATGACTTTATAATGATACATAAAGATGAAAGTTTCAATGTTTGGATGATTACATTCCACGACTGAATTCTTCATGTAGTTCATGAACAGAAGATACATAAACTATCAATTACTTATCATAGGCAATCTACACAACCTCCTTCAGATTAACCCAGGCACAGAACACTTCCCTATTCACTTTCAAAGGAGGGTCAACAGCAAGAGACTACACTATTCACTTATTTGAATTTTATTTTTAAACTGTTCATCTTTTTGAAGTTCTAAGATTTTGAATTTTATATTTTAAAACATTAGTTTTAATTGCTTTAAAATGTGCATTGAAAAATTTCAGTGTATTTTTCACTGAAATGAACATTTCCTTTTTTGGTGATTATGGCCAAGTTACAAGATGATGATTGTCAAACTAGTTTTAATAGGAGTAACATGGTAGCATATTCAGAGTAAACTATTACAGTACCAACAAACTTAAATGTTTTAAAAGTTATGAAATGACCCGGATTTAATTCCCGCCTTTGTTTGTAAGGAGCTTGCATATTCTCCTAGAGACTACATGGGTTTCCTTCGGATGTTCTGGTTTCTCCCACATTCTAAAGATGTATGGGTTAGTAGGTTAATCGGCCACATGGGTGTAATGGGCAGCACAGACTTGTTGGGCTGGAAAGGCCTGTCACCATTGCTGGACCTCTTAAAAAAAAAACACAACTTTCAGGAAGGGCTTATTTTCGATCTCCCTTGAACACATTAATCAGTAGAAATTGTTGATGGCGTTAACATGAGAAATCCAAAGAGGTCTTTTCCACATCCTAATGCTTTTTTGATTGCTCTTGGCAAGTGTGATTTTTAGTTAGATATTATGGAAGTGTGTGGGCAGCTTATAATTGATTGTAAATTCTGGGCTAAAGTATAATGGAAACTATATATCACAACGATATTTCCTCTGAATATTTGCAAATGACCGTTTATTTCAAGTTTAAAAATGCGTAATATCCATTTAACAATGCTAATTTTAGTGAAAACCAAATTAACAAACGAATATCCTAATACTATATATTGTTGGATAGCTGCAACGCTTAGGAAAATATTTCAGTTGATAGTTTCAGGGAAACACAGCAATGAAAGTTTTTCCCGCAATAGTTCTTTTCTTCAATAAACGATGCAACTGAAGATGTTTCCTAATATTTTGTTCAAAAATTTACAATTTTTGATGAATGCAGAGCTTAAAGTAACTACCACCAAGGTATATGGACCAAGGTAATACAACTGCTGGGTACTCTCCATATATGAACAGGGAATATTTATGCTATTTATTTCAATAAAGTGTCTCAACTCCAATTTCAAATTGGCACTCACTACATGAAGCTCATTATGGGAAATGTTTTCTCATTTCCCATAATGTACATTGTTACAGCATGAAGGAGACTGCCAATTTTCTTAGTTATAGCAAGAACTAAATATAATATTAGATTTGAAAGCCCATGTTTGATAGTTCAATTAAATATGTAATAAAAACTTTTATTAAAAGTATAAACGTGAAAATGGAATGAATGATATTTGAATATTGTTTTACTTGCCTCAAAATGGAATATTATACTCCTACTACAATGAAACCTTCAAAAGTAGGAAGTATGAAAAAGGGAACTTTTTTATTTTTAATTGTGTACTAATTGTTGATATTGAGTAAAAAGGTATTTCTGTGTACTGGCATTATCCTTGAAACACTTCCATGGTTAAACAATGGAGCAGGCAAACAAAGGTTCATTTCTGAGTGAATACATTTATCAACCTGAGCAACATCATCTTAAACACTGATCGTCACATTACAGGCCCTGCTCAGACAACCCATATCAAGACTGCTTTTAGAAATGGTTTTCACCATGTAGCAGCAAATTGGTAAAAGTTACCACAAGCAATAAAGTTTCAAATTTTGTCATATTCAAATGTAGACAGGCTCTTGACAGAGCATAATTTAAATATTAAACAAATGATATTGAAACATTGTGATTCTTTGCAGAGTTGTGAAGGCTGAAGAAACTATTAACGAAAGTACATGATCAGATATATAGAGATAGAAATACTTTAAACAATGAATCCCTAAAATTGTATAAATAAAAAGTATCTAACAGTAAATTTTAGTGGATGCTACAAACCTAAATTAAAAGCAGAAAATAATAGAAATGGTCAGCAAGTCAGTTACTCTGAACTGATCTGAAACACACGTTATTATCACAAAAATAAACCATTCAAAATATAAAGGGAGAAGAATTAATGAAGTACATTGGGAGTAGACAAAAATACAATTTAAATGATCTGTAAAATCATAAGATTACATTAATATAACGTTTAGAATCTAAGTGGTAGAACAAATGGTAAGTAAAACAACACAATATGGACAGTACAGCACAAGATCATGCCCTTCAGCTTATGATGTCTGTGCTAAGCATGATGCCACATTTAGCTACGCAAACAACAGGAATTCTGCAGATGCTGGAAATTCAAGCAACACACATAAAAGTTGCTGGTGAACGCAGCAGGCCAGGCAGCATCTCTAGGAAGAGGTGCAGTCGACGTTTCAGGCCGAGACCCTTTGAAGGCCTGAAACGTCGACTGCACCTCTTCCTAGAGATGCTGCCTGGCCTGCTGCGTTCACCAGCAACTTTTATGTGTGTTGCCACATTTAGCTAATCCTTTCAGCCAACACATGATCAATATCTAAATCAAAAATGGTGGTGAATCTGCAAATAGTGGGGGAGATTGAAAATCTGACAGTACAGTGGTGCTAGAATGTTTGTGAACCCTGTAGAATTTTCTCTGTTTCTGCATAAATATGACCTAAAATGTCGATCAGATCCTCATGTAGGCCTAAAACTAAATAAAGGAAACCCAATTATATAAATAACACAAAAAATTTATACTCATTCATTTATTCAGAAAAGTTATCCAATATTACATGTATTTGTTGGAAAAAGTATGTGAACCTCTGGGGTAATGCCTTCTATAAAAGCTAATTGGAGCTGGGCGTTCCAATCAATGAGATGAGATCGGAGGTGTGGGTTGCAGAGCAGCCCTGTCCTATAAAAAAGACACACAAATTCAGATTACTGACAGAGCTTGTTCTTCTCATCAAACATCTGTTGATGTGCACCATGTCTCAATTACAACAACTTTCAGAGGGCCTTAGAAGAATTGGAGATGAGATTGCAGGTGTGGGTTATAGAGGTGCCCTGTCCTATAAAAAACACACACAAAGTCATGTCACTGACAGAGCCTGCTCTTCTCAAGAAAGATCTGTTTACGTGCACCATGCCTCAATCAAAGCAACTTTCAGAGGACCTCAGAAGAATTGTAGAAATGCATGAAGCTGCAAAAGGCTACAAAGGCATTTCTAAAGACCTGAGAGTTCATCAGTCTACAGTAAGAGAAATTGTCTACAAATGGAGGAAATTCAATTCTGTTGCTACTCTCCCTAGAATGGACATCCTGCAAAGATCACACCAGGAGCACATTGTGCAATGCTGAAGGAGTGAAAAAAACCCAAGGGTAACAGCAAAAGACCTGCAGAAATCTCTGGAACTTGCAAAAGACTCTGTTCATGTGTCCAACATAAGAAAAACACTAAACAAGAATGGTGTTCATGGAAGGACAACATGGAGGAGACCATGTCTCCAAAAAATAAAAAAAATTGCTGCACATCTCAAGTTTGCAAAAGACCACCCGGATGTTCCACGATGCTTCTGGGACAATGTTCTGTGGATAGATGAAACAAAATTGAACTTTTTGGCAGAAATGCACACCACTATGTTTGGGAGAAAAAGGGCACTTGCACACCAACACCAAAATCTCATCCCAACTGTGAATCATGGTGGAAGGGGCGTCACGGTTTGCAGTGGCTTTGGTGCCTCAGGGCTTGGACAGCTTGCAAACACAATGGTTTAAAAAAGAAGAAAATTAGTGTTTTGAAATGGCCGCGTCAAAGTCCTGACCTTAATTCTATAGAAATGTGGAAGGACCTGAAGCAAGTAGTTCATGTAAGGAAGCCCACCAACATCCCAGAGTTGAAGCAGTTTTGCAATCTGGAATGGCCTAAAGTTCCCCCAAGCCGATGTACAGGACCGATCAACAGTTACCGGAATCATATGGTTGAAGTTATTACTGTACAAGGGGGTCACACCAGTTACTGAAAGCAAAGGTTCACATAATTTTTCCAACATATGCATGTAATATTGGATAATTTTTCTTAATAAACAAGTATAATATATAACCATATAACAATTACAGCACGGAAACAGGCCATCTTGGTCCTTCTAGTCCGTGCCAAACTCTTATCCTATCCTATTCCCACCGACCTGCACTCAGTCCATAACCCTCCATTCCTTTTCTGTCCATATATCTATCCAATTTAACTTTAAGTGACAACATCGAACCTGCCTCAACCACTTCTGCTGGAAGCTCGTTCCACACAGCTACCACTCTCTGAGTAGAGAAGTTCTCCCTCATGGTACCCCTAAACTTTTGTCCTCTAATTCTCAACCCATACCCTCTTGTTTGAATCTTTCCCACTCTCAATTGAAAAGTCTAACCACGTCAACTCTATCAATCCCCCTCATAATTTTAAACACCTCTATCAAGTCTCCCCTCAACCTTCTATGCTCCAAAGAATAAAGACCTAACTTGTTCAACCTTTCTCTGTAACTTAGATGAAACCCAGGCAACATTTTAGTAAACCTCCTCTGTACTCCCTCAATTTTATTGACATCTTTCCTATAATTCGGTGACCGAACTGTACACAATACTCCAGATTTGGCCTTACCAATGCCTTATACAAATTCAACATTACATCCCAACTCCTATACTCAATGCTCTGATTAATAAAGGCCAGCAAACCAAAAGCTTTCTTCACCACCCTATCAACATGAGATTCCATCTTCAGTGAACTATGCACCATTATTCCTAGATCCCTCTGTTCTAAAGCATTCTTTAATACCCTACCATTTACCATGTATGTCCTATTTTGATTAGTTCTGCCAAAATGTAGCACCTCACATTTTTCAACATGAAACTCCATCTGCCATCTTTCAGCCCACTCTTCTAACTGTCCTAAATCTCTCTGCAAGCTTTGAAAACCTACCTCATCATCCACAACACCACCACCTATCTTAGTATCATCTGCATACTTACTAATACAATTTACCACCCCATCATCTAGATCATTAATATATATTACAAACAACATTGGACTCAGTACAGATCCTTGAGGCACACCACTACACATAATGTTTTTGTGATATTTATTTATTTATTTATTTAATATTTATATAATTGGGTTCTCTTTCATCTAGTTTTAGGACTTAAGTGAAGATCTGATCACATTTTAGGTCATATTTATGCAGAAATAGAGAAAATTCCACAGGGTTCACAAACCTTCTAGTACCATTGCATATTGACTGATTGCATCACAGCCTGGTATGGAAACACCAATACCCTTGAATGGAAAATCCTACAAAAAGTAGTGGACATGGCCTATTCCATCATGGGTATAGCCCTTCCTACTGTTGAGCACATCTACACAAAGAGTTGTTGCAGGAAAGCGGCATCCACCATCAGGGACGTCCACCACCCATGTCATGTTCTTTTCTTAAACAAGAGAAAATTTGCAGATGCTGGAAATCAAAGTAATACACACAAAATGCTGGAGGAACTCAGCTGGCCAGGCAGCATCTATGGATAAGAGTAAACAGTCATTGTTTTGGGCCAAGATGTCAACTGTTTACTCTTTTCCACAGAGGCTATCTGACCTGCTGAGTTCCTCCAGCAATTTGTGTATATTACTATGCTCTTTTCTCACTACTGCCATCAGGAAGAAGGTATAGGAGCCTCAGAACTCTCACCACCAAGTTCAGGAACAGTTATTACTCCTTAACCATCAGGTTCTTGAACCAGTGGGGATAACTTCATTCAACTTCACTTGCCCCATCACTGGAATGCTCTCACAGTCTTTGGTTTGACTTTCAAGGATTCATCTCATATTCACAATATTTATTGTTAATTTTTTTTTCTATTTTCTTGTCTATTTGACGTTTGTCATCTTTCAGTTGCTTGTCAGTCCTGCTGGGTGTGGTCTTTCATTACAATGATTCTATTATGATTTTTGAACTTACTGAGTATACCTGCAAGAAAATGACTCTCAGGGTTGTATATAGTGATATATATGTACTTTGATAATAAATATACTTGGAACTTTGATATCCATCCATTCCCTTATTCCTCCTCTCATCTATGCCCTAAGCATACAAAATTTATACACTGGGAAAATGATTTTGGCAGTCTACCCAATTTGCAGTGTCCTAATTTCATAAATTTCTATCAATATAATTACTTAGAATTAGGTGACAATTTATATTCTTTGTGGAAATAATTAAGTTTCCTGGCAGCATTCATAGTGCAATGTTAAGCGGACTTCTTAGCCAGTTATGGGGAACTGCTTCACTACAAGCTGACCTTAGAACTCTAAAATGAGAGGAAATCAGGTAATTATTGGAACCAACCATCTCTTCAGCAATTTGAAACTCCACTCCTCCACAAATAACCCAAGATAACCCAGCGTGGTCTATTGTGGATGATGTCCTGGAGTAATGCATGTCAGGACAAAAAAAAATTGTGTAATAGTTTATTGTCTTCCCAATACTGAATTTAGAGAAACAAGAGAGGATCTTATTGAAAGATTAAAAAACACATTAAAGGACGAGATAAGATAGAAGCAGGGAAGTTGTTTCGACTGGTAAGTGAGATTAGAACTAGGGACATAGCCTCAGGATTCAGGAGAATATATTTAGCATGAAGATGAGAAGAAAATGCATTTTCCAGAGAGTAGTGAATCTCTGAAATTCTCTGCCCATAGAAACAGTAGAGACAACTTCATTAAATATATATATATATATATATAAGACACAGTTAGGTAGATTATTGCATAACAGAGGAATTAAGGGGTAAGGGGGAGCCGAGTCCATGGCTAAATCAGCCATGACACAGCAGGCTCACAGCCAGATGGTCTACTCCTGCTCCTATTTCATAAGTTTTTAATATATTTGTGCCTAAGCAACTTAAGTGTAGGAAATGACAGCTATTTTTTCATGACTAGATCCATAAAAATGATGAGTTGATAGCTAATTAACATATTTCATTGACAGTGGTCTGAAAACAAAACACAGAAGCTCGAGAAACCTGCTCATTTTTGAGCAACAAGCATTCTTTTCCCTCCAAGTGCCGGAAAGCACCATAGTTAAACACACTAGTCAACAAATACCAGCCTTCTTTAGCATGTTTCTGCAATATAACATGGCATACCTTACAGGTACTACTCAGCCTTGTGACTCACAAGACATTACCCTGTCAGATATCACCTTACACTTTTCCCTATTGGTTTCCTTCCAAAGTCAAATTTAAAAATTACCTACAAGCTCATGGCAAAGAAGCAAAGGAGTTTGGTACTTAAAACATGCAAAGTTGGATACCAAACAAATATCATATGTTACACCTCAGTCCTCCCAAAGAGTTATATAACTAATTTTTGGAAATGAAAAACCTGTTCGAAATATAGTAACTTTTAATGTAGGAAAAAGCAGTAGTCAAGGTTCCACAAACAGAAAATAGACCATGACCAGATATCCTTTAAAGTTACTGCTAATGAAAGCAAAAACATTAGATACAACAGCACACAGAATAATTTTGCTCTGTAGGGCTTTTATGCTCACCCAAAAGAGCAGACAAGGTCCATGCCAAGTTCTTGTCTAAAGGACAATATTGCAGATGGCCAGTCTTTTTCAACACTGCATTGCAGAGTCAACCTAAATATTGACTTAAGTTTCTATAGTAATTTTTGAATCCACAGCCTTCCGACCCAGTCTAACTGCTGCAAGTAAACAAAACCAGTAGAACTAACAACTGTAACGTCCAACATTATATGTTGGAATATTTGACAAAATTTACAAGTACGAACTAAAATTATCAGAAAATATTATCAGCTGCAAAGTAATCTAGCAAAGGTCCTTGCATTAGTTTGTGGAGGGATGAGTAACTTTTCGCCTAGTTAAGTTGGTTCCACCTTGAATTTTAAAAGCATATGGAATGCTCCCTCACTCTCTTAAAAGCGAAGAAGCACACAACCAGTCCTCAAGATCACAAGATCAGACACTGAATTGCAGATCTTTGCTGAAGTTAAGGAAAAAAATAACCAGATGTTATTACCTCTGGCCACTGTTACATTAGTATGCTAACAAATGCAGAGATGCAAAGGGAGTTGGGAGTCCTTGTGCAGGATACCCTAAAGGTTAACCTCCAGGTTGAGTTGGTGGTGAAGAAGGTGAATGGAATGTTGGCATTCAGTTCTAGAGGTACAGAATATAAGCAGGGATGTGATGTTGAGGCTCCATAAGGCACTCGTGAGACCACACTTGGGAGTACTGTGTGCAGTTTTGGTCTACTTATTTTAGAAAGGATATACTGACAGTGGAGAGGGTTCAGAGAAGATTCACGAGAATGATTCCAGGAATGAAATGGTTACCGTATGAGGAACGTTTGGCAGCTCTTGGGCTGTATACCCTGGAGTTCAGGAGAATGAGGGGGGATCTCATAGAAACTTTCCTAATGTTAAAAGGCCTGAACAGATTAGATATGGCCAAGACATTTCCCATGGTAGGGGAGTTTAGGAGAGGGCATGACTTCCAGATTGAAAGATGTTCGTTTAGAACAGAGATGCGAAGTAATTACTTTAGTCAGAGGGTGGTAAATCTGTGGAATTTGTTCCCACAAGTGGCTGTGGAGGCCAAGTCATTGGGCATATTTAAGGCAGAGATAGGTAGGTTCTTGATTAGCTAGGGCATCAAGAGATATGGGGAGAAGGCAAGAGTGGGGATGACTGGAAGAATTGGATCAGCACGATTGAATAACGGAGCAGATTCGATGGTCTGAAGGTCCTTCTTCTGCTCCTATATCTTATGGTCATAAGTTTCTTCACTCAACTGAATGTGTAAATTTTACAGTGAGAAATTATAAAATGCTCATGGCAACAGCACAATAGATTGGGAACATAAATATATTTAATTTCACAAACCTGATTTTTGCTGAACATTTTTGACTGGTTTTCCATGTGTATTCACCTTTGAAGGAAACCCATTGTCTGAGGAAGAAGGCAGTTGGAGATGTTAGTTAAAAACTTGTTTATTATTTTGATTTATTTCCCCAACCCACCTCTGCTTCTCTATGATTTCTTCTCTCTATAAAACAACGGGTACTTAGCTTGAGAACATTTCCATTATCACTAGGCACCTTTCTTTTCAAAGTAGTCACCAGGATGTCTTGCCAAACTATTTTTCAATTGAAGTGAAGCATTAAACTTTCATTTCAATGGTTAAGACAATACTGTTCACCACAAGGTTTTTAACCTTACATTTTCTACACTCAGTTTCCAATTTCATCATAGAGAAATATGCTCCAAAAATATCAGATAAGTTTTAAAAGCATATTTCAACAAGTATTGCACAAATATCAATCAACTAAGATTATTTTGTTTTGGAAGGTTGGATTTTCAGATGCTAAAAATGAGTTTACCTCAAAGTACCCCTATAATTTGAAAAGCTCTTGCTGTTCTCCAAATCTAATAGCCTGGGGAACTGGGTTTTATGGTGTTGAAAATTGTTCATTTATTTCTGGGACCTGGGATTTAATCACATTCCGAATTATTTAGATGTAATACTAGCCAGATGAAAGCTAACGGCATATATTTATAAAGAATGTGGTTCTCCCATGCTCAACAGCACATGGAACCAACTAGCGATGCAAGGTAAGGATCTTAGCTTGATAAGGAGGGGTTGGGAACAGTTACAGATATTCTCCTTATTTCAGAAGTTGTGTGAAAACTGCAAATAACAATACAGTTTCATTTAATGCATACTGGATTAGCTCTATTCCAAATTTGTTTGAGTACACAGGTGAACAAATTGATGATCTGAAGAATCAGAATCAGGTTTACTATCACTGGCATGTGATGTGAAATTTGTTAACTTAGCAGCAGCAGTTCAATGCAATACATAATATAGAAGAGAAAAATAAATAAATAAATTACAGTATACATATATTGAATAGATTAAATAATGGACGCTGCCTTTCTGAGACACTGCTCCCTGAAGATGTCCTAGGTACTTTGTAGGCTAGTACCCAAGATGGAGCTGACTAGATTTACAACCCTCTGTAGCTTCTTTCGGTCATGTGCAGTAGAGCATCCCCCCGCCATACCAGACAGTGATGTAGCCTGTCAGAATGCTCTCCACAGTACATCTATAGATGTTTTTGAGTGTATTTGTTGACATGCCAAATCTCAAACTACTAGTAAAGTATAGCTGCTGTCTTGCTTTCTTTATAACTACATTGATATGTTGGGACCAGGTTAGATCCTCTGAGATCTTGACACCCAGAAACTTGAAACTGCTCACTCTCTCCACTTCTGATCCCTCCATGAGGATTGGTATGTGTTCCTTCTTGAAGTGCACAATCAGTTCTTTCATCTTGCTGACGTTGAGTGCCAGGTTGTTGCTGCAGCACCACTCCACCAGCTGACATATTTCACTCTTGTACGCCCTCTCGTCACCATCCGAGATTCTACCAACAATGGTTGTATCATCAGCAAATTTACAAATGGTATTTGAGCTATGCCTAGCCACACAGTCATGTGTATACAGAGAATAGAGTAGTGGGCTAAGCACACACCCTTGAGGTGCGCCAGTGGTGATCGTCAGCGAGGAGGATATGTTATCACCAATCTGTACATATTGTGGTCTTCCGGTTAGGAAGTCGAGGATCCAATTGCAGAGGGAGGTACTGTGGCCCAGGTTCTGCAACTTCTCAATCAGGATTGTGGGAATGACGGTATTAAATACTGAGCTATAGTCGATGAACAGCATCATCCTGATATAGGTGTCTGTGTTGTCCAGGTGGCTGTGTGGAGAGCCATTGAGATTGCATCTGTCAATGACCTATTGTGGCGACAGACAAATTGCAATTTGTCCAGGTCCTTGCTGCGGCAGAAGTTCAGTTGAGTTATAGCCAACCTCTCAAAGCATTTCATCACTGTTGATGTGAGTGCAACTGCATGATAATCATTAAGGCAGCTCACATAATTCTTCTTAGGCACTGGTATAATTGTTGCCTTTTTGAAGCAAGTGGGAACTTCCACCCGTAGCAGAGAGGGGCTGAAAATGTCCTTGAATACTCCTGCTAATTGGTTGGCACAGAGCCTTACCAGGTACTCCATCGGGACTTTCCGCCTTGCGAGAGATCACTCTCTTTAAAGACAGCCTAACATCGGCCTTTGAGACGAGATCACAGGGTCATCAGGGCAGCAGGGATCTTCACAGCTGTAGTTGTGTTCTCCCTTTCAAAGCGGGCATAGAAGGCGTTGAGCTCATCTGGTAGTGAAGCTTCGATGCCATTCATGCTATTGGGTTTCGCTTTCTAGGAAATAATGTCCTGCAAACACTGCCAGAGTTGTCGTGCATCTGATGTCACCTCCAACTTGTCGTGCATCTGATGTCACCTCCAACTTGGATCTCGTTGCCCTTGAAATTGCCCTCCGCAAATCATAGCTGGTTTTCTGGTACAGGCCTGCTTTGCCAGACTTGAATGCCACAGATCTAGTCTTCAGCAGACGACGTACCTCCTGGTTCATCCACGGCTTTTGGTTTGGGAATGTACAGTAAGTCTTTGTAGGCACATACTCATCCACACACGTTTTAATGAAGTCGGTAACAACTGCAGCATACTCATCCAGGTTTGAATACAAATCCCTGAATACAGTCCAGTTCACCAATTCAAAGCAGTCCTGTAGGCACTCCTCTGTTTCCCTTGTCCACATCTTCTTGGTCCTCACTACTGGTGCTGCAGTCTTCAGTCTCTGCCGATACTCAGGGAGTAGAACTACAGCCAGGTGATCAGACTTCCCAAAGTGAGGGCGTGGAATAGCACGGTAGGCAATCTTGATGGTGGTGTAGCAATGGTCCAGTGTGTTTTTTCCTCTGGTATTACAAGTGATCTGATGATGCTAGTAGCTTAGTGATTTTTTCAGACTGGCCTAGTTAAAATCTCCCAAAACGATGGTGAAGGCACTAGAGTGTGCTGTTTCATGTATGTTGATCCCATTGCTCAGATCATCTAAAACTTGGTTGACATTGGCCTGAGGTGGAATGTATACTGCTACCAAAATGACCCCAGAGAATTCCCGTGGTAGGTAAAAAGGATGGCACTTAACTGCTAGATATTCCAGGTCTAGTGAGCAGAATTGGGACAGCACTGATATATTTGTGCACCAAGAAGAGTTGATCATGCGGCATACTCCTCCAGCTCTGCTTTTGAGGGACTCTATAGATGTGTCTTGAAGGTGTATAGTAAACCCGTCAATCATCACTGTATGATCCCACATTCATTCTCTTTTCAACCTTATATAGCACACTTCAACATGATGGAAGATTACAGGCATAAGAATTTCATGTCCAACATATTAGTTCGTTATAAAATACAGGTATCCTCCGCTTTATGAAAGTTCGCTTCACGCCACTTTGCTTTTATGAAAGACCTACATTAGTACCTGTTTTCGCTAACCAAAAGAAATCTGAAGAGGATTTTCACTTTTACGAAAAAAGGCGAAAAGCAAAAATAGCGTTCAGCATTTGTTTTGCAGCGAGCCGTTATAGAGGCAGCGCGCACCCCGAGCAGCGAGAGTGGCACCGCCAAGCTCCTTCCCCAGGAACTACACTCAGTATCAAGCCGCCATAGCTTTGAACCGCGTGAAATTTTTTGCTACGATTGACAGTGCTGCAATGATTGCAGGAAAGTATGACTTTAACTTTGAAAGGGCACGTAGGTTTAGGGCAGGTTTGCAGGATGTTTTGAGTGCTTACAAAGAACTGTATGATAGAAAAATGCATGAAGCTTCCAGTGTGCTCGCTGTCTTCCCGATTCTGGGAAGTGAAACTACTCTGTACATACATTATTTCTACTTTATATAGGCTGTGTATTTATCACATCATTCCTGCTTTTACTATAGGTTAGTGTTATTTTAGGTTTATGTGTTATTTGGTATGATTTGGTAGGTTATTTTTTGGGTCTGGGAACGCTCAAAAATTTTTCCCATATAAATTAATGGTAATTGCTTCTTCGCTTTACACCATTTTGGCTTACGAAAGGTTTCATAGGAATGCTCTACTTTCGGATAGCAGGGGAAACCTATATTTATTTTCACATTGCCATACCTTAACCGTTATTTTAAAAATGACCATGAGGAATGATTTAGCAAATTAACTATTTTAGTGATACAAGTGGAACATAATGAAAATTTCAGAATGAATCTTGATTCAGTTCCCAGCTTAGCACCATTTAGGCCTGACTACATTCATTGTAAAACATATTAAAAATAAACAAAAGCACAATGAACCTTACCATCATCGTCATCTTCACTCTGTGTTTCAACTGAAGTGTCTGAGTGGGATGAATACTCTTCTTTCACCCACTTCTTGCGTTTTTTGGGTGGTGGTTCAGCTTTTACCTTTGCTTGTTTCACTGGTCTGGCTTTGGATTTTGCTGATGAACTTTTCTGTGCTGCTGAGTTACTGATGCAGGTTTTATTACTAGAACCCATCTTTGACTGAGTTCTAAAGATATAAATGACAAAACAATAAATCAACCACTTAAGGGAAATGGAAGATCTGGGATCAGTTTTAACCTTTTTTGAAATTTTAAGTTTGTACTGGACATACAGCACTTAGAAAATAATGGGACAGATTTTCTACTGTACTTAATGTGCAAGGTAAACATTTTTTCTAATTTAATCACAGTACTGTGCAAAAGTAGCCGGCTGGTGGCATAGTAGTATCAGCGTTGGACTTCGGAGCGAAGTCTCCCAAGTTCGAATCCAGCCGGCTCCCTTACACGCTTTCCATCCATGCTGGGTTGAGCGTCGAGCTAGCAACTTGGCTGCGTAAAAATAAGAAAGCCTGCTAAAAAAAAACGCCATCGTGACGGCGTCCTGATGACTCCACTCGGAGTTAAGGGCTTTCTTGTTCTTCACTGTGCAAAAGTCTTAGGCATAGATATATATAGCTAGGGTGCCTAAGACTTTTGCACAGTACTGCTGCCACTAAAAACAAATTTCATGACACGAGAAATGATTAACTTGATTCTGATAGAGGTCTCTATTGTGGACTGAGAGTTGGAAAGGGACAGGGAGAGGGGAAACTAAAAATTGATACAGGTTTTTATTTTGTTGGAAAGAAGGCCAATACAATTATAAATTATAAATTAATCTTGAATAAAAGAGAAGATCTCAACAACCTTAATTGGAAAATCAATGGTAAGCAGTAAAAGTTTACATTTCAATCATTTGGAAGTCAAGTCAAATTTATTTATATAGCACATTTAAAAACAACCCACGTTGACCGAAGTGCTGTACAGATCAGAGCAGAATAGCTAAAATTACAAATACGAGAAACACAGACATAGCTTATAGGCACAAAAGAAACAACACAAGGGTCTAGGCACAAGCCGAAAATCAGCCACATCAGGAGGATTCAAACGCTAGTGAATAAAAGTAAGATTTGAGCCTGGATTTAAAAGAGTCGATGGAGGAGGTAAGATAATAGCCATCATCAAAGGGAAACAAGACCCTGGTGGCATGAGCCCATCATTCAGGGTCATCACACACGCAAACTTAGCTAAACTGAATTCAAATAGGTTATTCTTGCAGTCTGAAATAATCCAGAATCCAAAAGTGAGGTCTGAGTGGCCACAGTGCACCAGAAGTGATAACCCCAATGTGAACGTCACTGGATAACTTTGGAAACTTGTAGACCAGCTAGGAATTTGTAACATACAGAAACATATACCTAATGTAGTACATATCAGAACTCATTATGCTGGGAGCTTCATAAAAACTGAAAATCACTAATCGAGGAGTGAGACCAGCAGAAGAATTAAAAAAAATATATGGTAAAAAATATGAACAACTAAAACTGGCTGAAAAGCAATATTTCCAACAGCAAAAGAGACAAAAATCAAAATATTTTCCATACCTTAAAGTTTGCAATGGTTTATTTCTGGGCTTTTTGGAACAAACTCGTACATAATCCTTTTTGTTTACATTTTCGATGAATTTCACATACACCCGTTTGTATTTGGTTTTTGCATCCCCAAAGTATCCAAGGTACTAAAAAAAATTTTTAAAATTGTAACGGTTGCCAGAATCTTTAGTACGTACATGAATCTGTCAAAATATTTTGCAAAGTTTTCATTCCACTTTCTTGTATATAAAATACAAGAACACTTACTTATTTTCTTCTGTTGAAAACCACTTTGGCTCATGTTTTACAAACATGATAAATACCAGACATTTAAAAGATCTATAATTAATAAGCATCTCAGACACCTTGTCACAGGAAAACAAAAACCATTAATGATAACAGTTATACATTGTTACAAAAACATAAGACTATTTCTTAAATGGAGAGAAAATTCAAAAATCCGAGGTGCAAAGGGATGTAAGTGCTCAAGCAGGATTCCCTAAAGGTTAATTTGCAGGTTGAGTCGGTGGTGAGGAAGGCAAATGTAATGTTAGCATTCATTTCAAGAGGACTAGAATATAAAAGCAAGGATGTAATATTGAGGCTTTATAAGGCATAGTGAACAGTTTTGGGCTCCTTATCCTCACAAAAGTTTAAATCTTTTTTATTTATTGAGATACAGCGTGAAATAGGCCCTTCCAGCTGCACCGCCCAGCATCCCGATTTTAGCCCTGGCCGGCTCACGGGAGAATTTATAATAACCAATTAACCTACCCACCGGGTCACCTTTGGACTGTGGGAAGAAACCCACGTGATCATAGGGAGAAAGTACAAACCCTCTTCAGGCAGCGATGGGAACTGAATCCAGGTCGCTGGTACTGTACAGTGTCGTGCTAACTACTACACTACCTTGCCGCCCTTTTCAACAGGACTTTAGTGAGACCCTCTCTCCTTGCTCCTCCTCTGTGATCTCTACATCTTCGACCACGTGCTCCCTCAGCCTCACTCACCTATCACTTTCCCCTCCACCCACCCCACCTTATTCTGGTTTCTTACCCCTTCCTTTCCAGCCCTTATGAAGGGTCCCAGCCCCCAACAACTCTTTTATTCCTTTCCATGGATGCTGCCTGACCTGATGAGTTCCTCCAGCAGTCTTTGTGTGTTACTCTGTTCCTTTGGGCCCTAATCATTATGCACGTCTTTCCCTTACTAGTACTCCCAAAAAGCTACAATACAACTGGTCACAACTAAATTCAATCTGCCGATATGTTGTCCATCTAACAAACTCATCAACATCATGCCTAAGACTACCCTCTTCAGAATAAATATCGGCAATTTTCACACCAATTATGAATTTGTTAAATCACACTTCCGGTACTCACATCCAAACTGGTAAGCATACATAACTAATAACAAGGGTCCTAGTCCCAACTTTTGTGGTACACCATAGGTCACAAGCTTCCAATCATCCTCTGCCTCCTATTACCAAACTAGCTTTGGTCTAAAATGTTTGAGTCCATGGAATCCAAGAAAAGCTGGCAAATTTGATCCAATGGCCCAAGTAGGACATAATTTTTTTTAAAAACTTTCCATACAAGGATGGCAGACCCCTTTCCTCCGAAGACTTTATTGAACTCGATGGATTTTGATGACCATCTGATAGTTTCAATGTTACTGCAACTGACACTAGCATTTTTTGAAGCACAGATTTATTTTTAATTACCTACATGAACTGAAAAACTTTCAGCTGCCATAGTGGGATTTGAACTATCTCTTGGATCATCAATCGAGGATTCTGGTAACTTGCCAGTAACTTAACCACTAGACCAGCATTGTTTTGTGCACAATTCCAAAACAATCTCCTTTAGACCTGTAAGGTACAACGTATGAGGAGCATTGGATGGCTCTGGACCTGTATTCACTGGAGCTTAGAAGAAATGGTAGTGGGGGTGGGGGGGGGGGGTGGAATGTCTCTGAATCCCATCTAATGTTGAAAGGTTTAGATAGAGTGGACATGGAGAAGATATTTCCCATAATGGGGGAGTCTAGGACCAGAGGGCACAACCTCAGAATAGAAGGATATCCCTTTAGTATAGCGGGTGGTGAATCTGTGGAATTCATTGTCACAGATGACTGTGGTGTCCAAGGGAAGTGATAGGTTCTTAATAAGTAAGGACATCAAAGGTCATGGTAGAAGGAGAAAGAATGGGGTTGAGAGGGAAAATAAAGCAGCCACAATGGAATGGTAGAGCAGACTTAGTGGGCTGAATAACCTAATTGTGCACCTATGCCTTATGGTATCCAAGCATTGTATACATTTCTATACATTAACAAGGCTTACTCACGCTGTTCGTTGCAGAGAACTGTCTCCGTCCATCCTTTACTTCGGGCATAAATTTCTGTAACAAAGCTTTCTGTACCTTCCATATAGCAGGAGGTTCTCTACCTGTGCTTAAGGCCATCTATAAACAAACAATTTAGTGTTAAAAAGCAAAAAAAAAAGAGCAGCTTCCATTTTGATGCAGAACCATTTTCAACTCTGAAACAGAGTTTCAGAATTCAAATTGTTTATGCTTGAAATATTAATTTATAACAAAATTAATTTGATTGGTATTGAGATTTAGAATGCCAACTCATAATATTGAAATTGATTTTGGGTGGTGGGGTGAGATTGAAAGGAGAGAAAATCTTCACTTTTGAAGTAAAATGAGAAATTTGAAATACCAATGCGTTTATAGATCTAGTCAAGAAACACAATGATGTTTCATTCAGATACTCCTATATACTTATGCTATTTAACAGCACTAAATAGCCCTCAGCTTTATTTAAAAGTAAATTAATAAAATTACTGAATTGTTAGTGCCTCTGAGAAATTGCATGACATTTTGATCTAAGCAACACTGTGGCTGAAGGACCTGTACTTTGCTGTAATGTTCCATCTATGTTAAAATTTCCTGTAAAATTCAATCTAGATTAGTGTAATCAGATTACACAGAGCATCAGGCAACACAATAACAATTTCCACCAACTCTGACACATGGTTTGTGGCCAAACTTCCAAAATTATTCTGAGGGAAAATAAAATACAGCTAGACTCTTATTTATTTAAATAAAATGATTTTTAAATTGTCACATTTATTGCCTTTCAGATTCTGATACAGACAATACCAGGAATAACACCAATCTTAGCATGTTCGAAAATAACAATTGCAAAACTATTTAAATAAAAATTCATGGAGCTATATTTGATAATTTTCCTTAAAATTGTTTAGAAGTTTGGTCAAAACAGTAAACACATTTGAAGTACCATAGTAAATGAAGTGGTTTTATATGCAGTACGAAAACAGGCTCTATGGTTTGTTATTTTTTACTTATTCGTTCCTCACCCTCTCAAAAACTTTTTCATGCAAAATAATAGTTTTCAAGAATATACATTGATACATGTAGGAGTTCTAAGAGAAGTGCAACTCTATTAAACCCCTGCTTGCTGTATCTCTATAACAATACTATCCATTCTCTATTATATCAAAAACTGATGAATGGATTTGACTTCATGTTTGATTTTTGAAATTTACCACAGCCACAATAGAACATGAAACCAATTAAGTTTAACCTTGTTTTTTTTTTTAGCTTTGTGTATCACTAAGAGATCCAAATGAAAAGGAAATTTATCTTAAGTCTGGTAAAAAGTAAGCAGATTTAACAGATCGTAGAGCAAGTGCAATTTCTTAACAAATAGTTGTACTACACTGATATTAGTTCATTATGATAAAGGTGACTTAATTACCAATTCCATTCTGCAAGTCTGACTTGCAATGTCATTTGCCCTGTTAAACATCACATGCTAGTCTCATTTGCTTATATAAAACTACTTTTAAATTGTTACTTTTATAGTCTTTCAGATCCTGCTATAGGCAATAACAGGAATAACACCAACTCTACACATTCAAAAATAGCAATTTTAAAAACTTTATTTAAAATAAAAAATGCATCTAGCACCTCCTCAGCAACACACACAAAATGCTGGAGGAACTCAGTAGGCCAGACAGCAACTATGGAAAAGAGTACAGTTGATATTTTGGGCCAAGACCCTTCGGCAGGACTGGAGGAAGAAAACTGGGAGTAGATTTAAAAGGTGGGAGGAGGGGAGAAGGAAACACAAGGTGCTAGGTGAAACATGAAGGGGGAGGGATGAAGTCAAGAGCTGGGAAGTTAATTGGTGAAAGAGATACAGGACTGGAGAAGGGGGGGTCTGACTGAAGAGCACAGAAAGCGATGGAAGAAAGAAAAGGGGAGAGGAGTACCGGAAGGAGGTGATGGGTAAGCAAGGTAATAAGGTGAGAGAGGGAAAGGGGGCTAGGGAATGGTGGACGGAAGGGCGCATTACCGGAAGTTCGGGAAATCGACGCTCATGCCATCAGATTGGAGGCTACCCAGAAAGAATACAAGGTGTTGTTCCTTCAACCTGAGTGTGACCTCCTCACAACAGAGGAGGAAGCCATGGATAGACATTTCGGAATGGGAATGGGAATGGGAAGTTGAATTAAAATGGGTGGCACTGGAAGATCCTGCTTTTTCTGGCGGATGGAGCTCAGCAAAATGTCACCCAGTCTACGTTGACTCCCCTTTCTCCCGGCCTATATCTCTTTCACTAATCAACTTCACAGCTCTTTCTTTCATCCTTCCCCATTCAGGTTTCACCTATCACTTTGTGTTTCTCTCTCTCTCTCTCTCCTCACCCCCCCCCCCCCACACCTTTTAAATCTACTCCTTGGCTTTCTTTCTCCAGTCCTGCTGAAGGGTCTTGGCCCAAATCGTTATCTATACTCTTTTCCATAGATGCTGCCTGGCCTGCTGAGTTCCTTCAGCATTCTGTGTGTGTGCTACTTGGATTTCCTCTTGTTTGTGATTGGATTACTAGCCTCTCCTCAGTCCATTCTTATTCTGCAATGACCAAAATTTGAATTTTCAACAAAATATGCACATACCAACAATTCATTCAAAACGCTCCTGTACTGATTTTTTAATTATTATGATGTTGGAACAATCTAATGATAGGCCATAAAATGTTAACCGTTTTTCTTTCCATAGATACTGCCAATACCTCTGAGTATTTCCAGTATTTTCTGACTTTATTTTTTACTCATGATTCCCAGCACCCAAATTTTCTTGATTTTCAGTCTTTGGAAACATTTCATATTGAGACCTTTCACCTAAACTGATGAAGGTTCTTGACCTTGAACTTTAACTATTTCCCTCCATGGATGCTGCCTGATCACTGAGATCCCCCTAGCATTTTGCTGGTTGCTCCAGATTCCAACAGTTGCAGTTTCTTGTCTCTCTAGCTATTACGAAGAACGCTGACCTATTCTACATCTTTATGATCTCAAATGAATAAAGGAAATCCAAGAGATCTAAGTTTTTAAATAGGTCTTAGAGAACACGAGTAAATTTGACTTTGTAAAAAATATTATTCAAAAAACACTTAAGTATGATCAACCTGCACATTGAAATTTACACCCTTCAATTCAAATTTGATGGAAAACATTAAAAACATGACGCTACCTTCAGAGTGTTAATGTCTTCTATCTTTACAACAAATTCATCACGCTCCCTGTACATGCCTTCCCCTCCACTTTCTATATCCTCCTCATCCGTTGAGCCTTCCACAGCAATTAGTTCTTGCTTTTCAGCCCGCTTCGAAGGATTCAAATAATCTTGTTCGTTTTCCTTGGGAGGTTCTGGAGCTTCAGTTGGCTCCTGTGCCTCCTCCTTTGAAGGAGGTGGTGGTGGAAGAGGAGGTGGTGGTGGTGGTGAAGGATTTGCAACTTTTTCCTGCTGTACAACAGCTGAAACAGAAATATTGGAACCCTTCTCTCCATTAGTAGACTCTACTGGAGAAAAATATATACAGAATAAGGAAGAAGAAAAGTTATCACAAATACACATATTGTTTTGAAGAATATGAATATTTTGACGTTAAACAGTAGAGACCCATAATGTGTCCAGATGAATGCAATTAGATATAAAATTATAACAATTGAGAGAGGAGTGAAATTCCGCCTTAAAAAGTACAATCGAGCAATTTCTTTCCACCAACCCAATCCCAAATATACACATTCACTTAGCTTGAAACTTTCCATTCTAGTTCTCATGAAGGGTCCCTAACACAGACTATTAATTCCATTCTTCTTCTACCTGATGGTAATTGACCTGCTGCATGTTTCCAGCATTTTGAATCTTTGTTTTGAATGTCCAGCATCAGCTCTTTGCTCAAATACGTATTAAAGAAATCTTGACATACGTATTTTCATCACAAATAGTCAAATAAATTTCAGATCAGAACATAGGAAACAGAAGCCAAGATCACTCTGCCATTCAATAAGATTGTGCCGGTTCTTGTGGCATTCATTTTGCCACAATCTCCCCATAATTCACTTAGTAGTCAAACGTTAAAGTGATCTCAGATTTGCACATGCATCCAAAGGCCTCTGGGATAAAGAATGCTACAGATTTACTACTCTTTGCTTAGTTAACTTTCCTAAACCAAATCAGAAATGATTATTTTGACAGCAAAACACATTGACAGCATCTCTCCAGGTAACAATTTTTTTTTTTTACAGACTTAAAGCATGTATTCTATTTGTCTAGTTATTTATTTAAAAATATGAAGTGGTAACCAGCCCAACAAGCCTGTGCTGCTCCAATTACACCCGTGTGACCAATTAACCTCCTAACCATATATCTTTGGAATATGTGAGGAAACCAGAACACCTGGAAAAAAACCCACACAATCACAGGGGCAGCATACAAACTCCTTGCAGACAGCGGCAGGAATTGAACCTGGGTCGCTGGCTCTGAAGCAGTTATGCTAACTGCTAGGCTACCATGCCGCCCATGGATATCTCAATCCAAAGAGCATGGCAGCAGCTACAAGATAATGGGATACATATGAACTACAATACTAAGTTTCACACCTGACAGTGACCATAGTAAATACTGCAACAGTATTGTTACCAATAGATAAGAAATTGGGATACAATCAGTAATTTTAAGTAAATAAGCAGCCTTACCTAATTTTATGCTTTTTTCCTTTTTATTGGGATCATCCAAAGCAGAAAGTGCAGAGGAAATGCTCTTCTGAAGATCATGGTTCTTCCCAACGGAATCTTCCTCATCAGAAGAAAACGCAGCTAACGTTTCCAAGTTTTTCTTCAGGTCATCATCTAATCTTCTGCAAGGGCTAGCAGGTCCGCTTTCAGTAGAAAATAAGGCTGCCGGCACCGACTGGCTAGTTGAAATGGGTGGGATCACAGGAGTTTGAATGGTGTTGGTGGAGGGACGCCTATTGCGATGTGCCGTACGTACAGAAGGTGCTGGAAATTGCTGCTTAGGTCCTGATTTAAGAAAGTCTAAAAAGGATGCAATGAAACCACTTTTAACTTCAGGTTGTTTTTCCTCAACTTCCCTAATTTTTTGATTTATCCTTTCTTGCTGATGATAATTTTCATAATAACTGTCATTGGATGTATGAGGTGAGTTTGGATCTTTGGAATTTGGGCGTTTACTCTGGCCACTTCGTTTTACTGGCTTCTGACCACTAATGTCATCTTCCGTGGTTTCTTTAGGTTGGGCTTTTACTCTTCGTTTCTTCTGATTAGCGTCAAGTGACAAGTCTACATTTCCTTCTTCTTCAGGCACACTGTGAGTCCACCCATCTGCTTGTCCTCCCATTTTTAACTTGGGCTTCACTGGCCTCTTTAATTTTCTTTTGTTGCTAGATCCTGGCGTAACCTCATCACCCAGACTATAATCAATGTCAGACACAGCACTCTCATCAGTGTTACTTCTACCACTTGGAATGAAGTCAGGATCCTTTGTATTGTTAATGGCACCATCGTCAGGAATGTCATCATTATCATCCTCTTCGGATTCTGGATTAGCACTTAGCTGCTTTTTAAAGCCCTCAATACTGTGGTCATTAGTATCTTGGATAGAGTTCAAATTTGATGTATTTAAACTGGGCTGTATTTGCTGATCTGTTCCAAGTGTTTGCTGCTCAAGGCTTGAAGCTTTAGACTGAGTGGTATTATCTAAAGGTACGGCCTCGAGATCCAAATTAATCTGACTATTACTTAATGCCAGATTATGCATATTTTGTTGACCTGAAAGCAAAGCCTGTGTGGTGTGGAAGTTCGGTGTAACATGCCTTACAGCTACTGTTTGAAATGTGGACTTCGAACCATCGGGACATTCAACTGACTGAATACTGGATTCACTGCAAGCAGATTTGGCAAACTCTTGTGAAGTAACTCCACACTGCTCGTTGGCAGAAAACACATCTTCAACGCCAGAAAAGAGGTTTCTATCAACGCCAAGCAACATTGATTCTGTAAAACAGACTGAACTAAGGCCAACAAACTGAGACTTTGAATCGTGTCTCTCTGTCTGATCAAAGTGATCTTTTCCTGTTAGCTGTAGTGGTTTAGAAGATTCAGTGCCATCCAACTTCACTGCCTCAGAATTCTGCTGCAGAAGCTGTTGAGGTTGCGTTGCATTGGCTTGGGCAATATGCCGCTCAAGTTGAAGAAACTGAGACTGATGATGGGTCACCTGAGTCTGAGTCTGCATTTGCTGTGGCTGTGATGATGCTTGAGATTGACTTAATCCCGACGGTAGCAACTGAGCTTGGAGTCCTACTGGCTGCTGCAGCAATGACAGTGACATTTCACGGGATGCACCCAGAAGTAACCGTGCACCAGAAAGCTGCAATCGTGGAATCTGATTTACAGAGTGAGTTTGCAATTGTTGTGGTGTGTTAATAACTTGTGTGATGCGAGCTTGTGGTCTAGTCTCTGGCGCCTTCTGTAAAAGAGAATGAGGCTGCTTCATTTCTTCAGCAGCCATGATTATATGTGATGGCTGAGAAGAATCTGCAACATTTTTCATCTCGTGTGTGCTGATATTGTTGTTACTACCAATTGATTGACCATGAGTTACCATCTCTACAGGTCGCGTCACATTAAACTGCTTTACATGCTCGTGCTTTCTTTCATCTGGTTTTGACACTTGAAGTGTGAGACCTACAATCTGTTCCTCTAAACGAGAATTACTCCTGATGACACTCTGAGATAGATATCGGTCATCTGCTTTTGAGGCAGTGTAAACTGCACTTTCATCACTAATTCCACTTTCACTTAAACCTGAAGTGGATGCAGCAAGGGAGGGCTGCTGCTGTAACAAATTCTGAATTGGAAAACCCTCAGCTTCCTTAGAAGGAGCATACAAATCAGAATCAGATTTCCTTTTTATGTAAGACTGTTTTCTGTCTGCAGACGATTGAGTGTTTTGTATGGTGTGTGAATGAGATGTTGAAGTGAAAGTAGGTGAATGAACTCCTGACAGAAACTTTTGAGACTGGGGTGAAGAAACACTTTGTGACTGACTGGTTGGTGACGAGTGCATAGACATAAAGTTCTGAGTAGGACTGGATGCAGATAAATTCTGTGCACGAGTAGATGAAGAAAATGGCAATGACTGTGTATGGGATGTCAAAGTGATAGATTGTCCAGAGGCGTAACTTGGTGAGAGACTAACAATTGACAACCCCTGTGTCTGTGCTGAGTAGCTGTTTTGTGACTGACTCACAGCAGGCAATCCCTGAGAGTGACCAGAAGTATAGCTTTGCGTCTGGTTACCAGAAGACAAATTCTGTGATTGACCAGAGTAGTTGTCAGTGTGACTAGCTGAAGGCAATACCTGTGACTGATCTGAAGAGTAGCTAAGAGTTTGACTAACAGGTGTCAAGTTCTGCGATTGACCAGAATAAGAAGCTGGTGATTTGCTTAGTGTAGTGAGCTTCTCAGGCTGACTGGAGGAATACACTTCTGAGTGACTAACAGTTGACATATTCTGAGACTGTGTTGAAACATAGTTCTGTGACTGACTATTCGACATTGCTAAGTCGGATGCCTGCTCTGAAGAGTACACTTGAGATTGGCTTGCTATTACAGAACTTGGTTTTTGCGTTGCCGTGGAGTAAGTGTGTGTTTGTACAGTCACCGTTACACTTTGGGATTTGGCAGTTTTTGTAGAACGTTGAGCTGACCTTGAACAGTTCTTAGGGTTTGAGGAATAATCGGGAGATTGAACAGTGGATGAATAACTCTGTGACTCCTCAACTGTTACTGGTGAATTCTTTCGTTGTGTTCCACCATTGGTCACCTGAGACTGTTCTCCCAGAGGGCTACATGCTAAACCTGTATGCCTTGATGTTTCCTGAAAATCAACTCCACTCCCACTGGCAAGATAGTTTTGCAAGGAATGGTGAGAACCTGGTAACTGCGCCTGCACTGAGTGTGAGCTGGAAGGCCGCTGGTGATGCTTAATAACACTACATTCTCTTTGAAGTGCCCTTTCAATAGAGGCAGTTGAACTAGAAAAAACTGATGTGGCGTATGGCTGAGATGCTTGCTGAGCTGGTCCAAGTGCTGAAGACAACAAGCTAAATTGTGGTTGCAAGAGATGAGGAGCAGATTCTTGAGCTGAACGATACGTTGAAGACTGGGGTATGCTCGTACTTAAAACAGTACTACCAATCCTGTCAAATGTCAATGGGGGAGGAACAGCAGTCTGAGAAGACTTGATCTGAAGCAAAGGATCATGTGGAGAAAGAAGCCCGTTTGTTGTAGGATTGAAAGCTGCATCTTGAAGCGTCAGAGACTGTGTACCAGTAAATCCACGAGTGCTAAAGGAAGAAGGATGCTGATAAGCTGCAAGAGCTGATGGCGGGAATGTTCCTGAAGCTTGCAGTGCTCCAGTGACAAACAGTTCTGTTGGCGTAGAAGAGTGCATACCTAGAAAATGTAATTTAGAAAACAATAATGATAGAGCACAGGTCAAATGCCCATTAAAAAACATATTGATTTCTATAGTCTTCTAAAATTCTCTTCATAAAAAAAAAACACAGAAAGTTATACAAAGCTGTTTTATGCTGAGGTTCACCAGATATGAGCATAAAGAGTGCATACCTAGAAAATTTCAAATCACTTTCAAATATGTTGTTCAGCTGAATAGTTTCAGATAAATATTATCTCACAGACTAATTATATTTTCAGTTGTCAGGAAACCTTAAAAAAAATGTCAGAAATAGCTTCATTGTTGTACTCAATCCCCAGTTTAAAGAAAAAAACAATTTTGTCCACCATACAGCCTCCTGCTTCCACATGTACCAACTGAATTTCAAAGCTTTCTTTCCAATTTTTACTTGATTTCCATAATATGCAACACCTTTGCAAACTCAAAAACAAGAGGTACTAAAAGAGGTCCAAAGAATAATTCTTTAGTCCAGGGGTGGCCAACCTTTTACATTCCATGCGTCAATTTTTTCACTCACGAGTTCAAATGCGCCATACAACTCTTGTACCCCCATTCAATTCTTGTAAAAATATGTTAATATAGAACTCGTGCGTGAAAAAAATCACATCTGAACTCGTGTGAAAAAATTGATGCATGGAATGTAAAAGGTTGGCCACCCCTGCTTAGTCATAGAACATAGAATAGTACAGCACAGTACATGCCCTTTGGCCCACAATGTTGTGCTGACCCTCAAACCCTGTCTCCCATATAAGCCCCCACCTTAAATTCCTCCACATACATGTCTAGTAGTCTCTTAAACTTCACTAGTGTATCTGCCTCCACCACTGACTCAGGCAGTGCATTCCACACACCAACCACTCTCTGAGTAAAAAAAACCTTCCTCTAATATCCCCCTTGAACTTCCCACCCCTTACCTTAAAGCCATGTCCTCTTGTATTGAGCAGTGGTGCCCTGGGGAAGAGGCGCTGGCTATCCACTCTATCTATTCCTCTTATTATCTTGTGTACCTCTATCATGTCTCCTCTCATCCTCCTTCTCTCCAAAGAGTAAAGCCCTAGCTCCCTTAATCTCTGATCATAATGCATACTTTCTAAACCAGGCAGCATCCTGGTAAATCTCCTCTGTACCCTTTCCAATGCTTCCACATCCTTCTTATAGTGAGGTGACCAGAACTATTTTAATTTTCGGCAGCTGCTTAGAGGAGCCCATGGCTGCTGATTGTTGGGACAAGGTTTGAAGAGTTAGGGTATTTATAAAGCTTTGAAATTTGCATCACCTGGCCTTTCCTAACGATGACTGTGAAGAAGCCATAGCCCTACCAAGCTAATTAAGGTCTGAGACCTTGGTAAAAGTTATCTGAGAGCTCAAATCTCTTGGAGTCCCCAAACTTTTGCATGGTGCTCCTTTTTTTTTCCACTCTAAAATGGTACAAAACAAAAATAATACAGTAATCTTAAAATGTTGAAAAGAATGTTTCATCTTTAACTTCATGACTTTTGGTGATCAGTTCATCTTCTACTCACTTAACTATTCATAGCAACAGAAATTTTGACCGGGGGTGCCCAAACTTTTGCATGCCACTGTACCTAAGCTCATCTGGACCCCTGCTATTTGTATCCAACTTGTGACAAGTCTGTTAGCATTGTGCCTGGTGATTTACATCCTTTTTATTACTTCACACATTTAGTTTTCTATAATCTTTTCTGGCTCTAGGTTCTCTTGAAGTTTGCACTTTTCCATTTCTGGCCTCCAAATATCTATTTCTTGCCCTTTGTCTCTCTTTGCTCTATGGGTTCTAAGTCACTTTCTAAGGCCCTGTTTCTGTTTGTTTCTCCTAAAGAACTTTAATACATCTTTTGTGAATCTTTTCTGTAGGACAATCTTACCCAAGACTTCTCTTGCCTAACACTGTTCTTTTAAACGAATGTTCAAAACACTAAAAATAGTGAATAGTGTATACGTTAAATCACACTTATACACTCGCTTTGAATCCAGTAGCCATTCAAGATGCTGCCAGAAATTGAAATGAAATCCTTATCAGTCCATAAAGGACATCTCACTTGGTTAAATAAAGCTTTGATAGCTGAGATCCTACAGCAGTTTATCCCTCGTTTGTATTTTTGTAAAACTGCTTTGATGCACTTGAGTCCATTAAGGTATTCTCAGTAAGGACCATCAGTAATATTTTTGTAGATTAAATATTGGATACGTTATGTTCTTTCTCATGCAACATTTGTAACTACTTTGTTTATCCTATTAACAAAGTTGAAAGTATAGAGAAGAAATTCTGTTGTGCATAATATTTGGAGCCAACAGAACAGTAGTTGGCTGCATGGTAAAGATCCCTTTCTCCATGCAGGAGAAATTGCCAAATGATCAGTGGGGCTACCTCACTATGTCAACCCTAACCTAAATAGCTGGTGTCACAAAATGAAAGATTTATTCCTTATTGAGCCGAATACTATATTTAGAAAAACACACTCTGCAGAACTATGTAAGACCATAAGGCATAGAAGTAAAATTAGGCCTATCGAGTCTGCTCCGCCATTTAATCATGGCTGATCCTTTTTTCCTCCCCTCCTCAGCCCTTCTCCCTATAACCTTTGATGCCATGTCCAATCAAAAACCTATCAAACTCTACCTTAAACACACCCAATGACCTGCCTCCACAGCGGCCTGTAGTAAGAAATTCCACAAATTCACTGCCCTCTGGCTAAAGAGATTTCTCTGCATCTCTATTTTAAATGGATGGCCCTCTATCCAGAGGCTGGGCCCTCTTGTCCCAGATTCCCCCACCATGGGAAACTTCCTTTCCACATCTACTCTGTCTAAGCCTTTAAACATTGCCCCTCATGAAATCCCCCCTCATTCTTCTAAATTCCAGCAAGTACGGAGCCTGAGCTATCAGATGTTTCTTGTATGATAACCCTTTCCTTCCTGGAGTCATCCTTGTGAACCTCCTCCAAACCGTCTCCAATGCCAGCACATCTTTTCTTAGATGAGGAACCCAGAACTGTTCACAATACTCACCAGCACGTTATAAAACTTCAGCATTACATCCTTGCTTTTGTATTCTAGAACTCTTAAAATGAATGCTAACATTGCATTTGGCTTCCTCACCACAGACTCAGCCTGCAAGTTAACCTTCAGGGTGTTCTGCACAAGGACTCCCAAGTCCCTTTGCATCTCAAATCTTTGGATTTTCTCCCCATTTAGAAAATACTCTTCACGCTTATTTCTATTACCAAAGTATATGACCATTTATTTTCCAGCATGGTATTTAATTTGCCACTTTCTTTCCCATTCTCCTAATCTGTCTAAGTCCTCTGCAGCCTACCTGTTTCCTCAACACTACCTGCCCCTCCACCAATCTTCATATCATCTGCAAACCTGGCAACAAAGCCATCTATTCCATCATCTGAAACATTGATATACAGCATAAAAAGAAGCGGTCCCAACACTGACCCCCGTGGAACACCCGTAGTCACTAGCAGCCAACCAGAAAAGGACCCTTTTATTCCCACTCGCTATCTCCCACCTATCCGCCAATGCTCTATCCATGCCAGTAACTTTCCTGTAATACCATGGTCTCTTAACTTGGTTAGCAGCCTCATGTGTGGCCTTCTGAAAGTCGAAATGTACAACATCCACTGAATCCCTTTTTTCTGTTCTACTTGTAATCTCCTCAAAGAATTCCAACAGATTTGTCAGGTAAGATTTCCCCTTAAGGAAGCCATGCTGACTTTGTCCTGTGTCGCCAAGTAATCCATAACCTCGACCTTAACAATTGACTCCAGCATATTTCCAACCACTGACGTCAGGCTAACTGGTCTATAATTTCCTTTCTGCTGCCTTTCTCCTTTCTTGAAAAGTGGAGTGAATAGTTTCCAGTCCTCTGACACCATGCTAGAGTCCAATGATTTTTGAAAGACCATTACTAATGCCTCCACAATCTCTACTGCTGCCTCTTTCAGAACCCTAGGGTGCAGTTCATCTGGTCCAGGTGACTTGAGTACCCTTGGGTCTTTCAGCTGGAAACGCAAGTACTTTTGCTTGTATATGCACTTGTGTATTTGATGTTGATCTGCTCCTTTTGTCAGTGATATTAATAAACAGACTAAAACTCTAGTTAGGCCACACTTGAAGTACTGTGTCCAGTTCTGGTCACCTCACTATGCATTAGTATGCATTATGATCAGAGATTAAGGGAGCTAGGGCTTTACTCTTTGGAGAGAAGGAGGATGAGAGGAGACATGATACAGGTGTACAAGATAATAAGAGGAATAGATAGAGTGGATAGCCAGCACCTCTTCCCCAGGGCACCACTGCTCAATACAAGAGGACATGGCTTTAAGGTAAGGGGTGGGAAGTTCAAGGGGGACATTAGAGGAAGGTTTTTTACTCAGAGAGTGGTTGGTGTGTGGAATGCACTGCCTGAGTCAGTGGTGGAGGCAGGTACACTAGTGAAGTTTAAGAGACTACTAGACATGTATATGGAGGAATTTAAGGTGGGGGGTTATATGGGAGGCAGGGTTTGAGGGTCAGCACAACATTGTGGGTCAAAGGGCCTGTACCATGCTGTACTATTCTATGTTCTATGTTAAAATAAATGATGCCCACAAAGCAGGAGAAGGCTATAAGAAGATAGCAAAGCGTTTTCAGGTAGCCGTTTCCTCAGTTCATAATGTAATTAAGAAATGGCAGTTAACAGGAACAGTGGAGGTCAAGTTGAGGTCAAGAAGACCAAGAAAATTTTCCAATAGAACTGCTCGTAGGATTGCTAGAAAGGCAAATCAAAACCCCCGTTTGACTGCAAAAAGACCTTCAGGAAGATTTAGCAGACTCTGGAGTGGTGGTGCACTGTTCTACTATGCAGCAACACCTGCACAAATATGACCTTCATGGAAGAGTCATCAAAAGAAAACCTTTCCTGCGTCCTCACCACAAAATTCAGCGTCAAAAGTTTGCAAAGGAACATCTAAACAAGCCTGATGCATTTTGGAAACAAGTCCTATGGACCGATGAAGTTAAAATAGAACTTTTTGGCCGCAATGAGCAAAGGTAGGTTTGGAGAAAAAAGGGCGCAGAATTTCATGAAAAGAACACCCCTCCAACTGTTAAGCACAGGGGTGGATCGATCATGCTTTGGACTTGTGTTGCAGCCAGTGGCACGGGGAACATTTCACTGGTAGAGGGAAGAATGAATTCAATTAAATACCAGCAAATTCTGGAAGCAAACATCACACCATCTGTAAAATGGCTGAAGATGAAAAGATGGCTTCTACAACAGGATAATGATCCTAAACACACCTCAAAATCCACAATGGACTACCTCAAGAGGTGCAAGCTGAAGGTTTGCTATGGCCCTCACAGTCCCCCGACGTAAACATCATCGAGAATCTGTGGATAGACCTCAAAAGAGCAGTGCATGCAAGACAGCCCAAGAATCTCACAGAACTAGGAGCCTTTTGCAAGGAAGAATGGGTGAAAATCCCCCAAACAAGAATTGAAAGACTCTTAGCTGGCTACAGAAAGTGTTTACAAGCTGTGACACTTGCCGAAGGGGGTGTTACTAAGTACTGACCATGCAGGGTGCCCAAACTTTTGCTTTGGGCCCTTTTTCTTTTTTGTTATTTTGAAACTGTAAAAGATGGAAATAAAAAAGTAATCTTGCTTAAAATATTAAAGAAATGTGTCGTCTTTAACTTTATGCCTTTTGGAAATCAGGTCATCTTTTACTCGCTTAGCTATTCACAGTAACAGAAATTTTGACCAGGGGCACCCAAACTTTGCATGCCACCGTATATGGAGGATGCAAGATATGGGTATACGTAGAGAAACATTTTAAAAAGTTGAAACTATAAATTACAAAGCCATATGTAACTTTGCTGTGGTTTATGATCAGAATGTTTAGCTTAACGATAAATTACTAGGGATCAAAGTTTTTTAAAAAAATCATTTGCCTATGTTTTACAGATAAACCTCATGTTTCAGATAATAGGCAACATTGGTAACTGATTTCATTATGCTAACCTCACCAAACAACTCTTGGCTCAAAATTTGGAAACAATGTTTTTTTGAGTTTGGAGTAAAATGAATGCTCTGCGTTTAGCAAATTTTATTTAGTCTATATACTACTAAAACTCTCATGCTCTGTCTGTCTGTTTGTGACCTCCAATTAGTGCAAACGGTGCATTACAGCTGCACTTTTTTTGGCTAAATTGAATTAAAATGCACTAACTTACAGAATGCAGGCAAAGTTCAGGGTTATATATTCGCATAAAATTGCTTGCCAAAAATCAACAGGCTGGCTTTCACCCGAGACGCGATCGGCCATCATGGAAATCGGGACGCGACAGCCTGACGTATGCACACGGCCAGCCTCAGCAGCGACACCTACCGGAGCAAAAGGGCAGGAAAGCTCTATTTCGAGGTGTCACATTCTGTTAATCACCATCAGCGTGTGCAGGATTGGGACGGATCTAACTGCCACCCATCAATAAAAGATAATTAAATCTTAGTGTAATGACGTACTTTGAGACACCCATAAAACCCTTTGCTGCAGTCAAAGGACAGTGGTGACTATATCACATCCACTTAGGAGAGCGCCAACCACATCATCAAGAATAATCAGCATCCTTTGGTGTTAGTGCTTCGTATCTTCTATCCAGCATTAGGGTTAAAAAAAAAATGGTCAGCCTAATTATGCCGCGTGGAAAGGGAAGGGGGACATTATGGTCAAGAGGTGACACCAAACGTCATTGGGAAGCAGCAAGGAGAGGGAGAGAACAAGAATCAGATGAGGCCAGGGCCGCACGACTGCAGGATCAAAGAGTCAGGACAAAAAAAGATGAGAGAAAAAGCAGAGGAAGACAGGCGTGCAAGTCTCTAGGATCAGAGACAAACAACAAACAGCAAAAGGGCTGAAGAGTTGGGGGATGAAAGGGCTGCATGTCTCCAGAATGACAACGAGAGGCACAAGGGTGGCAGATAAACCAGAAATGATGCCATCAAAAGTGTCCTTCGTTAAATGAGGAGCAGCTATATTTACTTTGCTACACGTCGTTCTTCTTTAATAAACAGAGGTTTTCTACTTCAGTTTCCAAAGCAAAGCGATACTAATAGAATTCAGGAAAATTTAATGTTCATTCTGGTCACTTCAGACTGCACTACCCTTCTCTCAAAGAGTGCCCCAATGGGTCACCCCATTGTCTAGTTAATAATAATTGGGACTCCTTAATCAAAATAAATTCAAAAAAGGCAACCTTTTAAAATTGTAATATCAGCCAAAATTCAATCCGGTTAACTCATATAAACTTTCAGTTTCAAAGAGAACTTTAATTTCCTTCACCACAAAAATATTATGCCATACCAGAATGTCATATGTGGGCTGAAAGAGATTAGAGAAGGGGAGGGAAGGAAAGAGGTGACTAGCAACAAACTATTTTGCATTTGCTTACTTTCCTGGAACTCCCCAACAGTTCAAAAATGCAGAGTTGTTAGTAGATTCACAAGCTCAGCCAACACCTATTCACTTTTTGATTTCTTTCACTTTGTGGTATCTGTTTTTCACTGATGATACAAAATAGCATAGGGAAATAGCTACGTAAAACATCAGCTCAGCAAGCAAACTCAAGTCTCCCAGCTTCATAACTTTAGTCTTACCTGTCTGCCACGAAGGTGTTCTGAACTGTGGTAGCAGGGAGGCTGTTGCAGGTCCACTCTGAGGAGTGCGTGATTCAATAGCCGTAAGGAAATTCATAACTGATGTCTCTGATGCACCACTGCCAGAATGTTGCATGGTTGCATCAAACAAACCGGACAGCCCTGAACAAATGCAGACAACAATGAATACAATTAGGCTAGCTTCATTCAAAATAGGACACAATCAGTGATGATCAGTCACCAAGGCATCAAAGCTAAGCCTTCATTCCATTACTTATCAAGAACCTACCTACCTCTACCTTAAGAATATTCAAAGACTCCGCTCTCCCCATCCTTTCAGGCCGGTGGGGGGGAGGGGGGAGTCTCACCCTGATCATAAAAGGCTGACCCTTCTTTTAAGACGACTTCACAACTATTTCTGCATTCTCCCACAATTGAAAGCATCCTTGTATTTTTGAGGATCCCTACCACCTATCCTGCAATCTCTTTGATCCACTACCATCAGGAAGGAGGTACAGGAGAATCAAGACTAGGACTGTCAGAATGGGTAACAACTTCTTTCTTCAGGCTGAGACTAACGAATACCCTGCCACCACCAAGGTCTCATCACTAGGGACAGCAAGCTGTTTATTACGCTGTCAACCTGTGCTATGCACTATATCCTTTCTTGAATATTATATTAACTTATTTATGGCAATATTTTGTTTTATATGTTGCGTGTGATCTTTGTTTTGAGGGCGCACCTTAGTCTGAGGAGAATATTGTTTTGTTTGGTTGTTTATATGTAGTGATGACAATAAACTTGAACTCTTCACCACACTTTCAATGCTTCTACATTTCAGTTAAGCTCTCCTTCCCTACCCTTCAGCAGATACAAGCTTAGCTTGATCAACCTTTTTTTAGACATACTGCCATTCCAGATGGTAGTTTAGTGAAGCCTATATACTGTTTCCTATACATTGAAGGTCTTCAACAAGGTGTCTAATACAATACACAGTATATTATCAGAGCATTGTTTCACCTTTTCCAAGCTTCTCATGCTTCTTATATTTCACACGCCTTTCAGCATTCAGGTCCCAACCCTCATCATCCCACAGCCACGTTTCTGTAACAGCTGACAGATCATACACTTTCTGTTTGCATACTCAGACTATCTGCTGTGCTGGTATATTATATTCATTCAGATAGACAATGTCTGTTTTGTCATTTTTATTATTTTTTGTTACTTTTTGCTTTATCTACTGATCTGTATAATTCCTGGTTAAACATGGACTGCTAGCCAGAACAAACACAAAAAAAAAATTAGCTCCAAGTCACTCTACTGAAACTGCCCATTTGATCTTCTATTTTAGGGAAAACTCATTTTCATATGTTCTTCAAGGAAGTGAAAAAGCTTAATACTTCATAATCTATTCAATTTTGTGAAAAGGTGATTAATTGAATTTATTTGCAAAACACATCCACCCCATCGTGATGAAAAAAACCTTATTGTAACAGAAGAAACCTTCAAATTGGTTGAAGCAAAGGCAGCTTACGGCATCCCTCGGGGCTTTACAGACAACTCAGCACTTTTGATATGCAGTTATTATTGCAATACAGGAAAATAATGCAGCCTATTTCCTCACAGAAAGGACTCAGAAGCAGCAATGAGGGATTGCTCATTTTTAAGTAAATGTTTTTAAGTTTTTAAGTAATGTTAGCTGAAAGATAAATATTTTCAGGGACCTTGTGCAATCCAAAAAAAGCTCTTTTTATTTTTGTTCTATTAGACAGGGCTCTGGTGTTGTTTGTCATCATACACTCACTGCCACCACCATCCCATTGTTTCTTTACCCTGAACTCCATCTGCCCATCAAGCACACACTCCACCTTATGGCTGCACTCTGGCTTTATCACCCATGTTACTTGATTCTGTGCTCCACCTTCCTCTATTAGATTCCATCATCTTCAGCCTTTGTCATTTCTACCTATTACCTCTCATCTTCAGTCACTACTTCCACTCCCCATTCCTCTTCACCAGGGTCCACTTATCACTTGCTAGCTCTTGCTCTACCCTTCCTTCATCTTTTTATACCGGCTCCCTTCTTTCTAACTTTCAGTTCAGGGCAAGAGTCTTGACGCAAAACCTCTATTCCCCTCCACAGACACTGCTCGACCAACCGAGTTCCTCCAACATAATTTTTTTTTTGCCTACTGTTTGTCCTGTACTATGTTAGTGAAGATTTCTCGCTCTGGTAACTGGAAAAGGTAATTTAAACCTAGGAAGTCAGAAACTCCATCCTTAAAGTAGTCCACTACTCATGATATAAAAAAAAAGTTCCCTTTTTTAATGGTAGTTTAGTAAACAATAGATGGAGTCATAGTCACATACCACCCCCCCCAACACTTCAGAAGGCAAAACAGGAATTAGACCAAATTACATCAATGAACATGAATTACTCAGATCAATACATCAAAAAAAAATTTGCAAGCTAACAGATGATACTTTAGTAAGTGGTAATTGTAGTCTTTTAAACACAGCTATACATCAACTAAGAAACGATCAGGGAAATTGGAAGGCATTTGTTAGAACTAAAACACACCAATCAGAACTATGATTTTATTCATAAAATTCTGTTGTGAACGGAATGATCATTCCAACTTGAAGCTTCTATCTTCCTCATCATATTTTCCACAAAGTGGACTTCAAGCAGATCTTCACAAGACACTGCAACATTGCATTTGTTAAAATATATATATTAACTATTTTCATTACATGAACTTGCATTTCAAATAATCCACCCTAGCCCCTCAAAGAATTTTTCCAAGAACAAAATTCTGCGAAATGACTAGGGCATATACCAAGCGGTTTCCTATTCTATCATCTATGAAGAGGAGAAAGTTTTAGCCTTAGCTCTAGCTTTTTCCCCCTAAAGTGGCCGTATTCAACACCTTTTACAAGTTCTAAGAACCAGAAGAAGCAACAACACAATGGAACTTTATTTCATGCCTTAAAAAAAACGGGCTTTGTCCACAAGGCATAGGAGCAGAAGCAGATTATTAGTAGGTGAGTGATCCCATCAGACTTAATGATTTGCTTATTTTCTTTTACTGAGGTTTTTAGCAACTTGTTATTGGACAAGATATCTGCAAGGCAATACAGCTTCTGGAATGAAATCCCTCAAAGTGAACAATTTCCCTAATAGTTTAGTTCCACAAGGACAGGTGATTATAATTTGATTGCTCAAGGAAACTACCTCTGCCAGCAAGTTCACTGAGCCATTCTCTTAAAGTGTTCACGTAGCATACATAATAAAGACATTGAAGCTGATGCATCTTACTAATTGACACTATGTTTAATAATTTAAATGAATATATTAAACAAATACATATATATGGAAAAAAAAGAAAAAATCAAAATGGAACCAAAAAAAAGGTGAAAAATGCAAACTCAACATTTAAAGCTTACCAAGTGGACAAAATTGATTACAGCAAAACTAATAGAAAATTATAATCAGATCCATAATAAGGTTACCTATTGTTCCATATAATGAGGTACGAGATGTACATCTAGAATGCAATTCAAGAATAATACTGGCACCGAGTTAATAACTACTTCTAGTAATGCAACGTGATTTTTTTAAATCATTTGTTCTCAATATAAGAAGTAGTATGTGGAGTTTACAATTCCACATGGGGAAAATATTACACAAGAATGGAATTTCCCATGAATCACAATTGATTGCTTAAGGGCACTAAATAAGGTTAAGAATACATTATTTTACAATACTTTAAAATGCTACAAAGATTGAACCTTTAATATACACACAACTAAAACCCTGACACTTCAAAGTAAGCTGTAACTTCTCAGGTATTAGTACTAAAATACTGTGTACCTCTTTCCATTATCTTTATTAAAAATAAATGTTACCATTCGTCTTTTTATCCACCATTCACTCAAGATGTGTACTTGCTGACAAGGCACCATTTTTGTTTGCCAAATTCTAACTGCCCTCAAGAAAATATTAGCAATTATTGTTAATCTAAACAATTCAGTTTTCTTTATAATTCTGGTTTTTTTTCGTGTGTGAATTGATTTTTCAAATAAATCTTAGGTCCTTCCAATGCTTGCTTACTGCCTTCTTGCTTCTTGCTTCCATTTGATTTTTCTACTGTCTCCTCATCTGCTCTTTCCTACGTGCAGTTCTTTGATCAGATAATGCTTGGTAAGCATAGACATATGCACTGGAAAACATGATCAGTCTGTAGAGAGAATAGAAAGAGAAGTTTCTGAACAGTATAAATTTCAGGTTTACAGGACTGATAACAATCTCCCAGGAACTAGCATTGGTTCATGTTTAATAATAAAATGCCAAGGAAAATGCAGAAGAAATCAATTATAAAATGTTCAGGGATCCATGAAGACTTTCAGCATTTGCCACATCAGTTTTCTGCACATTGTGGCCAGTAAAGGGCTCCAAGTGGTTTAAAGCAAAGCTTTTAGTCTACAATTTTCTGTATTTGCTTATGTAACAAATGCCATTTTTGCTATCACAGCAACTTTTAAGATAAGATCTGATACAATTTCTGTTGTTGGTAGATGTTCAGAAGTTTGGTTGGGGTTTCTTGTAACAATATTTTCAGGGGATTTCCACCAATAAAACACTTGTAAAGCTTTGACCCAACATTCTCAAAATTTCCTTGCAACAGATGCAGGGGACATGAAGAATGGGTGTTTATACAACATTTGATAAGGTGCTGCACAGAAATACTGCTGTATGAATTATAGCATGCAATTCAGAGGTACAGTAACATATTACTGGAGTAGTCTTCAGAGCCCAGAAACTCCAAATAAACAATGCTGCTATCTCTTAAATGCCCTGACCGGAGGCCTAGCAAGCGACTCAATTCAAGAGCAACTAGAGAGGCACAGTAAATGCAGGGCTTGCCAACAAATTCTGTGAACAAACACAAGAAAACACAAGGAAAAAAAGTCAATATGGTCATATGGATTTAAAAAAGGGGGATATGGTCAATAGATTTTTAATGAGAAAATATAAGACAATCTGCAACCATCATTCAGGCCATTGCTCTTCAAAAGTGTAATTAAATAGTCACAAGCTTCCAAGGTTTATACAAAATGAGGGCCACCTAACAGAGAGGATTCCAAGCAAATTCAGCACACTGACCAAAAAAGTATAGGATGACATTTCATGGAGAAAAACCAGAAACAATAGAGGATGAGAAACTTCCGTTTTGAAGAAATATTGGAAACACAAGTGTCCATTAGCAAAAACTTAAGATAACTTTTTTTAAACAAAATTGAGGGTATATAGCTTATGAACTGATTGCTAAGAGCTTAAATTTATGATCAAAGGGAGAAACATAATTAGCAGTCATCAGAATTATTTAAAAAGTTATCCGTGGCCTCAAACAGGCAAGATGAAGCATGTTTCTATGACATTACTTCCATGGGAGCAAGGAAGCTATACTATACCTTAAGTCAACTTAAGTCAAAAACATTAGCTAGTCATTAACACATTCCTGGTTCTGGCAAAGGAAGGGTTTTATCATCAATGCTGGGAAAGCAAAATCTACAAAAGCTTTCAAATAGCCCGTGGATAAATATCAGAAAACACTGAAGGAAAAAAACACATTAAAAGGGCAACAAAATGGGATAGTGACGCTGAATAAAAGAGCCATCAGAAGTGAAATGTGCCTGACAGTCTTTAATACTGTGATATTCTTGTATACCAAGAAGTTATTCTTAGTCCTACTTTATCTTCCTAAACTGACAACCAACTTAATTAAAACAAACCCTTTGGAGATTTTCTATTTTCAGCCATGACTTAGATGATTGCTTTAGTGTCAGAGTTATGGCTTCAAGTTACACTCTTAATTTGACCACAGATTTAGACTGTTATTCAAGTGCAATCCTACAGTACTTCAAAAGTACTTAAATTAACTTTACTTTGGGACACAAGGTATTGTTTAAAGTAGATTAACTCCTTGAAAAACTCACTTAAATTGCTTTCTGTTAAAGCATAGCAGAACATTTTTGCACTCCAATGCAAGAAATATAGCTGCCATTATTAATGTCCCCCCAAGACTAACCTGATAATTATCTACTTTTCGTGACATTTGTTGAGATTAGATATGGGAATAGGATAATGGAAAGAACATTAATTTAATAGCAAAGTCCTACAGATGCTGACAACTATGGCTGACAAGTAAAAGACAGCATAAAAGCAAGAGAGGGCAAATAACATAGCAAAAATTAGTGGGAAGTTAAAGGATTGGGAAGTTTAAAAAAAAAACACAAAATACAGCAACCAAAAAAAGCACAGGGAGAGAAAAGATGAAATGTGAAGCCAATAATATCAAGGAGGATTGCAAAAGTGTTTTCAGATATATAAAGTGTAAAGAGAAGTGAAAGTAGATATTGGACTGCAGGAAAAGGATGCTGGAGAGGTAGTAATGAAGGACAAAGAAATGGCAGACTAACTTATTAAATATTCCTCATCTTTTTTCCCCTCCCAGTCCTGATGAAGGGTTTCAGCCTGAAACATCGACAGTTTGCTCTTTTTCCAGATGCTGACTGGCCTGCTGAGTTCTTCCAGTATTTCATATGTGCTGCTTATATTTCCAGCATCTGCAGATTTTCTCATATTAATAACTACTTTGCATCAGTCTTCACTGTGAAAGACACTAGCAATATGCTAGAAATTCAAGAGTGCCGGGGGCAGAAGTGAGTGTACTTCTTCCTACTACTAAAGAGAAAATGCTTGAGAAGTTGAAAGGTTTGAAGGTAGACAAATCTTCTGGACCAGATGGAGCTGAGGAGATTGTGGAGGCATTAGTAATGATCTTTCAAAAATCACTAGATTCTGGAATAGTTCTGAAGGACCAAAAAATTGCCAAATGCCACTCAACTCTTCAAGAAGGGAGGGAGGCAGAAGAAAGGAAATTATAGACTAGTTAGCCTAACTTCAGTGGTTGGGAAAATATTGTGGAGTCCATCATGAAGGATGAAGTTTTGGGGCACTGGGAGGCCCAAGTCAATATGGTTTCCTTAAGGGGAAATTTCCCTGACAAATCTGTTGTAAGTCTTTGAGGAAATAACAGGAAGGATAGACAAGGGAGAGTCAGTGATTATTGACAATGCATCATACATGAGACTGCTTAATAAGATAAGAGCCTAAGGTAATACAGGAAAGGTACTAGCATGGATAGATGATTGACTGACTGGCAGGAGGCAAAGAATCAGAATACAGAGGGCCTATTCTGGTTGGCCGCTGGTGACATGATGTTCTGCAGGGCTCAGTATTGGGGCTGCTTCTTTTCACGTTATAGGTCAACAACTTGGATGAAGGAATTGAAGTCTTTGTGGCCAAGTTTGCAGATGATAGAAAGATAGGTGAAGGGGCAGGGAGACCGCAGAAGGACCTAGATTGGGAGAATGGGCAAAGAAGTAGCAGATGGAATATAGTGTTGGGAAGTGTATGGTCATGCACTTTGCTAGAATGAATAAAAGTGTAGACTATTTTCTAAATGGAGGAAAAATTCAAAAATCAAAGACACAAAGGGTTTTGGGAGTCCTTGTGCAGGATTCATTAAAGATCATCTTGCAGGGTTGAGTCAATGGTAAGGAAGGTAAATGCAATGTTCACATTCATTTTGAGAGGGCTAGAATATAAGAACAAGGATACGATGCTGAGGTTTTATATAGCATTAATCAGACTGCACTTGGGAGCACTGGCACTGGAGAGTGCCCAGAGGTTATTGAGAATGATTCTGGGATTGGAAGGGTTAATGTAAAAAGAGCATTTGATGGCTTTGGGTCTGTATTCATTGGAGTTTTAGCAGAATGAGGGGGGACCTTACTGAAACCCATTGAATATTGAAAGGCCTAGACAGAGTGGATGTGAAGAAGATGCTTCCTATAGTGGGGGAGTCTAAGAACAGAGGGCACAGCCTCACAATAGAGGGACAACCATTTAGAACAGAGATGAGAAGGAATTTCTTTACCCAGAGGGTGATGAATCCTTAGAACTCATTGCCATGGACAACTGTGGAGGTCAAGTCATTCAGTTCTTGGTTAGCCAGTGTCAAAGGTTATCAGGAGAAGGCAGGAAAATGGGATTGAGATGGACAATAAATCAGCCATGATGGAATGCCAGAGCAGACTAGATGGTCTGAATAGCCTAATTCTGCCCCTATGTTTTATTATCTTGTGCTGAATAATTGAAATAAATCTTTACACAAGAATTTCACCTTTTGACTAAAAACAGCATTGCAATTTTTCCTAAATTTTGTAATTTCCAGACTTGAATCCCCATTTCCAACATTCAACGATATTTTAACCACCCTCGACCTTTATGATAATTTTAGCTTTCATTCATCTTCTATTCATACTCGGCATTAACAAGTTTTGTTATTTGTGAGCCATTACCGATTCTCCAGTCATCACCTTCTTTCAACATTTGAGCTCCAATCTCCCCTGTCTTATCACAGACATTTCCTATTCTCTCTGCGTAGGTTCTTTCTTAGCAATTTTCTGTTTTTTCTTTTTAAAAAAAGTATCTCATTCCCCTTCCCCAGTGTAATAAAAGACCATAGATCAGAAATAATATACTTGGTTCTCTCCCCAACACCCCCCCCCAACCCCCCTAAACCAAGATGCTGCCTGATTTGCTAAGCATTTTCAACATTTTGTTTTAAATACTGGGGCGAATACCTCTGCTGTAAATCTACCAGAGTTGCTTATATAAACCATAATTTAACATTTCTTCCCAAAAATCTTTCTCTGGTGCCGTAATGCTTCCCCACTATTCCTGTTCACCTGCATAGGAAAGTTTTGATCTTGCACTCCAATTTGAAATGTTACATAAACCTCAAAACAAAGCTTTTTTAAGATGGATACAAGTAATACTACCATTGAAGAAGAGAAACATTTTAAAAATACAATCAGCAACTTGGCTAGGTCAAGTCTTGCCTCATATGTTAAAGTTCTGCGACTGTACCCTTTCGTTTACTAAGTGTTTGCAAACAAAAAGTGACACCACCAAAAATCAGAAAAATGATGGAAATCTGACATAAAAACAGAAAAATGCTGCAAACACTCAACAGATCAGGCAGAATCCAGAAGAGAAAAGCTAAAACTTCTCACCAATGGCCTTTTATCAGATTGTCTTTTAAATGATGAAACAATATACTCTGCAAATATCCTTCCACCCTGGCAAGCTTGTCCTTGTTTTTAAATCTATTTACAGAAGTTGGTGTCACTGCCAAAATTGGTATTTATTGCCCAGCTCTAATGGGAAGATGGTGACAAGTTGCCTTCGAATTGCTCCAGTCATTGTGGCAAAAGTTCTTGCACAATTCTATTAGGCAGAGAGTTCTAGCATTTGGACAATATATAGTGGATTCCAGTCAATTTAGCCATCAGTTAATCGGGGCAGCCGCTTATTTGGCACAATTGTTAAGGAGCACAAACTAATCAAGAAAATAGCTGGAGTTTGCTTTGTTTAATTGAGACAGGAGACTGTTGAACAGTTTGTAATTAGGGTCAGTTGTGTGAACCTGTGTGGCCATTAGACACTATACCATGCTCCAAGCGAACAGTTTTAAATAGTGTCAGTTGTGCATATGTGTGTTCAAAAAGCACTGATTTTTGTCACTGAAAATTGGCAATAAATAAACCACAAGACAATTCAGAACTGTTTCACTCACTGCAGTTTCAAGCATGTGGGCTTTGAAATGCCAGGAATGGCCAGGTGTGAAAACTAATCAATTTCACTACTTCAACAAGTTAGGAACTAATAAGATTTTTAAAAGTATCGACAATCATTTTGAATGGTACAGTGAAGATGAAGATTTGGAGAATGCAATGGTCAAAAGCATTGTATGAAGTTAATCCATTATCTGCACTAAGTGTCTGCGTTGATTTTGTTCATTTACAGTCAATCAAAAGAGCAAAATAACATACTACTGGATGAATTCCTCCATCACTAACTATTAGACCCTACTACACAGTTTTATAGTGCTGTAGTACTATTAGTAGTGTTCTAATTTGTTCTGTATTTCATTTAAATACATAGTTTGCTACTCAGTTAAAAAGCAGTTTGTCTTTTTAAAACCTTTTTTACCATTTCAATGAAACGTTGGCTAATTGGGGCAGCTGCTTAATTGGGCCAAAATCTACTGGTCCTGTGACCCAATTAACCAGAATCCATTGTACTTCAATGATCTGGGGGACTTCTGTAGGTGGCAGCATTTCTACATTCCAATTGCCCTTGTATTCAGAAGCCAAAACATGCACTTTGAAAATAGCACTGAAGATGATCTTGAAGAGTTCCATATTCAATCTATGTAAAAAGTGGTCAGTTGATTCTAAAATATTTCATGGCTTTGAACTGTTTGGGTAATCAATCCAGAGCTATCTAACTAGAAAAACTATCCTACTTCAAATTTATTTGCTGATGAAAAATTACTGACTTCCAAAAATTACACAAAAAGATGCTAAAAGATGGTTTCAATACACATCACATGATAAATAAAATACAAACCCACAAATCTATTGATTTTTAACTTTTCTCAGATGTAATAAAAGGTCCTTGACATGAAACGTTAACACAGATTCTCTCTTCATAGATACAGGCTGCAAAAATGAATATTTCCCAACACATTGTGTTTTAAATCAAGGCATCTACTTTTTAAAAAAAAAACAACTTCAAAGTTACTCAAATCCACATAGTAATCTACTTTGTACCTGTGGGATGATGTGTAGTGGTATAGCCAGGCAGCTGGTGAGATGTTGCATAAGCCTGTCTATGAATGAGGTCAGTTTCCGGATGTGATGCTCCATAGCCCAAGCTGAGAAGAAACAAAGTTAAGAGATTTAGTCACTCACATGCAATAAAGAGTTACTCTTAAACAGGGGGGAGAGAGAAGGGGGAAGAGGGGAGAGGGGAGAGGGGGGAGGGGGGGGAGGGGGGGGAGGGGGGGGAGGGGGGGAGGGGGGGGAGGGGGGAGAGGGGGGAGAGGGGGGAGAGGGGGGAGAGGGGGGAGGGGGGAGGGGGGAGGGGGGAGGGGGGAGGGGGGAGGGGGGAGGGGGGAGGGGGGAGGGGGGAGGGGGGAGAGAGGGGGGGAGAGAGGGGGGGAGAGAGAGAGGGAGAGACTAAATGCAAAGATAAAAACAATTATTGAGCTCAAAGTTTAAACAAAGACCTTTGTATTCCAAAGTTACAATATAGACACTGGAGTATAAGAAGTATTTCACAGAACTACTGTAGAACAAGTAGAGATCATTTGACCTGTCTATACTGGATCTATATAAAAATAATCACCTAGTCTCACACCTCCACCCTCTCCACATATCGTTTTTTAAAAAATCCTTTCAGATACAAATATATGTAGCTCCACGTTGAGTGTTACAACTATTACACAAGACACTCCAGATGCTGGTAATTTAAGCAAATAAACTGCTGAATGAGCTCAGCAGCATCTGCAGAGGCAAAGGCTTGATCAAAATTTTGAGTTGAGGCCTTGAATTAGGACTAGGTGTAAACAAGACACAGCCAGAATATGATGATGGGGGTGGGCGAGGGAGGTGCTAACAAGCAATGGGTGGATCCAAGTGAGGAGGAGTTCAAGGGCAGTTGTAACAAGGTGAGGGAATAATAATCAGCCCTTCATGAGTGCACTTCAAGGATGTGTGCTTAGCTTACTGCTCTACTCTCTCTACACTCATGACTGCCTGGCTAATCATAGATCTAATGCCATTCATAAATTCACAGATGACACCACTGTTGTTGATAAAATTTCAGATGGCAACGACAATCTCCAAGGATCTGCTCTGGCCCCATTACACTCACATAATAATGCAGAAAGCATAAAAGCAGCTCTACTTCATTAGAAGTTTAAGGATATTTGCTGTATTACCAAAGAATTCCTATAGATGTACAATGGAGAGCATTGTGACTGATTGCAGCCTCCATACGATTCTGTGATGCAATGTACAGGGTTGCAGGAGACTGCAGAGGACTCAGCCATCTCCATCATGGGCACAACCCTCCCCATCATTCAGGACATCTTCAAAAGGACTTTATCTGGAAATGCACAGAGGACTGTGTCTCGCAAGACAATCCAGGTATTCCCTAACCGGAAACATTGGTTGAATTATGAGGTCGTCCCTTTTGAAGAATAGAGCTGCGGCTTTTAGGTCTGGGAATATCAGTCGCTACACGGAATCCAGGCTTGAACTCCGGAAAGCCATTAAGGGTACCAAGAAGTAATTTCGAGCCAAGTTGGAAGCCCAGGCTAATCAGAGGGATGCCGGTAGACTATGGCAGGTTCTAAATAAGATCACTGTGTGCAAAGAAAAGGCAGGGAATATCAATAACTGTGGCGCTTCTCTTCCTGATGAACTTAACGTATTCTACGCAAGATTCGAACAGAAGAGGAGCATCCCGCTCCCTCCAGATGAACCAGACCTGGTGGCATCGAGATTCATCGTCACCGAGGAGGACGTTAGAAGGGCCTTCCTGAAGATAAATCCAAGGAAGGTGACGGGCCCAGATGGCGTCCCGGGACGGGTTCTCCGGGCCTATGCAAGCGAGCTAGCTGGAGTGTTTGCTGACATCTTCAACTGCTCCTTGCTTCAGTCTAAGATCCCCCCTTGTTTTAAGGAGGCAACGGTAATCCCGGTGCCGAAGAAGAACAAGGTGGCATGCCTGAATGACTATTGACCTGTGGCTCTGACATCAATTGCTATGAAGTGCTTCGAGAGATTGGTTATGGCACACATCAACCACAGCCTACCAGTCAACCTCGACGATTTGCAGTTCGCCTACCAGAGCAACAGGTCAACTGCAGATGCCATCTCTCTGGCCCTACACTCCTCCTTAGAACACCTGGAGAATAAAGATGTATATGTAAGGCTCCTTTTCATTGACTACAGCTCTGCCTTTAATACCATCATTCCAAATAAACTGATTCCTAAGCTCTGGAACCTGGGCCTTAGCACTCAGATCTGCAGCTGGATCTTCAACTTCCTCACAGACAGGACCCAGGCTGTAAAAATAGGGGACAAGCTCTCCTCTACAATCACTCTGAGCACCCGTGCCCCACAAGGCTGTGTACTCAGCCCCCAATGATTGTGTAGCCAAGTTTCCATCGAACTCAATATATAAGTTTGCTGATGACACAATTGTAGGCCGTATTGCAGGTAATCCTTTAACATCTGCCGAACGATGCTGAGGATGTTCTACGAGTCTGTGGTGGCCAGTGCTATCATGTTTGCTGTTGTGTGTTGGGGCAGCAGGCTGAGGGTAGCAGACACCAACAGAATCAACAAACTCATTCATAAGGCCAGTGATGTTGTGGGGATGGAACTGGGCTCTCCCATGGTGGTGTCTGAAAAGAGGATGCTGTCTAAGTTGCATGCCATCTTGGACAATGTCTCCCATCCACTACATAATGTACTGGGTGGACACAGGAGTACATTTAGCCAGAGACTCATTCCACCAAGATGCAACACAGAGCGTCATAGGAAGTCATTCCCGCCTGTGACCATCAAACTTTACAACTCCCTTGGAGGGTCAGACACCCTGAGCCAATAGGCCGGTCCTGGACTTACTTCATAATTTACTGGCATAATTTACATATTACTATTTAACTATTTATAGTTTTATTACTATTTATTATTTATGGTGCAACTGTAACGAAAACCAATTTCCCCCAGGATCAATAAAGTATGACTATGAGTATGACTATGACTAATGATGAGTTTGAGTACAGAGAGGAAATTAAGAACCTGGTGGCATGGTGCGAAGACAATAACCTATCCCTCAACGTCAGCACGACGAAGGAATTGGTTTTTGACTTCAGAAGGAATAGTGGACCGCACGACCCCATTTACATTGGTGGTGCGCAAGTGGAACAGGTCAAAAGCTTTAAGTTCCTTGGGGTCAATATCACAAATGACCTGACTTGGTCCAACCAAGCAGAGTCCACTGCCAAGAAGGCCCACCAGCACCTTTACTTCCTGAGAAAGCTAAAGAAATTTGGCCTGTCCCCTAAAACCCTCACTAATTTTTATAGCTGCACCATAGAAAGCATTCTTCTAGGGTGCATCACAACCTGGTATGGAAGTTGTCCTGTCCAAGACCGAAAGAAGCTGCAGAAGATCGTGAACATGGCGCAGCACATCACACAAACCAATCTTCCGTCCATGGACTCATTTTACACCACACGCTGTCGGAGCAGTGCTGCCAGGATAATCAAGGACACGACCCACCCAATCAACACACCTTTCATTCCTCTTCCCTCCAGGAGAAGGCTCAGGAGCTTGAAGACTCGTATAGCCAAATTTGGGAACAGCATCTTTCCAACTGTGATAAGACTGCTGAACGGATCCTGACCCAGATCTGGGCCATACCCTCCAAATATCCAGACCTGCCTCTCGGTTTTTTTGCACTACCTTACTTTCCCTTTTCTATTTTCTATTTATGATTTATAATTTAAATTTTTAATATTTACTATCGATTTGTACTCCAGGGAGTGTGAAGCACAGAATCAAATATCGCTGTGATGATTGTGCGTTCCAGTATCAATTGTTTGGCGACAATAAAGTATAAGGTATTTATTAAAAGGCAGTACCTCAAGAAAGGGCATCCATCATTAAGGACCCTCACCATCGAGGATCTGGCCTCTTCTCATTACTATCATCAGGAAGGTGGTATAGGAGCCTGAAGGCCCACACTCAATGATTTGGCAACAACTTTCCTCCCTTTTATCATCAGGTTTCTGAAGGGTCTATGAACTCATGAACACTACCTTGTTACTCCTCCCAGTTTTGCAATTTATAGTAACTTCATGTCTTTGCGCTGTATTGCTGCCACAAAACAACAAATTTCATGCCGTACAAGTCAGTGGTAATAAACGTGATTCCGAAACGTCCAACAAATAATACTTAAGTATCACCCAGCCTGGCACTACCTCATGTTGTCTGAAAGCTGTTTAAGCACATACAATTTGGCAGGAGTGGGAGAGCCTAAAAGGACTTCATCTGAACCAGCATGACGTTTGTAGACTAAGGCCTGCTCAGCACAAAATGGTGTAATTATAACTTAATTAGCAAACAGCCCACATTGCTGCCTAGAAAATACGTATGTGAATCAAAATCAAATTCACACCCCTAAGCCCATAACAAAAGTTGGGCACCAGAAACGAAGTTTAACTGACATTTCCATGAGCCCATAAGACACAGGAGCAGAAATAGGCCATTTGGCCCTTTGAGTCTGCTCCACCATTCCATCATGACTGATTTACTATTCCTCTCAACCCTTTTCTATAAGAACACAAGACCATTTTTGATAGGAGTTGATTAGCTGTAATAAGCTTAAAAATTTCTTGCCCTTTTCGTAATGTGGGATATTTAATTCAAGTGTAGACAACTAACTGGAAGAAAAAATATTTAGAGCAATCATATTAGCTTTTTAAAACAATTTGTTTGCAACTATGGAACACTGCTAATTTAATTTGTGGTTCTTTGAAACTTGTGACACTGGTTCCCAATTGCTTTCCTTACACACATAACTGCTTCACAAAGATATGTCAATACCAGTCAAATGTAAACTTGAGCAAGTTATCCGCCAGAAATTTGCAAACAGCAGCAGCTTATAATCAAGAACATCCTGATCCCAGGTGTGTGAAGTTCAGTTACATACCCAATCCATTTCCAGGTCAATCTAAGCAAATGTTCAGGGTAGGTAGGTACATGGAGCTTAGAAAAATAGAGGGTTGTGTAGTAAGAAAATTCTAGGCAGTGTTTAGAGTAGGTTACATGGTTAGCACAACGTTATGGGCCGAAGGGCCTGTAATGTGCTGTAGATTTCTATGTTCTATGCAATTACATTAATTTATAATGCAAGTCCAAAGATTAATTACAACAATGTGAAAAGTTCAGACTACAGGTCAAAGCTCTTCAACTTCAATAAAGTAATTGTCAAAGCAGCTGCACAGATGTATAATCAAACAAAATTTGTTACTTAGTTTTTAATTGAAAAAGACAGTAGATTTTAAGGAGCACATTTAAGGAAGGAAGAAGACAGATATCCAAGGGGGAAATTAAAGAGCCTGGGCTTTAATAATTGCATGTACAACCCACAATAGTGGCAGGAAACGTTCAAGAGCCAAAACTGAAGCAACACAAATACTTCCAAAGGCCGTAGCACTTGTGATGGAGTGGAGCAATTAGATTAAAACTATTTAGCAATCAAACAATGGAGGATTTGGAATGAGAATTTTCAAATCAAAGTAACACTCATCTTCGAGCCGGTCTACATAAACAGTACAGGGGAGATTTGTGAATGAGATCTGATAGGAATTATGGTTGAGGAAGAGCTTTATATAACCTCAATTTTAAAAGTAGAGTGGGACCAAAATAAGTATGCATAAGGCATTGATTTGTAACTTTAACAAAAAGTTGCAATGTGTTAATTTGGAAAGGTGATTGCTGCACGCGCACATAGCCTTACTGTATCTGTAATACAAATACTTCTTAACCCAGATCATGCACTTTCTAAATATGCAGTTGTGGGACAAAAGCTTTCATTCTGCATAGCTTCCCAATGAAATACCTAATTGTATGGAAAAGTTCACTCTTAATGAAAGTTAAGTATTGACAGGGCATTAAAAAAATGTCATAATTCTATTCACATAAATTCTATCATTTTTCTTCCACAGAACATCACAAAATTTGACTGTACTATTGCGCTGCAGATTAGTTTACCAACACTTGGACACATTTTCTGTTTCTCTTTCTGTACAGGATCAAGACCTTCAATTTGATTTGGTGGAAATAAATACTTAGACGGGGTTTATTGCCTTGAAAGAGGAAGTTTCTCAAACAGGGCCCCAAGTGTGACTTAAAACCACGAGAAATGTGTGCAAAAAGCCACAAGGTGGAGTTCTGTGCAAAGCGAAAGCTGTAGTTATACCATCATCTGGAAAAGAATCTTCCCTCATTTTCACTGATACACATGCAGTTTGTGTGATAGCATGTCACTGTATGGAATCACCCCACTCAACACCAGCCCCCTCCAACTCCCAGAATCTCAAGTTTCCTTCCACTTCCCAGAGCAAGGATGTAAATTAAGTGACCATGTAAATTACATCCTAAATAGTTGGTTAGAGAATTGTGGGATGTCAATTAAGCACGTGACAGAATGGCTTATTGGAAAATACATGGGGAATGGGAATGACAATATTGTTCTGAGAATCAGCATTGACTCAATGGGCCAAATGTCCTCATCTCTGATGTAAGGAAATACAGTACATATTGCTTGAATATATAAACAAATGTCCTTTTAACTCTTCTGTCTCTATATTCATATGCACTTAGTTTAAAAACTCTTTTAGGATCACTGATAAATATTTGCATTTACAAATCTACTAAATAAATCGCATGCAATAAGTAAATACAAGGTATGTATAAAGAACTTATTTCATGGGAAGTATTCAATATATGGTGTGGCGCGTGGCCAAGTGGTTAGGGCGTTGAACTCACAATCTGAAGGTCGTGGGTTAGAGTCTCGGCCAAGGCAGTGTGTTGTGTCTTTGAGCAAGGCACTTAACCACACATTGCTCCAGTCCACCCAGCTGAGAATGGGTACCGGCAAATGCTGGGGGTTAACCTTGCAATAGACTGGCATCCTATCCGGTGGGGGGGGAGGTGGTGGTGGGGGAGTCTCGTACTCTCAGTTGTTTAACGCCACAGAAACCAGCATAAGCACCAACCTGATGGGCCACAAAGGCTCGGGACAGACTTCGACTTTGATTCAATATATGACTTATCAAATGGAAAACATTTTCGATTTAAAGGCACAGAATACAACTGAAGCTACATAAAATACTGATCACGCCATTGCAAATTGCACATTCTTCACTTTAAATCATCATGAACCAGATTCTGAAGAGTCAGTGGAAAATTCCATTACTACAAGGACAATATGCCAGTGCTGGAACATTCCAGTAATGAATAAAGACTAACCAGCATGAGGTACTTTCTTTGGAATAAAAGGTAACGGGAGATTTAGGGAGGTATAGAAAGTTATCACAGGCCAAAACAAGATGAACAGGAAACCCACTGCTCTTTGCACAGGGGACAGGAACTTATTGGCGGTGAAGAGAGAGTTTTATTAGTAGAAGGATCACAGGAGAGTTAGGAAAAATGTTTCACTCAAGTAGTGGGGCTGGGAAATAGTTGCTGGAAAGGATTGTGGAGAGATTTTCATCACATTTTAGAAGTGCCCAGTTGAACCTTTGTAGAGCCATAACTTCTAGGATATGATAGAGTCAGGAAGTGGAATTAACCCACTTTACCAGAATGGCCACAATTCTCCAGACTGCCTTATTCTGTACTGGAAATTTATATGAGGATTCCATAAAAATATTGTAAAATGAGCAAATGTAAAATACAAGTAATAAATACAGTACTGTAAATGCTGGAAATGTGAAATTAACAGACAATGCTGGAAACACTCAAAAGAACAGGAAGCATCTGTAGAAAGGGAAATAAGAACTAACTGCCAAGTCTGATGAAGGGGCTTTGACGTGAAAGATTAATTCTATTTTTCTTTCCAGCCTAATTTGCCAAGTTCTGTTCAATTTTTGAAGCATTTATGTGGCATTGATTACCCAACCAAATAGTGAAAGTGATTCAAGTAAACACTGAACTTCATTACTAGGCTCTCATCCTTGCAGAAATTTGGATTTTTAGTTTTACAGAGGCTAAAATTCTGTCCATTATGAACAGTCACATGTATTATTCTGACAGTGTACGCAGCTCTTTCACCATAATACAGGTTTCCCCCGCCATCCGAAGGTAGAGCGCTCCTATGAAACGGTTCGTAAGCCGGAATGTGATAAAGCGAAGAAACAATTACCATTTATTTATATGGGAAAATTTGTGAGCATTCGCAGACCGAAAAATAACCTACCAAATCATGCCAAATAACACTCAAAACCTAAAATAACAGTAACATATAGTAAAAGCAGAAATGATATGATAAATACACAGCCTATATAAAGTAGAAATACTTCTCTATAATCATTGCAGCACTGTTCGCCGTAGCAAAAATCTCACGCAAGCGCTCTCTGCAGAAACACTCTCTAGTAACCTTTAAGCTATGAAGCTGCCAAATCATACCAAATAACACATAAAAATACACAGCCTATATAAAGTAGAAATAATGTATGTACAGTGTAGTATCACTTACTGGAATCAGGAAGACAGCGCTGAGCACACTGATAATGGTGTGTTAGACTGAGTCATCGGAGGGTGGGGTGGTGCAGTGGCCCCCACCCTCCAGGCCGCCGACCGATACCGATCCGCGAAGCATGCAGTGTCCGGGATGCACCCAACACATCTTTAAGAAAAAAGTCGAAATAAACAAGCTAATTAATTAGGTGCCGCCCGGCACGTAAGTGTCACCCCAGATCAGAGGAGCCGCAATCCGCAATCCCCTCTGATCTGGGCCGATGTTTACGTGCTGGTCGGCACCTAATTAATTAGCTTGTTTATTTCGGCTTTTTTCTTAAAGATGTGCTGGGTGCGCCCCAGCTACCGCTGCATTCTCCGCAGCAATGTTTTGGTCCGCAGCCCGGGGGTTGGGGTGGTAGGACACTGGGGTGTCATCTCGTCGTCTGTTTCCATCAGGGCGGGCAGGTCATCTTCTTCTATGTCTGCCTGCCTCGATGTCGAAGGTCGGGGTTTGTCGTCTGCTGTGGCTGATGTGGAAGGCTTGTTTGACTGCTTAGCCTTGCGCATTTTTCTATCATACAATTCTTTATAAGCACTCAAACCAGCTTGCAAATGTGCCCTAAACCGACGTACCCTTTAAAAATTAAAGTTGTACTTTATCATTGCAGTGAAAATCTCACGCAGTAGCTTCAGGTTCAGTTCCTGGGCGACTTCACTTTCAGTCCGTTCGCTACTGTATTTGGTTTCGATTGTTATCCTTTTCTCTTCCAATTGCATCAGCTCTTCATCTATCAGTTCTTGGTCATGGGATGCCAAAACTTCCACATCTTCGTCAACTTCCACAAGCCAAACTCTCTTTGTCCTTGCTTCGTTCACCACAACCAAAATGCTTAATTATGTCTAGTTTTACGCTAAGTGTAACACCCTTACGAGCTCTTTTAGGCTTTTCCGATACCTTAGAACTCATCCTGCAAACGGATGCTCACAGGCACGTGTTTAAGCAATGCCAGCTAGAATGCAGTTCCGAATCCGGGGGAGGAGCAGCTGCTCGGGGCGCGCACGCTGCCTTTTGTCGCACGCTAATTTTTTCACACGCTGCCTTTTTTCATAACAGTGAAAACACCTTCTGTTAGCGAAAACAGGTAACTAATGTAGGTCTTTCGTAACAGTGAGGTTTCGTAAAGCGAACGTTCGAAAAGCAGGACACCTGTATAAGCTGTTTTAGTTTGATCAAATGTGCTAAGGTTAAAGGAATGGCAGAATGATCAAGTTACTGGGCTACTAATCAGAGGTCTGGATGAACAATATAAAAATCAGCAACCGTGGAATTTAAGTTTAAGGAATAGTCTATCTTTTTTAAAAAATTAGGTATTCATGATGACAAACACAAAACTGCTGTATTGTTTACCGAAAAAAGTATTTGGTTCTCCAAAGAGGAAATTTGCCTTCCTACATGTGACATCAGATTCACTAATCTGGTTGACACCTGAATAGCCTTTGAAATAGCCTAGCAAACCAATCTGTTCAAGGATAATCAAGGATTCTAGATGCATTAGTCATGATATAATACTTTTCAATGAAGTTAATACTCTTCCACACAGGACTAATTATTAGCAAATACATAGAAACATAGGAGCAGAAAACCTATAGCACAATACAGGTCCTTCGGCCTACAATGCTGTGCCAAACATGTACTTACTTACATATATCCCAGCTTAAAAGGAAAAAAATTATGCTTAGGATTATAGTTGGAGTGTCACTTTTCTCTACAAAACCCCAGCACAGATGCAATTTTAATTGTTCAGTTCATCTTAATGAAGCATAACGTAATTAAAATTCTAGTGAATACAAAACTGGCAATAACATAGATTACAAACACAAGAAATTCTGCAGTGGCTAGAAATCCAAAGCAACACACACAAAATGCAGGAGGAACTCAGCAAATCAGGTAGAATCTATGGAAAACAGTAAATAGTCGTCATTTCAGGCCAAGACCCTTCTTCAGGACAATATAAATTGTTTTATTACCGCCAAAAGCTACTGCCCCATATACACTTGGTGGAAATTTGATAAGAATCTTTTGTATACAGAGTCTGGTGTGCCCATCCTTCCATCAGCTTCTGGAGTTTTTAAAGTGGACTAGGTGTTAGAATAACAGCTTTCAAGGACAAAAGATGATGTCTCCATCTATTCTGGAACTAACTCTACTTCTCCCAGTTAGCTCATAAATGGAAAGCATTAATCATTTAACATTGAGATATTGAGTCTGTGCTAGCATCATTGAAAGACAGATGGAACCATGGATTAAAGTAAATCTAAAATAGATGTTACAAAAATAGTGATTACAGGCAGTTGGATATGGCAGTTTCACTTAAATTACACAAACTGCTGTAAAATAATGGGCTTACCAGATAGAGCCAGTACACAAGAAAAAACATTTCTTCAGATAATTCCTCACTGACATTTCAGCAATTTCACATGTTCTGGATTTCTAACTACAAAATTTTAATCTACCTTGTGGTCTGGTTATCCAATATTGTTACTTCATGCCTGCACAAATGAAATGCTAATTTAATTCCACCAATCTCTGACACTGATCTCAACTGTAAATTTATTAATAGCAAACCCTCTTGAATTATTGTAGCCTAACAGTATTAACAACTGCTGATAACAAATATCTTAATCAACTTAACCCCACTTATTACTTGCAAGCAAAACATTGTGCCATTAATTATAATTCTCATGACAATGATCAACTGTTACTTTAAGATTGTGTTCCTTGACTTTGCTATTTAGCAAGGGATTAATTAAACAAACTTCTGATTTAGATTCAGTGGAGAGACTAGTAACAAACCATAACATCTTTCATCTGGTTAAAGCAAAGAGTTCAGAATCCAAACTCAACAATTATTAACAGCTAAAAATAGGACAGTGGCAGAAGACAGCTTCTTAATGAAAGAAGTTTTAATAATTTATTTATTTGATTTATCTAATTAATTTATTTGGAGATACAGCATGGTGTAGGCCCTTCGAGCCACACGCTCAGTAATCCCGGATTACCCCCTCCCTGACCCCCACGATTTAACCCTAACCTAATTAAGGGATAATTTACAATGACCAATTAATCTACTAACTGGTATGTCTTTGGACTGTGGGAGGAAACCACTGCATTCTTTGGAGAGGATGCACATCTTCATTACAGAAGACACCAGGATTGAATTCCAAACCCTGGTGCCCCGATTGTCAAGAGCTTTACTCCGAGCACATAGCATAGTATAGAAGAAAGTTCCCATGTTAAAGACTGGCTTTTGTTTTTGTGGATAGGAAACTTAATGAAACATGAAGATACATATATACAGTGGATTCCGGTTAATTGGGATCCATCAAGACCAATATATTTTGGCCCAATTAAACAGCTGCCCCAGTTAGCCAAAGTTTCATGGAAATAGTTAAAAAGGTATAAAAGGCAAACTCATTTTAAGTGGGTAACAAATTATGTATTTAAATGAAATACAGAATAAATTAGAATATTACCAATACTACAACAGTACTATAAAACTGTGCATTAGTTTCTCATAGTTATCGACAAAGGAATTCATCCAGCGTATGCTGCTTTGTACTTTTGATTGATTGTAAAATGAACCAGATCAGCCCAGGCATCTCGTGCAGATAATGGACTACCTTCACACAATGCTTTTGATAATTGCATCCTCCAAATCTTCATTTCATTATAACATTCAAGATGACTGTCAATATCTTCAAATTCATCTAGTTACTAATTTGTTTTAAGTAGCAGAATTTTTTTCAGATTCACTCCCAGCTGTTTCTGGCCTCTTGAAGCCTGAATGCTTGAAATCGCTGTGAGTGAAAGAGTTCTGAATTGTCTTACTGCTTATTTCTCACCAACTATCAGTGACAAAAGTCACCTCTTTTTGAACACACACACTACTGACGCTATTTAAAAACTGTTTGCTCTAAACAACGATGTACTGTCTAATGGCTATTCAAGTGCACAAGACTGGTGCTAGTTAGAAATTGTTCAGCAAAAGTTTCAGCAAATGAAGGGAATCACAGCTATTTTCTCAATTAGCTTTTGTTCTGTAAGAATTGCTCCAAATGAGCAGTTATCCCAATTAACTGATGGCCTGATTAATCAGAATCCACTGTATTTATATTTCTTCATAATGGTACAAAATTATTTGGGTACATTGATCCTGCAAATCTGTAACAAATTTGGATACCATTGCAGAGCTCAATTTCTGTAAAATTTACTCAAAGCAGACAATAAGTGGTGGGCTTTGAAATGACCACTCAGATCAATATTAGTGTATTACATATAATGATACATCAAATATTTATATCCTTTTGTTTACACTTGTAAAACAACAGAGTAAAGGAGAGGTGACTTGATAGAGATGTACAAGATAATGGGCATAGAGTGGACATGCAGCACCTCTTTCCTCCATGGTGGCATTGGCAAATAACAGACAACACTATTTCAGGATGAGTGGAGGAAATTTTTTTAAAGCTATCAGAGGTAACTTTTTTTAAAAAAAAAACAGAGTGGTAAGTGCCTGGAATGCATTGCTGGGGGTGGTGGTAGACGCTGATGCATTAGGGACATTTAAAAGACTCTTAGATGGGCTCATGGATAGAAGAAGAGGGGGTTATGGGGTATATAGGAAGGAAGGGTTAGATTGTGGAATAGGTTGAAAGCATGGCATAACATTATGGGCTGAAGGGACATACAGTGCTCTACTGTTCTATGCTCTATGACATAAAGAACATTTTGGTTTGAATGGTGAACCAAGTTACTCAGTCCACAAGATAAAAACATTAGATAGATGCTTCTTCTGGTTGAAATACAGAGTTCTAAAAAAAACATAGAGGGATCTGACTTATGGTATTTCAATGAAAGCTAACCACTGGATACAAGTAAATGACTCTTTATTCTATCACAGGTAGGCAAGTAAAGATCAAAAAGAACAATGTATTTTTGGTATTGAGGTCACTGGACAAATCTCCAATTTAACACCATCTAAAATCTACTTACTGAAAGCAAACTGGAATGTCAACTAATTCTCACGGCTTGTTAGAAATAAAAGCACCCTTAGAATTTAAAGTTTTTCTTGCAGAGAGCTTGCCTACCCATCTGCCTCTAAGCTTCAAAGGAGTTACATGATTATCACTTCCAAAAATTCTGAAATGAAGCAAAATAAACCTTATTTTCCTAGTGACTGTAATTTTCAGTCCAAGCTTAATTATTGAACCAGCTTATTTGTTCCATGTATTATTTATCTGTAAATTATTAAAACAAAATTAAACTGTAGGACTTGCTGTGGCATTGCAGTATTTCTCATCTCTCAGGAGACCACTGTAAGTGCAAACTATTTGACACAGTTTGAAAATAATCATTAGATATGAATTCTGCTTAGTCATACAAGGTAGAGTACATAGCTATTGGTTCCAATTCATAACAGATTTGGTTTGATCATGGAAAAGGTCAAATCAAAATGAAAGGAAAGAACATTTTACTATATAATTGCAAGAAAAAGTTGTGAACCTTTGCAATTACCTGGTTTTCTGCACTAATTACTCATAAAATGTGGTCTGATCTTCAGCTAAGTTACAATAACAGACAAACACAATCTGTCTAAACCAATAACACACAAGTATGATTCTCATCTATACTGAGTACACCATTTAAATAGTCACAGTCTAGGTTCAAAAAAGTATGTGAACCTCAAAAGCTACTTGGAGTCAGCTACTACAATCAATGAGATGAGATCGGAGGTGTGGGTTGCAGAGGTGCCCTGTCCTATAAAAAAAGACACACAAAGTCAAGTTACTGACTGGGCTTGCTCTTCTCAACAAACATCTGTCTATGTGCACCATGTCTCAATTACAACAACTTTCAGAGGGCCTTAGAAGAGTTGTAGAGATGCATAAAGCTGGAAAAGGCTACATGAGTGTTCATCAGTCCACAGTAAGCAAAATTGTCTACAAATGGAGGAAATTCAATTCTGTTGCTACTCCCCCTAGGAATGGATGTCCTGCAAAGATCACAACAAGAGCACATCGTGCAATGCTGAAGGAGGTGAAAAAAAAAACCCAAGGGTAACAGCAAAAGACCTGCAGAAATCTCTGGAACTTGCAAAAGACTCTGTTCATGTGTCCGCCATAAGAAAAACACTAAGCAAAAATGGTGTTCATCGAAGGACAACATGGAGGAGACCACTGTTTCCAAAAAAAAAAAATTGCTGCACATCACAAGTTTGCAAAAGACCACCCGGATATTCCACAACACTTCTGGGACAATGTCCTGTGAACAGATGAAACAAAGTTGAACTTTTTGGCAGAAATGTTTGGGAGAAAAAGGACACTTGCTCACCAATACCAAAATCTTATCCCAACTGAGAAGCATGGTGGAAGGAGCATCACGGTTTGGAGTGGTTTTGGTGCCTCAGGGTTTGGACAGCTTGCGAACAATGAACTCAAAAACATATCGAGACATTTTACAGGAGAATGTCAGAGGGCAGCCGTCTGTCACCTGAAGCTTAATTGAAGTTGGACAATGCAACAAGACAATGATTCAAAACACAAAAGTAACTCAGCAACAGAACGGTTTACAAAGAAGAAAACTTGTGTTTTGTAGTGGCCAAGTCACAGTCCAGACCTTAACCGAATTGAGATGCAGTGGCATGACCTGAAGAGGGCTGTTCATGCACGGTATGCCAGAAATATTGATGAACTGAAACTGTTTTATATGGAGAAATGGCCAAAAATTTTCCTCATTATTGATCAGCAGCTACATGAAATGTTTGGTGGAGGTTATTGTTGCTAAAAGAGGTTCTACCAGTTATTACATACAAAGGTATACATACTTTTCCAGCCTGGACTGTGAATGATTAAACAATGTATTCAATAAAGACATGAAAAGTACAATTGTTTGTGTGTTATTAGTTTAGGCAGATCGTGTTTGTCTATTATTGTGACTTAGATGAAGATCAGGCCATATTATATGAGTAATTAATGCAGAAAACCAGGTAATTGTAAAAGGTTCACGAACTTTTCTTGCAACTGTACTTCATTATGAATACAAACTCATAACCATGTTATTACCTTATAAAAGCATTTTTCAAAGTTACAGACGATGCAGCTGCTCAATGACCACAATGACATACAATAGATCCACTCAATCGTAGTGTAGCCTGACATTAAGCAGGGCATGTTACTGCACCAACCCCCTTCTCAATCATCCTTGAGGCAACATTGCTTCTCATTTCCAAGTTACCTGTGGAATTAATGTACAAGACAAATCAAGAACTGTTCTCCTTTTTTAATATCACTCCTGGCACTAAGTTCAGTCCAATTTCAGTCTTCAATTTACAGTATATAAAGGCTGTTTGCCAATGTATACATTTGGAGGCAATTACTGCTAGCTCCTTCCTCATAACATGCAGGGATGGACCCTGCACTGAGAATTCAATAGACCCTATACATCTGCTCCTATAATGATCAATATTCATGATGAGAAATAGAAAAGATGGTTTTATTTCAACATCTTGGGAGACACCTCTCAGCAAAGGCAGGCAATATTCATCATCACCTCCAATGAGCCAATGCAGAGTTTCACCAATTGAAAAAGTCATGCAAAGACCAAGACCTCAAACCGATCAACAACACTTCCAATTCTTTATCTGCATTAGAGATGTGAATAACAACATTCTGTTCAAAGCACTGTAGAATAATTACAAACATCACTTGGACCAATTCCTCCAAATCCATTGGTAATCTAACATCAGCATATTTTTGCCTTGGTAACATCAAGGTCCAGTTGCGCTGAACTACATTCCATGCATAAGTCACCTCATTCTCATGTCTGACACCAAGCTTTTAAAAAGGAAGCAATAAAAAGTTATAAAAGAAACAGCAAATGATGGAAACCATAAATAAAAACAGAAAGTACTGGGAGCACTCAACAGGTGAAGTAGCATTGTGGAAACTAAAAAAGACACCCACTTTCTTTTCCATTGATGCTCCCTGATCGGCTGAGTGCTTCTAATATTTTCTGGTTTTATTTCTTGAAATACAAATTCCACTTCAAGCTCCACCTGGCGGATGATTTGCAGGAGGATATACACAAGAGACTTCAAAGATGTTCTCAAATCTTTGGGCGGGAGGAGAAGATAGCGGTGCGATGCAGCTCGCAGCAGCCACTCTGGTGGTGATGTCTGTTATTTGTCAAGTAGGGTGCCGTGCACAATCCTGATTTGATGGAGACGGACGTGAGAGCACGCAGGAACATCTGGTGAAACTTCTGAAATGCCTGCATTGCTGCCGCTGCTACTGTGTGATCCAGAATCACCAGAGGAGAGGGCCCCGAGTCCTCAGCTTTGCCTGTTGCTCGGCGGCTGGGGCGGGGTCGATGCGCTTGACAGAGGATGGTGCTTGGAGAGGCTGTGTCGGAAGGGCTGGTCGGAGGCTTGAAGTTTTCGGACGGACTCAGAGTCTGCTGCGGTCAGGTGCTTCCAATGGTGCTGCATTTGCAAGTTGGCGGCGCTTGGAGGTTCACGGCAGGGAGAGTTCCTCCCTTCTGCTGCCTGCGTGAGATGATGAGTCTATTGAGACTTTGAGACTTTTTTTTTCCACTGTGCCCATGGTCTGCTCTTTATCAAATTATGGTATTGCTTTGCACTGTCGTAACTATATGTTATAATTATGTGATTTTGTCAGTTTTAGTCTTGGTTTGTCCTGTGTTTTCTTGTGATATCATTCTGGAGGAACGTTGTATCATTTTTTAATGCGTGCATTTCTAAATGACAATAAACGAGGACCGAGTGTCCTCATAATTTAAAAAAAATCTCTATGATGAGAACACAGACGATTCAGGAACAAGGGTACAAAACATTCTAAACAATCCACTCATTCACACCATCAAAAACAAACTGTAGCAAAGTCTATGACTCTGCAAGGTACTCTCCAGGTAATTCTGAACCCACAATACTAAGGAGAAGCAAGACACCCTTGACCCCAAATGACTGCGAAATAAGTATTCACAAAAATGGAGCAAACTTGTAATTAATGTACACCAGGTCTTATGCCCTTCCCCTGTTCAATGTTTACCCCATCAATTTGACCTTCTATTTGAGATAATACAGTTGAGCAATCAGTTCTGTTGAAGGGTGATTCATTTAAAAGCATCATCTTTGTTTCTCTCTCCACAAATGCTGCCAAAGTTGGTCCTCTAAATGTAGGACATATGCTTAAGTTGTGGGCATACTATTTTGGCACCAGAACCATGGCAACAATTGCGACTACCCAGCACAATTCTCACTGATTTGATTTGACACAAACAACGCATTTCACTGTATGTTTCAATGAATGTGTAGCAAATAAAACTAATCTTATCTTAAATAAACTAAATCACTGCATATTGTGACTTTTGTTCCCATGGTATTTCTGGTGTTAAATGGAGGTCATGCAACAAGATGTCATAATTTCCACCAATAACAAGGTATGGTTCGAACACAATGTTTTCAGTAAAACCATAAGAAAGATGCATTTAATTAGCTTTGAAACCAGTCCAAATACATCCCTCAAAATAAAAACAAAATATAGCCACTAACATCTGGCAGTTCTCAGCACCTTCATAGGCTGCTCCAAAAAAACAGAAGTTTAATAAAAAGTGGGAATGGAAGTACATCTGTGTTTTGCCACAATCCAAATAGTTAGATATAAAGTGTGGAATGTGTTCAATTAAGACAACAAATACTTCACTTGACTTGTTCCCCCTCCAATTCATCACAGAAGTCCACACTGGCTTCAAACTCTCTTACAGGTAGCATCCAACGTAACTTGCAAGGGCTACTTGCTTTACTAGTAGAAGATGTTGGCAGCCTTGAAGTTCAATTGTGGTCATAATTCATTATCACCTAACATTAAGCTCTTTTGCAGAAGATACCTAATTTTGCCAGTTGCTGAAGGTGGCCATTGCCTGTCAGAGTAGATAGGTATCGAAAAGCAAAGCTAAAGGGAGTTCAGCTCTTCTGTAACCAATAAAACTCCTTCAGGAAAATACAGGCTGTGCCAAAAACAGCTAAAAATTGGGAGGTATAGACCTCAGTTATGAGTACCTGGATTTAAAAATAAACACAGCAGCCACTCCACTATATAATTGTTAAACTATCAACACCATCAAAATGCTTACTGTTTCCAAACCTCAACCTCATAAACCCATGACAAAATCCAGCACTAAACAACCCAAGTAATTTCACACTGCATCCAACTAGGACGCCAGCTTGAAAAGAACAGTTTAAAGATAGCTCCACTGTCACACATTTTAACAGATAATGCAGTACACACTTAGCAGGTCTACTAAATTATCTGAAAAATGACAGAAGCAGTCATCTGCTTACCAAAACACTTAGGGATTTGCCAGGGCCACTCTGTTCCAGATTTTAGTCTTAGTCAAAACATGAACATTGAAACTTAAATCCATGAAGTGTGAACCTCAATACCATGATTGTACTTGATCACAAGCAGCAGCAAGCATACACAGCAAAACAGAAATCAATGTATAACTGCACTGACTCAAGTCATACCTGGAGATAAAGACTACAGTTGTAGTTGTTAGAGGCCAATTATCTGAATTCTAGAACTACATTACATGAGTCTGCTTTGATTATTACTGCTCAGACTCAATTGTAGCTCAAATATTGAAACAACTGGTGCCCATAAGATCTGTATAATGCTTAGGGAATAAAGTCGCAAACAAAAACTTCACACAATGCAAATTACATTTGAAATGTTGCCATCACTAAATACCCTCATTTTTTTGACATGATCCAAAAATTAACCATAGCAGCCATATGCACTAGCCAGAAGGCAAAATATTATACACTCAGCACTAAATTCTTTAAGTTGTTCAAACTTTTTAAAAAAATTAAGATTGCTGAGGAAACTGTGTTCTAGCATGAAATACCATGATTCAAATCTTTCTTAAAGTCTAATCAATTATTACTTTTTTAAAAAAATTAAGTTTTAAATCAGGGGTTCACAACCTTTTTTATGACATAAATCCCTACCATGAACCAAGGGGTACACAGACCCCAGACTGGGAACCCCTGTTCTAAATGGTGACATAAGCAAATAGAACAGTGGGATCTGCATGATGCATTCAGAGAAAAAAAATAATACAGGTTCCCCCCGCCATCCGAAGGTAAGAGCGTTCCTATAAAACGGTTTGTAAGCCGGAATGTTGTAAAGCAAAGAAGCAATTACCATTTATTCATATGGGAAAATTTTGTGAGCGTTCGCAGACCCAAAAATAACCTACCAAATCATGCCAAATAACACATAAAACCTAAAATAACAGTAACATATAGTAAAAGCAGGAATGATATGATAAATACACAGCCTATATAAAGTAGAAATACTTTTCTACAACGATTGCCTGCACAGATCTCCGTAGCAAAAATCTCACGCAAGTGCTGTTGGCATAAACGCGCTCTCCAGTAACCTTTAAACTATGAAGCTGCCAAATCTACCAAATAACAAGTAAAAATACACAGCCTATATAAAGTAGAAATAATGTATGTACAGTGTAGTATCACTTACCGGAATTGGGAAAACAGCGCCGAGCACACTGATGATGGTGTGTTAGACTGAGTCGTGGCAGGTTGGGGTGGTGCAGTGGCCCCCACCCTCCGGGCCGCCGACCCGATACATTGCCGCGAAGAATGCAGCGGTAGCCGGGAGGCACACAGCACATCTTTAAGAAAAAAGGCAAAATAAACATGCTAATTAATTAGGTGCTGCCCGGTACGTAATTGTCGGCCCAGATCAGTGCCGATTGCATCGCCTCTGATCTGGGACGACAATTATGTGTGGGGCGACACCTAATTAATTAGCATGTTTATTTTGGCTTTTTTCTTAAAGGTGTGCTGTGTGCCTCCCGGCTACCGCTGCATTCTCTGCGAATCGGAACAGTATCTGTCCAGGGCCCAGGTGTTGGGACACGGGGGTGTCATGTTGTCGTCTGTTTCCATTAGGGCAGGCAGCTCATCTTCTCCTATGACTGCCCACCTCAATGTCAAAGGTCGAGGTTCGTCGTCTGCTATGGCTGATGTGGAAGGCTTGCTTGACTGCTGAGCCTCGCGCATTTTTCTATCATACAGTTCTTTGTAAGCACTCAAACCATCCCGCAAATATCCCCTAAACCTACGTACCCTTTCAAAATTAAAGTCGTACTTTATCATTGCAGCGAAAATCTCATGCAGTTGCTTCACTTTCGCTACTGCATTCGGTTTCGATTTGTTATCCTTTCCTCTTCCAATTGCATCAGCTCTTCATCTATCAGATCTTGGTCATGGGATGCCAAAACCTCCTCAACATCAGCTTCGTCAGCTTCCACAAGCCAAACTCACTTTGTCCTTGCTTCGTTCACCATGATCGAAACGCTTAATTATGTCGAGTTTTACGCTAAGTATAACACCCTTACGAGCTCTTTCAGGCTTTTCCGACATCTTGCTAACGGCTGCTCAATGCAACGTGTTAAAGCAAAGCTGTTCTGAATCTGGGGGAAAGCAGCTGCTCGGGGTGCGCGCTGCCTTTCTTCGTAACACTGAAAACACCTTCTGAAAGCGAAAACGGGGTACTAATGTAGATCTTTCGTAACAGTGAGGTTTCGTAAAGCGAACGTTCGAAAAGCGGGGGACACCTGTAATCGTTATTTAGGTCACCAAATGGTGCATCCTATGCAAAACATTTTACAAAGCTCTTTCTGTTATAATTGGGGATGGAAGGGGATAGAGACTCCTCCAAGTTATTTATTTGGTAAGATTAACATGCAACTGGGCATACAATAAAGCAATACTTTCTAAGCAATCTGTAATGATTGTTAAAATTTACTTTACAACTGTGTTAGTTTATTCATTCTTATAACAGTCTCCTTAATAAATAGCAGATTCAAAAAGAGCCAACAATTTAGTGAGAATGGAATTTCTGAATTTATGTCCTTAGAAACCAGAATTTCTTAAAAAAAAAGTGTGGAATTATGAATTGTATTATAATTAATTTCCTTTGGTCTAGTGAACAGGGTAATGAATTCAAAATTGAAACAGGACAGAGAGACATTAGAAATTGCATAAGAAAGTACACCTTGATCCCCTACCAGGAAGGCATCAAAGCCCTCGGTTTCTTTCTGGACACCAGACTCAACCAGTTACCCTCCACCACCACTCTCTTCCATCTGGCAGAACTTGTCCTTAGTCTCAATAATTTCTCCTTCGACTCCTCCCACTTCCTTCAAACAAAAGATGCAGCCATGGAGACTCATATGGGTCCCAGCTATGCCTGCATATTTGTTGGCTACTTGTTGCAAGCCTACCTCACCGACTTTTCCTTTGCTACAGTGATGACTGAATTGGTGCAGCTTGTTGCACATATGTGGAGCTCATCGACTTCATCAACTTTACCTCCAACTTCCACCCTCAAATCTATCTGTCCATTTCAGACACCTCCCTCCCCTTTCTCGACCTCTCTGTCTCTGGAAACAGCTTTTCTACTGTTGTCCATTACAAACCCACTAACCCTCACAGCTACCTCTTCCCACCCTGGTACTTGTAAATGGCATCCCCTTCTCTTGATTCCTCCGTCTCCACCACATTTGCTCTCAGGACGAGACTTTTCATTCCAGAACAAAGGAGTTGTCCTCCTCCTTCAAAGAAAGGGGTTTCCCTTCCTCCACCATCAACACTGCCTTCAGCTGCACCTCTTCATTTTGCGCACGTCTATCCTCACCCCATCCTCCTGCCACCTCACCAGGGATAGTATTCCTCATGTCCTCACTTACCAGCCCACCAGCCTCCGTGCTCAGCACACAATTCTCTGTAATTTCCACTATGGCTAACAGGATCCCACCAAAAGCACATTTTTCCCTCCCCACTTTCTGATTTCCGCAGCAATCACTCCCTATGTGACCCTCTTGTCCATTCGCCCCTCCCCACTGACCTCCCCTCCTGGCACTCATCCTTGTAAGCAGAACAAGTGCTTCACCTGCTCCTATATTGCTTTGATTGATTTCTCAAACTTCCAATAATGCAATGCCACACCCCCCCCAACCATTCCCTATTCCTACTTCTCTCCTTATCAGCCCATTACCTCCCTCTGGTGCTCCTTCCCCTTTTCTTTCTTCCATAGCATTCTGTCCTTTCCTATCAAATTCCCTCTTCTCCAACCTGTATCTCTTTCACCAATCAACTTCTCAGCTCTTGACTTCATCTTCCCCTGTCCCAGTTTCACCCATCACCTTGTTTCTCCTCCCGTCCCACCCACTTTCTTACCATCTTTTTTTTCCCTCCAGTCCTGATGAAGGGTCTCAGTCCAAAATTTCGGCTGCTTTTTTTTCCATAGGTGCTACCTGGCCTGCTGAGTGCCTCTTGCATCTTGTGTGTGTTGCTTAGATTTCCAGCATCTGTAGATTTTCTATTGCTTGTGATGGACCAAGGAGCCAGTATCCTATTTTATTATTCATAAACCTTGGCAATGATATGATATGACAACCAACAGCAGGCAAGAATATGAACAATCATGACACAAACTATAATGTATCGTATTGTTAACGGTCTGTACCAAAAATAGAAATCAGTCTACATCTGAAAAACAATATTCACCCAGTTACCATGTTCAAATGGCAGTCATGTAGTTATAAAGGAATACAATTAACAAAATATATGAGGGGTGTAGATAGGGTAAATGTAACTAAGGTCGGATGAGACAAAAACTAAAGATCATATGTTAAGAATAAAAGGCCAAATATTTAAGGGGAACATGAGGGGGAACTTCTTCACTCAGCGGGTACTGAGAACATGGAACGAGTGCCAGCAGAAGTGGTGGATGTGGGTTCGATTTCAGCATTGAAGAGAAATTTGAATAAGTATATGGATGGGAGAGCTATGGTTCAGGTTCAGGTCAATGGAACGAGGCAGAATAGTTCAACTGGATGGGCCAAGAGGCCCGTTTCTGTGTTGTTGTGTTCTATGACTAAGATGAAATTTAAACATTACTTGTATGAGCTACAATATTGGAAATGATAATTTGGCTGTGTGTGCTTGTATGCAGGCATCATATGCATCTCTCTCTCAAAGCCTTGAAAATTTTTGTATCAGGCTAGTAGTCACTTATCCATTGTGAATAAAAGATGCTATATATTGCCTAGCTTTTTCTAACAAAACCTTAACTTGTAACTCCTGTCCCATCATATAAATATAATTGCAATTAAAGCATGACAGCTCCAACAGACTATGGAGATTCGGCATAGCATCAAAAACCTTGGCAAGCTTCTATAGGTGTGTGGTGGAAAGTGTGCTGACTGGTATGGGAATACCAATGCCTTCCTGAGCAGAAAAACCAACAAAAGGTAGTTGGATTTGGCCCAGTACATCACAAGCAAAGCCCACCCAACCATTGAGCACGTCTACACGAAACGGTGCCGTAGAAAAACAGCATCCAAAGATTCTCACCACCCAGGCCATGCCCTTTTCTCACTGCTGCCGTCAGGTAGAAGGTACAGTTGTCTCAGGACTCACACCACCAGGTTCAAGAACAGTTACTACCCCCCAAATCATAAGCCTCTTGAACAAAGGGGCATAACTACATTCATTCTGTTTCTGGAGTTCCCACAACCAATGGTCTCACTTTATGGACTCTTTAACTTGTTATGTCATGCTCTTGTTATTTATTGCTATCATTTATATTTGCATTTGCACAGTTTGGTGCTCAATGATCCTGTTTACAGTTACTGCTTGAGAGATTTGCTAAGCAGACCCATAAGAAAAAGAAACTCAGGTTTGCATGTGGTGACATCTATGTACTCCGATAACAAATTTTACTTTGAACTTCACAGCAAGACTTAGAAATCCATCAGTTTTAACAGAGGAAATGCAGGATGCTGGATCCATAAAGTCTCCCTAATCAATGGAATAATTGTTGATACACTGCACTATATTTTGTTAACTTTTTTTTTAACTGCATCTCTGTTATTTGAACATGGTAATTGTGTGAGTATACAAAAGGCACAAGATTCTTGCACATGGAAGCCTTCAAATTACTACTATTACTACTTCTGGCATAAAACTGATCTAAGCATTCATTATATGTCAAACTGCCTTAAAGATGTTTGGCTGTCAGAACTTGCACAGGTGTAACCTGAGGTAACAGCTTCCACAACAAACCAACTGGCTTCCATTTAGCACTGAACGAAAACAGAAGTGATTACTGCAAACACATGTTCATCTAAATATTATGGCTCTGCCAACTTTTGGAATACTTGTTGGTCTGAATCAAAAACAACACTGGCAATTTAACAAAAAAAAAGGTGCTTAAGGTTACTCAGGCACAAAAGAGGATACAAATGAAAGCTCTCAATCAATCTTTTAAAATAAACATTCCTTTCCAAAACTGTTTTGATTTCTGCCATTCCTTTGAATTCATCAGTTGCATGGAGGGGGAACATGGGCAATAGTTTCTCTCCATATCATACTGCCCCAGCTTACGCATTACGTAGACAGCTAGGACGCAACATCCATGTCCGATCCTGTCCATCGGGAGGTCACCTTTTCAAATATGTAGTGAGTTAAAGTCAAGAGATGGTACGGGATCAAGTTGAAATTCTCCTGAAGCATTCACAGCAGCAGAATATCATTGATTAGATAGTGGAAAATCTCTAAAAAATATCATACTTGCATGTTTCTTTTGATGTTAGACTAAATTTCTAGATCATCCGTAAAGTGCATATCACCAAAACACTTTAGCTATGAAAATGTCATGAAAATTAGCTGTAATCATGCTGCAAAAAGCTAAATTTCAATATCATTTACACTGTATGTATGTATACTAATGACAACAATAAACTTAAACTAACCTGGGTGACCTTATTTGAACCTGCAATAAGGGTATTCTATTTGACTTTCGCGTCTGAGTTGTCATAAACCAGGAATACGAGTAAGAAACACTAATTTCTTCTGCTGAAAATCTGAAATTGATTTATGTAAGCATATTGAATGGGAATCAGATAATGCAGCTGATTATGATGCTCTTTATTGTGAACTAGATTATTTTCCAATGAGCTGATTATATATAAACTGTATCGATGGATACATCGGTAAACTACTAGACTAGATCTAGTAGGATCGTGGCTAGCTAAGTCAAGGAGGTCAGCATGCCTTTGCTACTTTGTAGGTTGTGCCTCTTCAGGCAAAGGCTGCACCCAACGAGGATGCCGGCACCAGGGCGCCTGATGCTGTCTGTGGCAGATGAATCCAAAAGGGTCAATGGTACAGCCACCTTGGTGCATGCGGAGGAACCAGACTGCTGGTCAACAGATGGCATCACTAGACTAGTTAGTTGTCACTGCAGGGCAGCTTCCTTATCCGCTAAGTCTGTTACACTCCTGTGTACCACTTAGCATCGGATTTGGAAGCCCAGAGAGACTGCATGGTGGGGGGTACGACACCGTCTGTCTTACTACTGTGCAAGGCGTGAAGCAGTAAACATCGAAATCGATGGACAGCCGAAGAAGATATAAACTGTATTACTTGGACAGGTCATGAGGACAAACAATAACATGTTACGCCCAAGAGTGAAATCCCTCACTAGAGCAAAATTTTAAAAAACCATAAGAATTTAATTCAAATAGGTAAATCTGAATTAACCAAAATACAGATGATAGCAAAATTCTTGACAATTTATTGTGAAATCAGACTTCTCAATTGAAGACATATTGAAGCTTTTAGATCCAATTTTATGCCACAAGTTCTCTATGATGGCCTTGCTACTTGATTGCTGCTATAAAACTCAGATAATTTGCTACACAATCCTTTTGGAAAACTAGATGGTTTGGCAATAGGATCACCTGGTTCTAATGCCAACATGAATTCCATTACCTACATTCCCTTTAAAATCACTGGAGCCCCAATTCCTACACTACCTTTAAAGCCACTGGTCTCCATTTCCTCCATTTAAGCTCATTAGGTTCACTACAGAATTTATTACACTATGTAAAGAAAAGTGATTTTAAAATATATTGGGAAGATCCAATCTGCTACCAGTAAAGCCCTGAAGATGTTGCATTATTGGATTTTAACTGTAGTTATTGAAGAAAATAGTACATGGGTATTAATATTTCAGTTAGTGCATTTTCCACTTCATCTTGTAACAACATGGATTCAGGAGAAGAGCTGAATATAAATTTTGTGCTATCAGAAAACTTTGATTTTAATACTCATGCCGAGTCATTATTGCACACCACCATCACTGGCAATCTAAGGTATGAGTGATTTACCAGAGATTCCATCCTCACAATGGATGAAATATGGAGATTGAAGTTCAGATCAGTATTACACAAGGTTTTGATTTTAATACTCATGCCGAGTCATTATTGCACACCATCATCACTGGCAATCTAAGGTATGAGTGATTTATCAGAGATTCCATCCTCACAATGGATGAAATATGGAGTTTGAAGTTCAGATCAGTATTACACAAGGTTTTGATTTTAATACTCATGCCGAGTCATTATTGCACACCATCATCACTGGCAATCTAAGGTATGAGTGATTTACCAGAGATTCCATCCTCACAATGGATGAAACATGGAGTTTGAAGTTCAGATCAGCCTCTATTAAGACTTTAATTCTCAACATTAATTCAGACTAACCTGACATCCTGTTTCTGTAATAACAAAAGACTTCCTCATGATCAGAACCAAGGAAATGCTTTCATGTAATTTAGAGCTGCAGCACAGAATATACAGTACTGAACTAGTAATTCAGGGGCCTGGACTAATGATCTGGAAACACAAAACCCCCTCAAGTTCAGTAATCTTATTTAAGGATCTCTGGTACAGCTTTTGTGAATCAGACCCACATTAACATGACTGACTCTTAAATGTCCAGTGAAATAGCCCAAAAAACTTGGTTCATTGCGGTCAACAGCCTTTTTTTTAAAAAAAAAATTACAAAATTGAAACTACGGATCTCTTGTCAAAAGAACAGAAAGTGTGGAGAACAGTGTATTTTACTTGAGAAAGATCAAAGCTAATAGTTAATAATAACAGACAGAAAATTAAGTGCTGATAGCATTATTACAAGTTCACCAATTACTTCATTACTGATTTTGAAAAGCACTGTAGCAAAAACTAAGACAGGATGCTTTCTTGTGTGCACTGATAAAAATCGGTAAGGGTCAACGTGGTCATGCCAAATTTCTTTAGTCTCTTGAGGAAGGAGCGGCATTACTGAGCTTTCTTGGCTGTGATGCCTATTTGGCTGGACCAGATATATACCAAATAAGACGACATTTTCGAATGGAAGAAGGACACTACCATGGCTGACAAGTCAGAGTCAAAGCAAAAGCTAGGAAGCCAAAACTAGTGGGAAGATAGAGGATTGGGAAACTTTTAAAAACTTACAGAAGGAAACTAAGAAGGTCATTAGGAAGGAAAAGATGAATTATAAAAGAAAGCTGGTGACGAATATCAAAGATACTAAAAGCTTTTTGAAGTATATAAAGGGTAAAAGAGAGTCAAGAGTAGATATAGGACCAATAGAAAATGACGCTGGAGGTATTATAATGAGAGACGCAGAGATGGCAGAGGAATCAAATGCATATTTTGCATCAGTCTTCACAGTGGAAAACATCTGCAGTATACTGGACATTACAGTTGTACAGTGGAGAGCATTCTGACAGGCTGCATCACTGTCTGGTATGAAGGGGCTACTGCACAGGACTGAAAGAGGCTGCAGAAGGTTGTAAATCTAGTCAGCTCCATTTTGGGTACTAGCCTACAAAAGTACCTAGGACATCTTCAGGGAGCGGTGTCTCAGAACGGCAGCGTCCATTATTAAGGACCTCCAGCACCCAGGGCATGCCCTTTTCTCACTATTACCATCAGTTTGGATGTACAGAACCCTGCAGGCACACTCTCAGCAATCCAGGAACAGCTTCTTCCCCTCTGCCACCCAATTCCTAAATGGACATTGAATCTTTGGACACTACCTCACTTTTTTTTTTATAAATATACAGTATTTCTGTTTTTGCATGTTTTTTTAAAAATCTATTCAATATACGTAATCGATTTACTTGCTTATTTATTATGTTTTATTTATTACTTTTTTTCTCTCTCTGCTAGATTATGTATTGCATTGAACTGCTGCTGCTAAGTTAACAAAATTTCACGTCACATATCAGTGATAATAAACCCGATTCAGATTCTGTTTCTGAAGAGTGTCAGGGAAGTGAAGTATATGCAGTGAAAATTACGATTGAGAAGGCACTCAGGAAGTCTGAGGGTGGATAAATCTCCTGGACCTGATGGAATGCACCGTCAGGTTCTGAAGGAAGTAGCTGGAGAGATTACAGAGGCATTAACAATGATCTTTCAAGAATCGATAGATTCTGGCTTTGTACTGGATGACTGGAAAATTACAAATGTTACTCCATTATTAAAGAAGGGTGGGAGGCAGCAGAAAGGAAACTATAGACCTGTTAGCCTGACATCAGTGGTTGGGAAGCTGTTGGAATCGATTATTAGGGATGAGATTACAGAGTACCTAGAGGCACATGACAAGATAGGCCAAAGCCAGCATGGTTTCCTGAAAGGAAAATCCTGCCGGACTAAACTACTGCAATTTTTTGAGGAAATTCCACACAGGGTAGACAAAGGAGATGCAGTGGATGTGGTGTACTTGGATTTCAGAAGGCCCTTGACAAGGTGCCATACATGATAAGAGCAAGATAAGAGCCCATGGAATTACAGGGAAATTACTAGCATAGGTGGAGCACTGGCTGATCGGCAGAAAACAGAGAGCGGGAATAAAGGGATCCTATTCTGGCTGGCTGCTAGTGGAGTTCCACAAGGGTCGGTGTTGGGACTGCTGCTTTTTACGACGTATGTCAATGATTTGGACCATTGGATTAATGGATTTGTGGCTAAATTTGCCGATGATACAAAGATAGGTGGAGGAGCGGGTAGTGTTGAGGAAACAGAGAGCCTGCACAGAGACTTAGATTGTTTAGAGGAATGGGTAAAGAAGTGGCAAATGAAATATAATGTTGGGAAGTGTATGGTCATGCACTTTGGTGGAAGAAATAAACAGGTAGACTATTATTTAGAAAGGGAGATAATTCAAAATGCAGAGATGCAATGGGACTTGGGAGTACTTGTGCAAGATACCCTAATGGTTAACCTCCAGGTTGAGTAGGTGGTGAAGGTGGCGAATGCAATGTTGGCATTCATTTCTAGAGGTACAGAATATAAGAGCAGGGATGTGATGTTCAGGCTCTACAAGGCACTTGTGAGACCACATTGGGAGTATTGTGTGCAGTTGTGGGCTCCTTATTTTAGAAAGGATATACTGACATTGGATTCACAAGAATGATTCCAGGAATGAAAGGGTTACCATATGAGGAAGGTCTGACAGCTCTTGGGCTATATTCCCTGTAGCTTAGGAGAATGAGGGAGGATCTCATAGAAACATTCTGAATGTTAAAAGGCCTGAACAGATTAGATATGGCAAAGTTATTTTCCGTGGTAGGGGAGTCTAGGACAAGAGGGCACGACTTCAGGATTGAAGGACGTCCATTTAGAACAGAGATGCGCAGAAATTACTTTAGTCAGAGGGTGGTAAATCTGTGAAATTTGTTGCCACGATTGACTGTGGAGGCCAAGTCATTGGATGTATTAAGGCAAAGATAGATAGGTTCTTGATTAGCCAGGGCATCAAAGGGTATCTGGTGAAGGCAGGGGAGTGGGGATGACTGGAAGGATTTGATCAGCACATGACTGAATGGCAGAGCAGGCTTGATAGGCTGAATGGCCTACTTCTGCTCCTATTTCTTATGGTCTTATGGACATCAGCCTCTAAGATAGATTACTGGGTCACTGGATGCTGCAGTGATTCGCATAGATGTAGTTTTATTCTCCCTTTCAAAGTGTGCATAAAAGATGTTGAGTTCATCTGGAGTAAAACATCACTACAATGCATGATGTTAGGTTTCACTTTGAAGAAAGTAATGGGCTGCTAACCCTGCCAGAGCTGATGTGCATCCGATTCCATCTGTAACCTCAATCGAAATTTACAGCAATAGCCTTTTTGAGTCATACCTGGACTTCTTGTATAGTTCTGGATCACCGGCCTTGAATGTCACAGATCTAGCCCTTGGCAGACTATGAATCTCCTGGAATCTGATTCATTCGTGGCTCTTGATTTGGGAATGTCCGGTGTGTTCTTGAAGGCACACAGTCATCCACACAGGTTTTGATGGAGTTGGTGACAACTGTGGAGTATTCATTCAGACTCAAGATGAATCCTTGAATATTGGCCAGGTGTAGGAGGGGTGGTAGAATTTCAACTTTCAACTGTGGTTTTGCTCTGGTCGTAGAAAATTTGAGGGAAAAGGCTATCTTTCTAAACTTGGGAAGTGGCCAACAAACTTTATCTCAACTCCAGAGCCTTCATTTGAGGGTCTAAAATTAGCAGCTCTCAGAATGAAGACAAACAACCAGCTGTTGGATTTTTCCCATCATTTCTGTGTGAACTAGAGAAAGAAGCAGGAAGGCTCTTCTTCATAAAATCATGTTGAAATGTCGCAGGATTCACATCTATCACTTCCATCAGAAGAATACAAAGCAGTCAACTAAGAAGCACTGGGTTGTGATGTCAAGTACCGTCAGAGACAGGTACTTGAGTCGTTGTCCCAGCTAAATCAAGCTATTGAGGACCCAGTCAGACATATACAAATAAAGAACAGTGTGCTGTGAAACATCACGGGGACCTGGTACATACTGGCAAGATCAAGAATACAGAGCCCGCAAGATCTGAACTGTGCCTCACCCCTCGCTTACTTGCTGAAGAAACAGTATCCGCTCTCCATGCTGGCCTACATGAGCTACACTGACCAGTGCAATGCAGACCGGAGCTAATCAGTTTAGAACATCTATCTAATCCAAAACCCGGGGCACCTTTCCAGAGGTTTGTCTTTAATTGCTCTTCTCTCCCTTGACCGGAAAATATGTTCAACAGTGTGGATCATGAACACCTTTTTTGGAGCACTGTACATTTTAACTCAGACCACAAATTAGTCAGATAAAATGTCGCAGAGTATCTGGTCAAAGTTAATGGGTGCTTGATAGTGCTCCTTCATCTAGGGAGAGGAGTGCATCAATGATGCCCCACACCCTGAAAGTATATTCCATCTGCATGGAACTATTCCTGGGCCTTCTTGATCAACAGGTTTGGCTCTGTGCAACTCTAATGCTTGCTGACAGCAAAATAAATATATTTTGCAATACAGAAATAAGACATTCTGTCTAACTGGAATAGCTAATATTTACACTGCATACCACCTAATTCCATAAAAATATCTTTCTATTCTTTTCGCCTCCTTGTGGTATTCCAGTTTCTCCTTGAATGGAACTATTATTCCTTTTTAGTGCTCCCATACTCTCCATTCTGAATGAAGTAATTTGTCTACACTGGATTTATTAATGAAATTTTATTTATATTTCCCACAGTTTCATTCTCATCTCTAACCAACCCATCCTACCCTCAGCCAAATATAAAAAATTTTCCCCAAACCCCTGTATACATTTTAAACCCTTCAAAAAGGTCACCACTTGTATATAGAAAAGAAACTAAAATTGTATTATCTTTCCCGATGGGCGCACATTCTCAGTTTTAACTTTTACACCTGCAAACCGAATGGCTGACTTCTGCTCCTTTGTCTTATAGTTTAAACCAAACTAATTTTGTACCTTCTTCAGTTCTCAATATTTGCCTTGTTATATGGAGAACACTGCAGTGCACACACAAGTGTCTCCCAATGTCCCTTGCCATAAATAAATAGGGCAGCACAGTAGTACACTGTTACAACATCAGGGACTCAGGTCCAATTCTGCTGCTGCCTTTCAGGAGTTTGCATGTTTTCCTCAAGACCACGTGGGTTTTCTCCGGATGCTAGTATTTCCTCCCTCATTTCAAAGACATATAGTTTAGTAGATTAATTGGTCACATGGGAATAGATGGGCAATTGTGTGTTTGTTGGGCTAGAAGGACCTGTAACCATGCTGCATCTCTAAATAAATGAAATTATATGGGTTCTAGTAAATTGCAGCCATCCTGTAAGATCTCCAATTCATGTCAAGAAACTTGAAGTGTTCAGTATGTGAGTATGGGAGTTTGGCAGGTACAGCTGTGGGTTAGAACACAAAACAGTACAACACAATACAAGCCATTCAGCTCATGATGTCGTTCTGACCTTTTAACCTATTCCAAGACCAATATAACCCTTTTCTCTCACATAGCCTTCCACTTTTCTTTCACCCATGTGCCTATCTGAGTGTCTCTTAAATGTCCCTAACGCAGACCATAAGACATAGGAGCAGAATTAGGCCATTCAGCCCATTGTATCTGCTTATCCATTGATCATGGTTAACTATTTGCTTCAACATCGAACTTTAATTGTTACCAGCCAGCAGGTAGAAACAGTTTTAGTATTTCTTGAGAGATCCTCAAACTCTCCCCCCAAGCCTATTTTCTAGTAAAATATCCTTCTCTGTCACTTCTATACTCATACATTCCCTCCTTACAATAAGCAAACACTGGCTGAGTAAAACTTGCCCAGCATTTGCTTTGATTTTCAAATGTTGCTCCTCAGTAAATCACGTTACTTATTTCTTCAGACTTTCTATTCATAAAATAGATAGGAACAAAAACTTGTTAATATTACTGGTAGTTCATGAAACTACTGAAGAGTGGTCAAATCGCAAGTATAATTAGAAAAATAGGGGAAAAAAGCATATACGAGTCAAAATGAAATAGGAACCCAAATCAGACTAGCTCAATAGGCTAAAATAAATTTCAAAAGGTTTTCTTAAGTCATTCCATGAGTTCTGTTTCAATGAATAAATCTCAAAGCAACAAACTGTCATCAACATAAAACAAAAAATCAATTTCAATCTCCATATTTCCTCGTTGACACACTGAACATTTCTAGTCCAACATTTTAGTTTTGTTGTTCTTTTGACTATTCCACTTATAAAGGTAGAATTCCCATCATTTGGTGGTAAGGGATTATATTACAAAGTTTTAAAATACCTGCAAATAGTTCTGTCATGGTTTTACAACATTGTACCTTAGTAATCAAAATGAGGTTTACTTTTTAAATTCAATTTTCATAACCTATTATTTACCATTGTTTGGGTTCTTAAGCCAAACCCATCTCATCATGTCCTCTATCCACTCCATTTTCTCCATGCCCACCCAAGTTCTTCCTCAGAGCCGTTATCTCTTGGTCTGCACTTTAAATGTCATCAGAGAGAATTGTCAACAAAAGTACAGGATTTTGTTTGAGTTAAGTAAATACAAGGATTCAAACTAATATAATATCCGGAAGTCCAAAGGAGCAATACATGCTAATTTAGTAAATACGGTAAATTACAGACCCTTAGGAATCAACATCCACTGTCTTTCTTCCAAATGCACTTATTTTCAAAATAGTCATACAAGTGCAGAGAAACCTGTCAATAACCTTGAAAAAAATGCAAGATTCAGTACATTGGCATAAATTTGCCACAGTTCAGCCCTACTCATTTAACAGTTTTGATGTGTAAATTCTTCATTCATTAAGTTTCTCCTGAATGCGACTGGAACCAACAACAAAACTTCAACCTCATCATTTTTCAGAAATAAAGCTTACTTAACTGAAGTCCAGAGGAAGTTGTAAAGATGAGCACAATTACAATAACTAAAATATATTTGGACAGGTTCATGTATAGAAAGGCTTAGAGGGAAAAGGACCAAACGTGGGGCTAGCTGAGGAAGGTACCTTGGTCAACATGGAGAAGTTAGGATGAAGGGCCTGCTTCCATGCTTTATCATCGTGACATTGCACACTAGATCAAAACTAAACACAAAATTCCCTCATCTTTGAGCACATGCAACATAAAAATTTGTCAAAGGCCATCTCCCAATTAACAAGATAAGGCACAAAATACAATATATACTATTCAAGTTTTATATGTTCCTTTCAATGCACGAGGAAAGGAAGCATCCAATTTTTCCTTGCAGAGTTCCCTAGATGTACATTTTTTGTATCGTCTTACAGGGCGAGATTTTAAACACTGCAATTAGTGGCCACTTTATTAGGTACATCCACTCATTAATGAAAATATCTAATCAGCCAGTCATGCAGCAGCAACTCAATGCATGAAAGCATACAGACATGGTCAAGAGGTTCAGTTGTTGTTCAGACCAAACATTGGAATAGGGAAGAAATGTGTTTTTGGATTCTCAAGGATGCGCTCATGGAGTGAAGTTACTTCTTGGCTTCGCTCCATTACTTTTTCATTTTATATTCATGATCACCTTTATTTAATCTACTTTTATCTACACTAAAAGACTCATACAGTAGAATTTTTTTTCCTTCCCTTTTGTATTAGTTTGGATTCTGAATCTCGAAGATATGAGTAAAGAACCAAGTTCAAAATCTAAACCTCGAGACCCTAAATCTGCAAAAGATGCCGATGGCGAGGGGAAAAGGAAACCCGATCCAAAACTACCTGAATTAACCTACGAGACAATGATGAATCTGCTCCGTGAACAATCGGAAGAAATATGCCGATATGTCAGAGAAGAAATTAAATCAATTACGGATTCGATTAATGTTCTGGATGGAGCAGCTGTAAGTCAAAAAAACAAGATTACCGATTTGGAGGAGGAAGCGCGGAACAGAGATCGAAAAATTGAGAATTTGGAATTAAAAGTCTTTATAAAAGACAAACAGCTGGAGAGTCTTAAATCTAAGATTAAATAAAGGCATCCGTTAGTCTTGCGAGACCATGGATCTGCGCCTGGAAGACTTCGCAGGCCTGGGCAAGGTTGTATGGAAGACTAGCAGTTGCCCATGCTGCAAGTCTCCCCTCTCCACGACACCGATGTTGTCCAACGGAAGGCATTAGGATCCATACAGCTTGGCACCAGTGTCGTCGCAGAGTACTGTGTGATTAAACGCCTTGCTCAAGGACACAACACGCTGCCTCGGCTGGGGCTCGAACTCACGACCTTCAGATCACTAGTCGAACGCCTTAACCACTTGGCAATAATCTAAGATTATTGATCTTGAAAATTGATCCAGACGACAGAACTTAAGTTTAATTGGGTCTTCCTGAGGATGTCGAGAATGGAGATCCTACAGTATTCTTTTCTAAACTTTTAAAGGCTGCGTTCAGCTCTGAATTTCCAGATGATCCTCCATTATTCAACCATGCTCATCGTATTTCACGTGGAAAACCAGATTCTGCATCTAAACCTAAGCCAATAATTATCTGATTTCATTATGTTCATGTTAAAGGACAATTAATTCGAGTTGCCCGAAAGCAGGGAATGATTAAATTTCAAGATCATCAGTTCAAATTGTTTGAAGACTTCAGTCCCGAAGTGATGACAGCGCGATTGGCTTTTAAATCTCTGATGTCGGAATGCTACCAAAAAGGTCTCAAACCAGCGTTATTGTATCCTGCGTGTTTAATAATTTCTCCTCCAAACACCCAGTGACGCTTCTTCGATTCTACAAGTGCTGCTCTAAGTTTCTTGGATGAACTTGAATCAGATGCCATGGTCTAATTTTTGCTCGATTCATACAATATTGGGTTTCAATCCTTCTGCTTTTTTCAAACCCATAATTCATTTATGAAGATTGACCTTTATAAGTTTAAGTTTTCTGGTTTTGATTAGTAGTGTTGGTATTTTTTTTCAAATTTTACCAAAATTTTTCTTTATTGGCGGATTCGTTCTTTTTTCTTTTCCTTTTAATTTCTGAATTTATAAGTTTATGATTTCCGAAACAGTTACTATCGGTTGGATTTTTAAATCTCTTATTTTATGAGGGAGAATATTAAGTCTTTTTTGTATAACCATCATGGAGTTTTGTCTTCTTCTTCCCACAATACCTTTCGTATTTTTTTATTATTCCGCCATTTTTTTGGGATCCTGCATCCCATAATACTTTTCCTTTTCCGGATGTCCTTTTTTTTCCCATTTAACTATCGTACCCTCCCTTACAATTTTTCAGTATTCAATATTTTATAACATGTACCGGTATCTTTTTTTTCTAGTATTATTTCAGAAAATATAGTACGTAGGTTTTTTTTTACTGTATTTGTTAAATTTTTGACTTGTCACAGTGTAGTTTTTTTTCCTTTTGTTTCGGATCTTTGGTGCTCTTCTTAACAGCATATATCTTGTTCTTGAGAAATGGGGGTAGAATTAGTGTTAGTTAGCTTTCTGGCTTTTCCTTGGCCTAGTTCAGGGTTTTCCTGGGTGGTGGGTGGGGGGACTTTTATTATTACTATTAGCTTTTTTTTTCAATTGGGCTAATCTGGAACTACAAAAATATCTGCAGTGTTGTAACTTCCGTTTCCTTTCCAAACGCTGGTTCCTCCTCCAATTTCATGAGTTTACACTGCGGTTAACTCTTTACATACCAAAAGGCTGATTTTCGGTAATTATGGCTCAGCAGATTAAGTTTTGTTTCTTGGAATACAAATGGATTAAACCATCTGATTAAAAGAAAAAAGATTTTTCAAGGATTCCAACGAATGAATGCACATATTATCTTTGCTCAAGAAACTCGTGAGGAAAGTGGATAATCAGCGCTTTTTTAAGTTTTGGAAGGAACAACAATATCAAACTCCCAAGCTAAAGTGAAAGGAGTTTCAATTTTTATAGATTCCTCAACTGCATTTGTGCATCAGGATACTCTCTCTGACCTGGGTGGCAGATTTTTGATAATTACTGGTTTACTTTTTAACAGAAAAGTTGTTATGGTTAATGTTTATGCCCCAAATGTCGATTATCCAGAATTTTTAAGCAATTATTTACCTCCTTTCCTAATCTAAATGATCATATGTTGATAATGGATGGTGATTTTAATTGTTGTTTAAATCCTTCGATGGATAAATCTATATCCACTCAGGTCTTACTGAGCAATTCAGCTATTCTTATCAACTCGTTCCTGATCGATGCGGGAATTTCAGAAATCTGGAGATTTCTACATCCTCAGGATAAAGAATTTTCATTCTTCTCACACGTACATCATACTTATTCTAGGATTGACTTTTTTTTTTATAGACTCTCATTTAATTCCTTCCGTGATTGATTGTAACTATGACGTTATTGCTATTTCTGATCACGCACCTTTGAATCTCTCTATCAAGTTAATGGACATACCCTCTAATGCTAGACAATGGCATTTTAATTTTACTTTGCTTCAAGATTCGGATTTTAGAAACACAGAAAATTGGTGCAGGAGTACGCCATTTGGCCCTTTGAGCCTGCACCGCCATTCAATACGATCATTAAATTATTAAAGATCAGATTGATTTCTTTTTTTTAAACTAATGATACGGAAGAAATTTCCAGTGGAGTTATATGGGATACGTTTAAAGGATATATTCGTGGTCAGATTATTTCTGACTTTGCTGGATTGAAAAACTATATTAAGAATGAAATACTTCTGTTGGTTGATAAGATCAAAGATATGATAAAAAATATGCCATTGCTCCCAATGAGGAGTTTTACAAACAGAGAGTCGAACTTCAAATGGAGCACAGTTTACTCTTAACATCGTCAATTGAAAACCAACTAATGAAAACAAGAGCTGAATTTTATTTACACAGTGATAAATCTGGTAAACTATTAGCTAATCAATTGAAAACAGCTTCGGTCAAACGTCAAATTACTAAAATTCATAAATCTGATCACACTCTGACAGTTGATCATGATGAGATAAATAAATCTTTTCAAGAATTTTATACATCTTTATATTAGTCAGAATTTCCTCAATACCTCAATGAGATGTATGACTTTTTAAAGAAATTGAACTTTCCGAAATTGACATCCGAAGAACGTTTAAAATTAGAAATACCTATTACGGATGAAGAAATAAAGAGTGATATTTCTTCAATGAATTCTGGTAAATCACCCGGTCCAGATGGTTATACAGTAGAATTTTTAAAAGTCTATTTCTTCCATTCTTTCTCCTTGGTTGTGCAGAATTTTTAAAGATGCAATTAGTACAGGCAAACTACCACAATCATTTTATGGAGACCCTATTGCCCTAATTTTTTAAAAAAAAAGGATCCTACTGATTGTGCATCATATAGACCGATATCCTTGCTGAATGTAGATTCTAAGATTTTTTCTAAAATAATAGCATCTAGGTTAGAAAAGGTATTACCTCAAATTATTTCTGACGATCAAACTGGATTTATTAAAAATCGTTATTCATCTTTTAATATTAGGAAATTATTGAATATTGTTTATACTCCTTCACTTAGAACTCCAGAATGTGTCATTTCATTAGATGCCGAGAAAGCCTTTGATAGACTTGAATGGCCATATTTATTCAGTAGACTTGAGATGTTTAACTTCAGTCCGATATTTATATCTTGGATTAAATTGATATATCATACCCCTCTAGCTTCAGTTTTTACTAATAATCAAAGAGCTCCCTTTTTTTGATTACTTTGTGGTACTGGACAGGGTTGTCCTTTAAGTCCTTTATTATTTGAAAGCGCTTTAGAACCCCTAGCAATTGCTATCCGAGATTCACCAAATATTTTAGGTATTACTCGTGGGAATGAGATACATAAGTTATCATTATAGACTGATGATTTATTATGATATATTTCTGACCCAGAGAAATCCATTCCTGCAATCTTATCTTTGTCGGCCAAGTTTAGCAAATCTTCTGGCTACTGAATCTTAATAAGAGTGAACTTTTTCCGTTGAACATGCAGGTTCCAAATTATAAATCCTTACCATTTAGATTGGTCACTGATTACTTATTTAGGAGTAAAAAATCACCAAGAAGCATAAGGATTTATTTAAGGCTAATTTTTTTCCTTTATTTGATCAGATTAAATGTTTGTTTACCAAATGGTCACCAATGACGTTGTCTCTAATTGGTCCGATCAACGCCGTCAAGATGATGATTTTACCTAAGTTTCCATATTTATTTCAAGCATTGCCTATCTTTATTCTGAATCTTTTCTGATAATGTTGATTCAAAAATTTCTTCATATATATGGCAGAATAAAAATCCTTGACTATGTAAAAGATACTTACAGAAGCCCAAAAAAGAGGGCGGTTTAGCGTTGCTGTACTTTAGATTTTATTATTGGGCAATTAATATTCGTTACTTGAAATTTAGGACATGGAATTGGGATACAGTTCCAAGTCCACAATGGGTTAATCTTGAACATAAATCCGTTTCAGGGTTTTCATTAGGTTCTATTTTAGGGTCTCCGCTTCCTTTTGATTTTTCTAAAGTGAACAAACATGGATAACCCAATAGTGAAATATACTCTTCGAATATGGTTTCAGTTTTGAAATTTTTTTTGGATTGAATCAATTTATTTTAGCAAGCACTATGCTACTTAATTTTCTTTTTCAACCCTCTTTATTGGATCAAGCCTATCTAGTCTGGAAAACTAAAGGTATGATATGTTTTTCTGATTTATTTTTAGATGACTGTTACATGTCTTTTGAACAATTATCTTTAATAAATATAATTTACCTAGATCCCATTTCTTTAGATACTTATAGATTAGAAACTTGTTAAAAACTGTTCTTACTACCTTTCTGATTTCATACTCATTGGATATAATGGAAAGAATTTTAGATTTAAATCCTTTTCAGAAAGGTTCAATAGCAATTATTTATAATATGACTATGAAAATAAATCCAGGTGTATCGAATTCAATCAAGAATGACTGGGAAAGGGAACTTAAACTTACTTTACCTATTGAGAAATGGCAAAAAATTCTTCAGTTAGTTAGTTCTTCTATATGTGCTAAACATGTGTTGATACAGTTTAAAGTAGTACACAGAGCTCATATGTCCAAGGATAAATTAGCTCGCTATTACTCTCATATAAATCCTGTATGTGACAGATGTCATTCTGAGACAGCTTTGTTAACTCACATGTTTTGGTCATGCCCTTTGCTGAAGAAATATTGGGACAATATCTTTGATATTATTTCAACTGTTTTGAATATTGATTTACAACCCCATCCTGTTACTGCTATCTTTGGTTTACCAATGATAGAACAAAATCATCTGACTCCCTCAGCTTGTCAGATGATTGCTTTTGTTACACTAATGGCTAGAAGATCCATACTATTGAATTGGAAAGAGATTAATCCTCCTACTACATTTCAATGGTTTTCGCAAACTATGTCTTGTTTAAATTTAGAAAAAATTAGAAGTGTCATTTACGACCCTTCTATTAAATTTGAAGATATTTGGAGACCATTTATTCAACATTTCCATATGATGTAATTTGACCCTTTCCAATTCTACTTTGTTATTCTATATACAGGGAGAGGAGCGGAGTAATGACACTAATGGTCTTATTTGAGGTATCATAACAGCCCATTCTTTTTCTTTTTGTTAGTTTAGTTTTGCTTTAGTTGGCTTAGATTTTTTTTTTCCTTTTTTGGGGGAAATTTTTTTTTCTCTTTTTTCATGATATTTTTTCCATTTTTATCTTATATTTCCCTATATTAGAACTGTACTTTTTGAGATTTCATGAGGCTCATGAATTATGTGTCAACTGAGGTTATATTTGTTTAAACTAATGTAATCCCAATTTCTCTGTATCTATTTTTCTGTAATGTATATGATGCTGAAACTAATAAAAAGATTGAAAAAAAATGTTTTAAGTGGCATTGACCATGGAATGATTGTTAGTGTCAGACAGGGTGGCTTGAATGTCTCAGAAACTGCTGATCTCCTGGGATTTTCATGCACAGACTCTAGACCTTATACAGAATGGTGCGAGAAACAAAGAACATCCAGTGAGCAGCAATACTGCGTACGAACACAACTCATTAATGAGGTCAGAGGAGAATGGTCAGACTGGTTCAAGCTGACAGGAAAGCTACATTAACTCAAATAACAAACAAGAGAAAATCTGCAGATGCAGTAAAATCCAAGCAATACATACAAAATGCTGGAGGAACTCAGCAGGCCAGGCAGCATCAATGGAAAAAAGTACAGTCAACATTTTCCATAGTTGCTGCCTGGTCTGCTGAGTTCCTGCAGCATTTTGTGTGTGCTGCTCTTAACTTAAATAACCACACACTACAACAGTGGTGTGCAGAAGAGCATCTCTGAACACACAATATGTCAAACTTTGAAGTGGATGGGTTACAGTAGAAGAGTATGAACATACACTCAAAAGAACATTTAAGGTGTAAAATCTTTCCACTACTGTAGAATTTCCATATACTTGTAATTATTTCCATTTTTGCTGTATATTTCTTTTTTTCTGTGGTAAGGTTCCTCTTCATTGATACTTTCAGTAATTTATCTATGAGTCAATGTTCAACCTCAGAAGGAATGGGAACATATCAAGCCAATTTTGAATTTACCAGAAATCTATACATATCATTTCTAGCATGGCTGAATTTCCTAAAAAATCCCCTGCTGGCCCACATGCAGATGTGGGTTTCTCTATCTAGCAGGTATAGATCAGAATTTCTGTCTGGGTTTATAGTGCATAAAAATGCTAATGAAAATTACCTTTGCAGTTTTCCTGCGAGTTTGGCATCACAGTTGGTCATTAAAGAAGCCATTTCCAGTCAGGCACCTAATACACAGTAATTGAAGTAGCTAAAAATGATTAAGAAATATTGTACAGCTACTTTCATACATACAAAATTATGATACAGCCTGTTGATTGTTATTGGTACATAATGGCATTTTAAGTCCAAGGCATTCTTTATTTATTCAATCATAGTATGTAGACTTTGTGGACACCACCGGTCTTTCTTGGCTATCCCTCTGAGAGGCCATTTCAGTGGATACCAGAGACAAAAACATTACTGGTCTTGTCTGTGACCCCAGTCAATTCAGAGTAGGTATGTTACTACATTAAGTCCACTATCCAGACCACAAACGCTGTAAACATCCAACTGCAAGACAGGCTGTTTTTGTAAAAATTAAGTCATCATTTGTTGTATAACGTTGGGGGTTTTTGTTGGTTTACCGCTAATTATAGTTTTTTGATTTCTTCATAAAAAGCAAATGAATATCTGATAGTGAAAATTAAAGATATGACTATTTGAATAATTTTTTTTTGCATATAGATATGCTGCTGTAACTGCAAATTACATCATCAGATCGCAAGAATTATGAGGTGCATCAGTAAAGCCACACCACTTTGCACGACCTTGAAAAGTGCTAATTAACAAGACTTGATGGATGACCTTTCTAGATGGAGCGTATAGTGGCATAGTATCATAACAACCTTTCCCTCACTGTTAGCAGAACAAAAGAGCTGACCAGCTGACCATTATCTTGGGGGGGGGGAGCAGGGACACAATGCACATGCTCCTATTTACATCAAAGGCACTGAGGTCAAGAGGGTTGGGAGCTTCAAGTTCTACTGAGTGAACATCACCAATATGCCTGTCCTGATACAGCCTATGGCCAAGAAAGCACATTAGGTCTCTACTTCCTCAGGAGGCTAAAGAAATTTGGCTTATCCCATTTCAGCCTCACCAATATTTATAGATACACCATAGAAAGCATCTTATCCAGATGCATCACTGCTTTGTATGACAACTGCTTTGCCCAAGACAAAAAGACACTGCAAAGAGCTGTGAGTGCAGCTCAGCACATCAGACACAAACCTTCCCACAATGGACTCTGTCTACACTTCTCACTGTCTTGGTAAAGCGGGATCAAAGACCCCACCCACCCCAGACATTCTTGCTCCCAAGTCAGTGCAATTATTGCCTTACAGCAAGAAATTAAAAATACTGCTTGATAGTGCATTTTTCTGCCCAGTTTGGTTTGTCAATAGACTTTTTTTAAAAAGCTGAAATAACCAAAATGTCCCTGCAACAGAAGGAAAAAAATTAGCCAATAATAACATTTTCCAAACACTATTACAGTAATATCCCAATTGTATAAAACTGAGTAATTTAATTTACAGTGTTAATGATTATTACATGCTCAAATGTGCCTTCATTCTCCCCAGAGAATTAACATTCTTAACTTATCTCCACACAAATGTTTACAAAAAAGACTTCCTTATGACAAAGTCAACTAGTACAATTGAAACTTCAATATGACAGTAAGTATATGCTAGAATGATCACTAACACATTCCTGTTCCTTAACTGCAAAACACAAAAATCTTTTGGGTTTGCCAGGTCAGGAACAAAGCACAATCCACAAATCTACGTTTGTACTTTACACAAGCAAAATTCAATTCAAAGAAAACAACTTACTGGAAGTCATTCACCTGTGAATCAAATTCAGGTTTATTATCACTGACATATGTCATGAGTTAGTACTTCTTCTCTATGTGCTAAACATACTTTAATACAATTTAAAGTAGTACACAGAGCTCATATGTCCAAAGATAAACTAGCTCGTTTTTATTCCCATATAAACCTACTTGTGATAGATGTCACTCTGAAGTGGCTTTTTTAACTCATATGTTTTGGTCCTGTCCTCTTTTGGAAAAATATTGGAAAGACATTTTTGATATTATTTCAACAGTTCTATGCTTTGATTTAAAACCCCATCCTATTACGGCAATCTTTGGATTGCCAATGGTAGAACATAGATCTTTATCTTCTTCAGCCTCTCGAATGATAGCTTTTGTTACTTTAATGGCGAGAAGATCTATTTTGTTGAACTGGAAGGAAATTAATCCTCCAACTACATTCCAATGGTTTTTTCAAACCATATTAAGTTTAAACTTAGAAAAAATTAGAAGTGATATTTTTGACCCTTCGGTTAAATTTGAAGATACTTGGAAACCTTTTATGCAACATTTTCATATGATGTAATCTGACCTTTCCGAATCTTTTTTTCTAAAATTATATGATGAGAGGAGCGGAGTTAGCGACATTCTGGATCTTGTCTGATACAAGTTGTTGGTCTAGCCCTGTATTGCCTTTTTTTTTGGGGGGGGGGTTCCTCTTTTTCTTTTGGGTTTTTTTTGTTTACATATTTTTTTCTTTTTATTTCTTTGTTAATGTTTAATCTCATTATGAGTTTGGAAGTTTTTTATTTCTATGTCACTGAAAGTTCATTTTATATATGCTGATGAACATTTTTCCAATCTCTTTGTACCAACTTTGTTATTGAGTTTATAATTTTGAAAAATTAAAAAGATTTAAAAAGACATATGTCATGAAATTTGTTGCATTGAGGTAGCAGTATAATGCAATACATAAAGTGACTAAATTACAATAATATATAAAATAAATAACATAAAAAGCAAAATAATGTGGTACTGTTCATGGACCATTCAGAAATTAACAGTGGAGAAGCAGCTGTTCTAAAGACTTTGAGTGAGCAAAAACATGCAGTTTTAACCTCACAATCTACCTCATAACTTTAACACATTATTCTGCATTCTTATTGTTTTATCTTGTAATGCCTCAATGCACTTTTGTCTTGCATACTATTCACACAGATCAATTCATTACAGGTTTTTCACTGTACTTCAGTGCAAGTGCCAGAAATGAACCCATTTACTTCAAAGTAAATTTATTATCAAAGTATATGTGTGTCACTATAATATATATACTTTTTAATTCATATATTTATATTTATTATATAAATTTACTTTGGATCAATATCAACCCTGAGATTCATTTTCTTGTAAATACAACAACCACAGCAGAATCAATGAAAGACCACACTCAACAGGACAGTCAATGTGCGAAGCCAACAAGCTGTGTAAATACAAAAAGAAAAAAGAAATAATAATAACAACACATTTTCTAAGTAACTCTCTAAGCCCATCATGGTTTTGTCCAACTTTAAACCCGCTCTCTAATTTACTGTATTGCACAACCAAACGAATAAAACCTTGACAAATGAGAAAATCAGCAGATGCTGGAAATCCAAAAAACACACACAAAATACTGGAGGAATTCAGCAGGCCAGATAACATCTGTGGAGTAGAGTATAGTCGACATTTCAGGTCAAGACCCTTCAGCAGAACTGGAGAAAAAAAACTGAGTCAGATTAAGAAGGTGGGGAAGGGGAGGGAGAAAAACAAGGTAACAGGTGAAACCAGGTGGGGGGGGTGAAGTAAAAAGCTGGGAAGTTGATTGGTGAGACAGACACAGGATTGGAGAAGGAGTAATCTAATAGGCGAGGACTGAAGGCGATGGAGGAAAGAAAGGGGAGGAGCACCAAAGAGAGGCGATGGGTTGGCAAGGAGATACGGTGAGAGAGGGAAAAAGGGGTAGGAGGGAGGTGGCCATTACCAGAAGTTAGAGAAACCGATGTTCATGCCATCAGGTTGGAGGCTACCCAGATAGAATATAAGTGGCATGCAAAAGTCTGGGCACCCCGGTCAAAATTTCTGTTACTGTGAATAGCTAAGCAAGTAAGAGATGACCTGATTTCCAAAAGGCATAAAGTTAAAGATGACACATTTCTTTAATATTTTAAGCAAGAAAACTTTTTTATTAAACACAAAATAACCTGCAGATGTTGGGGTCAAAGCAACACTCACAACATGCTGGAGGAATTCAGCAGGTCGGGCAGCATCAGTGGAAAAGATCCGTCGACGTTTCGGGCCGGAACTCTTCGTCAGAACTTTTTTATTTCCATCTTTTACAGTTTCAAAATAACAAGAAAGGAAAAGAGCCTGAAGCAAAAGTTTGGGCACCCTGCATGGCAGTACTTAGTAACACCCCCTTTGGCAAGTATCACATCTTGTAAATGCTTTTTGTAGCTAGCTAAGAATCTTTCAATTCTTGTTTGGGGGACTTTCACCCATTCTTCCTTGCAAAAGGCTTCTAGTTCTGTGAGATTCTTGGGCCGTATTGCACGCACTGCTCTTTTGAGGTCTATCCACAGATTCTCGATGATGCTTACGTCGAGGGACTATGAGGGCCACGGCAAAACCTTCAGCTTGCGCCTCTTGAGGTAGTCCATTGTAGATTTTGAGGTGCGTTGAGGTTCATTATCCTGTTGTAGAAGCCATCCTCGTTTTATCTTCGGCTCTTTTTTTTTTACAGACGGTGTGATGTTTGCTTCCAGAATTTGCTGGTACTTAATTGAATTCATTCTTCCCTCTACCAGTAAATGTTCCCCGTGCCACTGGCTGCAACACAAGCCCAAAGCATAATCGATCCACTCCTGTGCTTAACAGTTGGAGAGGGGCTCTTTTCATGAAATTTTGCACCCTTTTTTCTCCAAACATACCTTTGCTCATTGTGGCCAAAAAGTTCTATTCAAAAGGTTCAAAGGAACATCTAAACAAGCCTGATGCATTTTGGAAACAAGTCCTGTGAACTGATGAAGTTAAAACAGATGGCAAATTATACCTTGACACATGGACAACTTGAAATTATATGCTCTGTCATCAGTAATGCCAAAGCAAATAATTCAAATAATAACTATTTTCTAAGGATACAAGCATGAACTTTGGACTAGCTTAGTGCAAAACATTAAACAAAGGTGCAACACAGCTAGTAAAATATAAAACAGAACAGCAGGAAACAGTACAACCCATGGATGAATATGAAATGTAAGTGTCCAGGATATTAACAAAGAAAATAGATCATAGTGCACTAAAGGAAAAACCTTCAACAGAACTTATTTCAAGGCTTAAGGAAACCTGTTAAACAGAGCTCAGTAGTGAAAATATAACAAAGGCAATAAACACTTTCGCTATAGCCATATTAACATATTCTTTTGGCATAATATCTTGATCCAAAACAGATCTGCAAAATTTACAAAGAAAAATAACTGAAATGACAAACTTTAGAAAACACTGCGTTTAGATTAACACTACAGAAGGAAGAGGAATTAAAAAATTTACACAAGTCAGATAAAACTTCAAGGATATATTTTCATCAATGAAAACAAGATTCAGCACTCCACGCAAGCATATGCATTTCTGATAAGTGCACATCATTAAAACTAAATGAAAGCACAACTGAGAAAAATGAAGTATCATTAAAGTTTGAAGAGCATGACCTTCCATGGAAGGCATCCCCACAATCTGAGCAGACTAGATATTGACAAAGGAGCATTGAAAACCTGGCTTTGGAGACATCAGCCCAGAAACAGAGGGTTCCTTGTGACAATACAGGACCAGGTGGTCAACACCAAAAAATTAACAAAAATACTTTAAAGGACCAACAAATTAAACACGATAAATGCAGAAACAATCCAACACATTACAGGATCCTGCAGCAGTTTAAATCTCTTTGATTATTTACAAAGGTACAATCGAGTGGGAAACATCATTCACCAAAATCTTGCTTTAAAATAAAAATTCGTAAAAGAAACCATACCTTACTATAAATACAAGCCTGATCCAGTTTGAGTCAGTCCTACAAACTATATTACAACCAATCCATTATTACAGATGGGGCAATCCATAATAACTGGATATAATATTACTGGATAAACAACTTACCTAATAGACATAGTCATTCCAAATATTCATAATGTACAGAAACCAAGCAGCGAGAAACACCAGAAATATATTGAATTAAAAGACAAAATTGAAAGACTAAGGAACATGAACATTGTCCCATTAGTAATATCTACAACTGGGATCATCCCAAAGTCACTACACAATAGCACTAAACAATTAAGCCTACACAGCAATATTTACGTAAATCTCCAGAAAGCCACAATAGTGAACACTACTAGAATAGTCCAAGTTTCTAGCAAATTGAGAAATGAGTGTGCTTGGCTATGCCCATATCTCTGTTTTTACCAGTTTGAACAGAGAAAAAATAAAAAATAATAATAAATAAGCGATAAATATCAAAAACATAAGCTGGCACCCTCAGTGCTGCAGGTGATATGATGATGAAATTGGACAGGAATATATTCAACCAAGTCTAATTGAAGTCCCCAACATTGATTCAATTATCAATTTAGTATCATATGGTGGGCATGTGAGGGAGCAAAGCTACAGAGAAATTAAGGGTAACAGGATTTATCTGCGAGGAGCTCAATGACTTCTTCCTCCTCCTTCAACTGTCAGTCATCAAAATCAGGTTTATTATCATCGGCATGTGACGTGAAATTTGTTAACTTCGCAGCAGCAGTTCAATGCAATATATAATATGGAAGAGAAAAAAAATAAAGTAGATCAATTACAGTATACTTGACCACTGCTACACAGCAGTCGAGGATGCCTACCGTTCCATCTCATGACCTCACTTTGGAAAATCGGACCATCAAGCATACTCCTCCTCTCGGCTTACAAACAGAAACTGAAGCGGGAGGTCATGGTGTCAAAAGTAGTGTCGCATTGGACGGAGGAAACGGACGAGGTCCTCCGTGATTACTTTGAATCTGTGGACTGGTTAGTATTCAAGGACTCGGCAGCTAACCTCCATAAGTATGCCTCAGCTGTCACGGACTTTATCTGGAAATGCACAGAGGACTGTGTGTCTCGCAAGATGATCCGAGTATTCCCTAACCGGAAACATTGGATGCATTATGAGGTCAAGACCCTTTTGAAGGTTACAGCTGTGGCTTTTAGGTCTGGGGATATCAGTCGCTACACGGAATCCAGGCGTGAACTCCAGAAAGCCATTAAGGGCGCCAAGAGGCAATATCAAGCCAAGTTGGAAGCCCAGGCTAACTAGAGGGATGCCAGTAGACTATGGCAGGGTCTAAATGAGATCACTGGATGCAAGGGCTGGGAATATCAATAACTGTGGCACTTCTCTTCCTGACGAACTTAACGTATTCTACGCAAGATTCAAACAGAAAAGGAGCATCCCGCTCCTTCTGAATGAATCGGACCTGGTGGCATCGAGATTCATCGTCACCGAGGAGGACGTTAGAAGGGCCTTCCTGAAGATAAATCCAAGGAAGGCGACGGGCCCAGATGGCGTCCCGGGACGGATTCTCCGGGCCTGTGCAAGCGAGCTAGCTGGTGTGTTTGTTGACATCTTCAACTGCTCCTCGTGTTTTAAGAAGGCAATGATAATCCTGGTGCCAAAGAAGAGCAAGGTGACATGCCTCAATGACTATCGACCTGTGGCTCTGACATCAATTGCTATGAAGTGTTTCGGGCGATTGGTTATTGCACACATCAACCACAGCCTACCAGTCAACCTCGACACTTTGCACTTTGCAGATGCCATCTCTCTGGCCCTACATTCCTCCTTAGAACACCTGGAGAATAAAGACGCATATGTAAGGCTCCTTTTCATTGACTACAGCTCTGCCTTTAATACCATCATTCCAAATAAACTGATTCCTAAGCTACGGAACCTGGGCGTTAGCACTCAGATCTGTAGCTGGATCTTCAACTTCCTCACAGACAGGACGCAGGCTGTAAAAATAGGGGACAAAGCTCTCCTCTACAATCACTCTGAGCACCGGTACCCCACAAGGCTGTGTACTCAGCCCCCTGCTGTACTCACTGTACACCCATGATTGCGTAGCCAAGTTTCCATCAAACTCAATATACGTTTGCTGATGACATCACAATTGTAGGCCGTATCTCGGGTAATGATGAGTTTGAGAACAGAGAGGAAATTAAGAACCTGGTGGCATGGTGCGAAGACAATAACCTATCCCTCAACGTCAGCAAGACGAGGGAATTGGTTGTTGACTTCAGAAGGAGTAGCGGACCACATGACCCCATTTACATCGGTGGTGCGCAAGTGGAACAGGTCAAAAGCTTTAAGTTCCTCGGGGTCAATATCACAAGTGACCTAACTTGGTCCAACCAAGCAGAGTCCACTGCCAAGAAGGCACACCAGCATCTTTACTTCCTGAGAAAGCTAAAGAAATTTGGCCTGTCCCCTAAAATCCTCACTAATTTTTATAGATGCACCATAGAAAGCATTCTTCTAGGGTGCATCACAACCTGGTATGGAAGTTGTCCTGTCCAAGACCAGAAGATCATGAACACAGCCCAGCACATCACACAAACCAATCTTCCATCCTTGGACTCACTTTACACCGCACGCTGTCGGAGCAATGCTACCAAGAAAATCAAGGACACGACCCACCCAGCCAATACACTTTTCGTCCCTCTTCCCTCCGGGAGAAGGCTCAGGAGCTTGAAGACTTGTATGGCCAGATTTGGGAACAGCTTCTTTCCAACTGTGCTAAGACTGCTGAACGGATCCTGACCCGGATCTGGGCCGTTCCCTCCAAATATCCAGACCTGCCTCTCAGTTTTTTTTGCACTACCTTACTTTCCCTTTTCTAGTTTCTATTTATGATTTATAATTTAAATTTTTAATATTTACTATCGACTTGTACTCCAGGGAGCGAAGTGCAGAATCAAATATCACTGTGATGATTGTACGCTCTAGTATCAATTGTTTGGCGACAATAAAGTAAGTATACATATATTGAATAGATTAAAAACCGTGCAAAAAACAAAAATACTATCTATTAAAAAAAGTGAGGTAGTGTCCAAGGGTTCAATGTCTATTCAGGAATCAGGTGGCAGAGGGGAAGAAGCTGTTCCTGAATCACTGACTGTGTGCCTTCAGACTTCTGTACCTTCTACCTGATGGTAAGATTGAGAAAAGGACATGCCCTGGGTGCTGGAAGTCCTTAATAATGGAAGCTGCCTTCCTGAGACACCGCTCCTTGATGATGTCCTGGGTACTTTGTAGGCTAGTACCCAAAGATGGAGCCGACTAAATTTACAACCCTCTGCAGCTTCTTTCGGTCCTGTGCAGTAGCCCCCACCCCCCACACCAGACAGTGATGCAGCCTGTCAGAATGCTCACCACAGTGCATCTATACAAGTTTTTGAGTGCATTTGTTGACATACCAAATCTCTTCAAACTCCTAATGGAAGTATAGCCACTGTCTTGCCTTCTTTATAACTGCATTGATATGTTGGAACCAGGTTAGATCTTCAGAGAATCTTGACACCCAGGAATTTGAAACTGCTCACTCTCTCCACTTCCGATCCCTCTATGTGGATTGATATGTATTCCTTCGTCTTACCCTTGCTGAAGTCCAGAATCAGCTCTCTCGTCTTACTGGCATTGAATGTCAGGTTGTTGCTGCAACACCACTCCACTAGTTGGCATATCTCACTCCTGTACACCCTCTCATCACCACCTGAGATTCTACCAACAATGGTTGTATCATCAGCAAACTTATAGATGGTATTTGAGCTATGCCTAGCCACACGGTCATGGGTATTTTAGAGAGTAGAGCAGTGGGCTCAGCACACACCCCAGTGTTGATTGTCAGCAAGGAGGAGATGTTATCACCCATCCACACAGATTGTGGTCTTCCTGTTAGGAAGTCGAGAATCCAACTGCAGAGGGAGATACAGAGGCCCAGGTTCTGCAACTTCTCAATCAGGACTGTGGGAATGATGGTATTAAATGCTGAGCTAAAGTCGATGAACAGCATCCTGACATAGGTGTTTGTGTTGTCCAGGTGGTCTAAAGCCGTGTGAAGAGCCACTGAGATTGCACCTGCCATCGACCTATCATCTCTCTATCTTTTCGAAATCCTTAACCATCCAAAATGGAACCCTCTCTCATTACCCTCACCACTTCCATACAAGCTTCCCACCTGCACAATTTCAAAAATTCCTCACGACCAGCAGTGAATTGCATTGGCCAGGAATCCCATCACAACACACACAGTGGAAGGAATAAACACGTCATTGGCTGCTACGGGGGAAAAAAAAAAGCTAATAATTGGATGGAATTACTACACAACCTATTGACTTACTTTCAAGGACTCAACAACTGATGCTCTCAGGATTATCTATTTGTCTTTTAAACTGCATAGTTTGTCTTTTGCACATTGGTTGTTTGTCAGTCTTTGTATCTATTTTTTCATTGATTCTACTGTATTTTTTCTACTGTAAATGCCTGCAAGAAAATGAATCTCAGGCTAGTATGTGATGCGCACTGTATATACTTCGACAATAAATTTACTTTGAGCTTTGAAATTTAGCCAAAAATTTCAAAGAGCCTTGGGAAAAGATGTTTGCCAAACTTTTTACAACTATTCATTGAAGCACGAGTGTGTCAAAACCAAAGGAAGTAGGCCAAGATCATCATCCTGCCATTACCACGAAAACAAATTGACAGTTCTGCATCATTGCACTCATTTCCCAAATAAATTAGGCAAATTCAGATCTCAGTGCAGCTACTGCAATCAATGCCGTTCCCTCACAACTTCCAAAGTTCGTTTCTGGCATGAGAGCAAAACTGAAAGGTTCTTCATTAATCTTTTCGCTCCCATTGACAAAGGTAGATATTTAATTTTTAGAGGACCTCTTGATGGCAGCTTACGGACAATCCCAAATGACGATCAAGTCATTACGTTAATGACAGACAACCACAGTAAACTCCAACACTCTCAAATGCCTATGACAGTCAGCCAAACTCACAGATGCTGAAAATATAGCACTAGTTGCACAAACACATGCCTTGAGCTTTGCTATTGTTCTACATTAAAGTGACCAAAGAAATTTGTGCAACACTTTAATCCCTATAATAATGTCCCATTCCTCCAAAGTATCCGTAAGTATAGATGCACCATACCACTACCTTAAAGCAACATCTGTTGAAAATTAGAAAAAGATACGGGCACAAAAATTTGAAGAATCCACATAGGATCCAAGAACAAGAAACTTATGAACAACTGCTTTGCCCTTGGTGAACTTTACTGTAGAGCATTTTATTTGTCTTGATAGACATTCACCATACAGGATAGTGCTGTGCAACTGATTATAACATATTCATTATTGAAATAGTGAAGTCAATAGCCTCAAATGGCTCCTGACACTGGGAAATAACATTCCTGCACTGACAAGATGGTTAAAATGTCACTGAGCTGTGGTCTCTGTCGAGGATGCAGCTCAGACTTAGCTTTTTGGATTGGGGGACAGAGAGAGAGTTAGGGTTCAGGTTAAGGTTTAGGGGCAGGGCTGTGGGGGAGTTAAGGGACAGCCCAGAGCCTCGGCCTCCACTCTGCATTCGAAGGCCACCAACGTGGACGTGGCTGGGTTTTGGGCTGACAGACCAACGTAGACGAGGGCAGGTGTTCCCCGTCACAGATCAGCGAGTCATCAGCACGCTTCAGGATCTGAGTTCCTTGTCGACTAGAGGTACGAGGGCCAGTGACTCCTTAGGTATGAAAATCAGCGAGACCAGAATTACAGGCCCAGAGTTTGGCTCTTCCTTCATTGTCATTGGCAAGTCCTAGGTTAATACCAAATATCAAAGGCCAAAGGTCAACCAGAAGTCCAGAAGTCAAAGGTTAATAGGCAAACCCTAAACTCTGTGAATCTCTCAATATGCTGAGGAAATCAAAGGCACAATGTCTGCAAATCAGTGAGTCTGCTGGTGGCCGAAGACAGCCTGTCTGCATCCTTGGGTGTATTAGTTGCTGACACAAATAACGTATTTCACTGTACCTTTCTATGTACACGTGATAAATATATCTGAATTTGCACACATTAGAAAGGAAGCCCGTGTCATTTGCACCACTGATCAAATCTTTGTAAACCTGTCATAATGTATGAATTATGGAAGGAATGCCAAAGTTAGAGATCTACATGTGCAACTTCTAAATTAATGGAAATTTAAATTAATGCACAGGTGATTACAGCAAGAAAATTAAAGCAAAAAACAGTCATATTTTATCCATGACAGAGTCAGCATTCATGCAGCTACTTCATTCAGCATAACCTAGCTCCAAAACTGGACCTCAATATACAAACAGATATAAAAGCCACACAATTAACATACCACATGCTCTGTTCACTCCATATCAATAGTACCTCCAGCCAAGTTCCTACAGATAAAACCTACATTATTTTCTTCTAACAAAGCAATACCTTTCTGGAAATATTTAATGTTAGATAAGTAAATGCAATATGCTCTCACAGCGTTAATTAGGGAAAGTCACACTGGCTGTTATTCACAGATGGCAGACTGAGACTATTACCTTATCAAGAGTGGTCACACTTCAAAAATCCTCTAATGGCTATAAAGAGTTTTGACATTCTTAAAGCCTTCAATATCAGCACATTAATGCATTACGTCTATTGTTTTGTCCACTGGATTCTTCACAACCATTTATATTCCCAAATGCACCATGACTGTAAAACATTTCACTTTTGCCCTTAAATCTGGAATTTAGTAACCTCGAGCTGAGAGTACACCAATACAAAGAGCCTTGAAGAGAATAGTTTCACCCCTGCTTTGATTCAAAACCATTTGGTCACTTACTAACTGGTATACATTAAACCTTGCGAATGTATAAATTAAACTAGTAGATCTGAAAGCAAATTTAAGAAAGTTCTTCCCAACATGCTTTCTCATCATTTTCCACCAAGTTTTGCTCAGTTCCATCACTTAGCTCTAAATCTTTCATCCAGTCTCCCAACTCTCACATGACTGTAGTCAACTTTATTTGGCTATCTCAACCTAAAATGTTCCTATGTGATCTGGTCATTTATCAATCACATAATCATCTCAATCCTATCCAACTGCAATTTAGTTATATTATGGTCCAGGTGTACAGAATATAACTACAGGTTGAGTACCCCTTATCCGAAATTCCAAAGTCAAAAAACCTCCAAAATCCTAATTTTTTCAAGCGTTCACAAGGCACTGGGAAGGTTCCCAGGTGACAGTTCTGAAAGATGTAACAAATAGAAGTTAATAAAAAATAGAAAAACACTGCATAAAGCAAAAAAATGAAGATGCATTTGTAAGCTTCAGAGTGAACTATACCATATGTGAATCATGAAACAAGCAAAGATCCATCACAAACTGAAAATTGAAAATAATTGTGAATATTCAGCAGGCTGGTTGCAGAAATTTAAGAAAAAGCACGTCATTAAATTTTTAAAGATAAACTCTGATGATCACAAGGCAGCAAGTAACTTTCCGAAGATCGTCTCTGATGAACATCTAGTACCAGAACAAGTCTACAATGCTGATTGTTTTTATACCTTACATAAACCTAAAAAAAAGAGTAAAATACAGATGCTGTGTGCTGTAACCTTTTAATCAAAACATGGCAGAGACTGAATGCCTGTTGTTGTTAGCTGTTGTTCAACAGCTAATTCGGGTATTCTTTCGATGCTACTGGACTGCTTTTGTTACCCTGCACACATTATAATTTTCATTATATTAATGGGATGTAATAATTTTTACTGTTAAGTACCTATCTGTGACGAACAAGTATAAGACACAGGCTGCTTACTGGTAACACATAAATTCAGACTGGGAAATGATGGCGATCCCAAGCTATCTTATTATATATTCCAAAATCTGAAAAAAATCCAAAATTCAAAACACTTCCAGCCCCAAGCATTTCGATTCGAATAAAGGATACTCAACTTCTACTGCTCTTTTACTTCCGGGACGCCTTGAAAACAGTGATCCCGTGCAGCACAGCTCGATGGATATGAATAAATATTCCCATTTCAGCCTGCTACAGCTGAGAATCACAGCTGCTTCCAAGGTCTGCACAGTTATTAAAGATGTTTTAATCTATCTTAAACCCAATGGAAACAATGCCGATTGTGGCCATACTTCTCACCGAATTCCTTGTAGGAAACGTTGCTTCTGGTCAGGGATACGGGTGCGTTTAAGAAAACAAGAGCCTACAACTCCCAATACCAACTATCTTGCTGGCAAACATACAGTCTCTAGTAAATAAAATTGAAGATTCCAGAGCTAGGGTGCTGTATCAAAGGGACATTAATAATGTTTGCATCCTTTGTTTCAAGGAATCGTTCTTAACCCCTTTCATACTGGATGCAGTGATTCAGATTAACGGGTTTAGTCTACACCATCAGGACAGAACTCTCGAGTCTCCCAAAAGCAGAAGTGGAGGTATATGACTTACGATTAACTCCTCTTGGTGCATAAATGTATCAGTGTTATTCCAATTCTGCTCACCAGACCTGGAATATCTCACAATTAAGGGCCGTCCATTTTACCTGTCATGGGAGACTTCTGCCATCATTTTGGTCGTGGTGTACATCCACCTCAGGCCAATGTCAAACAGGCTCTGGATGATCGGAGCAATCCCCAAAACAGCACATTCTGACACCTTCACCATCATTTTGGGGAATTTTAACCAGGCCAGCTTGAAAAAGTCACTAAATAATTACCATCAACAAATCACTTGTAGTACTAGGGGAAACAACACACTGAACTACTGTTACACCACAATCAAGAATGCCTACCATGCTATTCCACGCCCTCACTTCAGGAAGTCTGATCACCTGGCTGTACTTCTGCTCCCTGAGTATAGGCAGAGACTGAAGCCTGCAGCACCAGTAGTCAGGACCAAGTTATGGACAAGGAAGCACAGGAGCACCTACAGGGCTGCTTTGAATTGGTGGACTGGACTCATCTTTGAATCTGGATTAGTATACTGCAGTTGTTACCGACTTCATTAAAACCTGTGTGGATGAGTGTGTGCCTATGAAAACTTACGTGCATTCCCAAACCAAAAGCCTTGGATGAACCAAGTGGTTCGTCTGCTGAGGGCTAGACCTGCGGCACTTAAGTCTGGTGTTCCAGGCAAGAAAACCAGGTATGACTTGGGGGGCTATTTCAAAAGCAAAGAGACAATTCTGAGCAAGGTTGGAGGCAACATCGGATGCATGTCAACTCTAGCAGGGTTTGCAAGGTATTACTTCCTACAAAGCAAAACCCAATAGCATGAATGGCAGCAATGCTTCACTACCAGATGAGCTCAACACTTTCTGCGCCCGCTTTGAAAGGGAGTATATCACTGCAGCTGTGAAGATCCCTGTGATCTGTCTTGGAGGCCGATGTTAGGCTGTCCTTCAGGACGGTGAACTGTCGTAAGGCAGCAGGCTCTGAAAACTTGTGCCAACCAGTTGGTGGGAGTATTCAAGAACATTTTCAACCTCTTACTGCTACAGTCAGAAGTTCTCACCTGCTTCAAAAAGGCAACCATTATACCAGTGCCTAAGAAGAGTAGTGTGAACTGTCTTAATGATTATTGCACAGTAGCACTCACATCTACAGTGATGAAATACTTTGAGAGAATTGGGCATGGCTAGAATGAACTCCTGTCTCAGCAAGGACATGGAGCCACTGCAATTTGCCTGTTGCCACAATAGGTCTACAGCAGGTGCAACCTCAATCGCTCCTCACACAGCTCTAGATCACCTGGACAATACAAACACCCATATCAGGATGCTGTTCGTTGACTATAGCTCAACATTTAAGTAGTAGTAGTAGTAGTAGTAGTAGTCCTCATACTTTATTGATCCCGGGGAAAATTGGTTTTCGTTACAGTTGCACCATAAATAATAAATAGTAATAGAACCATAAATAGTAATATGTAAATTATGCCAGTAAATTATGAAATAAGTCCAGGACCAGCCTATTGGCTCAGGGTGTCTGACCCTCCAAGGGAGGAGTTGTAAAGTTTGATGGCCACAGGCCATCAGTTAACACCATCAGTTCCACAGTCCTTATTGATAAGCTACAGAACATGGGCCTCTGTACCTCCCTCTGCAATTGGATCCTTGACTTCCTAACTGGTAGACCATGTTCAGTGCAGATTGGTGATAATATCTTCTCCTCACTGACGATCTACACTAGTGCACCTCAGGGGTGAGTTCTTAACCCATTGCTCCACTCCCTTTATACCTAAGACCGTGTGGCTATGAATAGCTCAAATACCATCTATAAATTTGCTGTTGATACACCCATTGTTGGTAGAATCTCAGATGGAGATGAGAAGGCGTTCAGGAACAAGATATACTAGTTAGTTGGGTGGTATCACAGCAACAACCTTGCAATCAATGTCAGTAAGATCAAAGAGCTGATTGTGAACTTCAGGAAGGGTAGGATGAAGAAATATGAACCAATCCTCAGTGGGATCAGAAGTGGACAGATAGATCTTAGGTGTCAAGATCTCTGACGATCCATCCTGGTCCCAACATAACAGAGCAGTTATAAAGAAGGCAAGACAGTGGCTATATTTCATTAGGAGCTTGAAAAGATTTGGTTTGTCACCTAAAACACACAAAAACTTCTATAGGTATACTGTCGACAGCATTTTAACAGGCTGCATCAATATCTGGTATGGGGGGGGGGGGGGAGAGCTACTGTACAGGATTGAAGTTAGTTCCATCTTGGGTACTAGCCACCTTAGTAGCCAAGACACTTTCAAGGAGCACTGCCTCAGAATGGCAACATCCATTATTAATGACCCCTATCATCCAGGGCATGCCCTCTTCTCATTGTTACCATCAGGAAGGAGGTACAGAAGCCTGGAGGCACACACTCAGCAATTCTCGAACAGCTTCTTCCCCTCTGCCATAAGATTCCCAAGTGGACATTGAACCCATGAACACTACCTCATTTTTAAAAAAAAATAACTATTACTTCTGTTTTTTTCACTATTTTACCCATTATTTCCCCCCTATTATAATGTATTGCATTGTACTGCAGCTGTTAACGAATTTCATGGCACATGCCAGTGATAATAAACTTGATTCTGAAAATACTGACCACTCCACATAGCACAGGTCTGGACTAACCATGAGTCGTCATTGCAAATACTGGTAGAAATGCATTTGGCATGACTGAAAAATAAAATCCTGAAACTTACTCGTAGCAACTTAGCTCGTAGGATTACAGTATATTAATCAAAAAGTTAGAGGATCAGAAATGAGAGTGTGGTAGTATAGGATGCACCATCTTTTGAACGAGCAAGTTAAAACCCACTCCTGTTGTGATGTGCAGTAATAATTTTACAGCACCAATAATGAAAGCTGGGTCATGTTGATTTGGACAACAATATACATATACAATATATCTTTTCACCTCAAAAGGGAATTTCATTGGGTATAAAGCACTATGGAACTAGAGAGAGATTTACAAAATTGCTTAATCTTTCTTCACAATTTAGAAATCACTTTGTTTTCTCCCGTCACCTTGTTGGTAACCTTGTTTTCTTTCTAGCTTGAAACATTTTCCCTTCTTCTGTGGATACCAACTTGGAGGAGTTACATTTTTGAAATCATTTATAGTTGGGGTTGAAATTATTTACGAGACACTACATTGCAATTCAAAGATACCACATGTGGCTACACTGAAAGACAATAAAATATTTCAGTACCTGAAAATAGTTTCTTGAAAACTGGTCTGTACTCGAAATTACACCTTCAGGCCAACAATTATAGTAAGTGATTGTAGGGTTTTTTTTGACTAATCTGGGTGAAAAACCACACCACAAAATTTCATACAAATTATCTCCTCTAACACCAACTTCCTGTCATCAAAATCAAGATCTATGTGAATTAGGTTCATTACTGAAATATATTAGTTTTGACATGGTGTCACTGTAACCATGCTTGAGAGCCAAGTTTGGCTCAAAAATAATTAAATCAAAGTCTTCTTCAATTTTCCTTAAATGCTGCATTTTTTAAATATATTTTTAACACAAATATACAGAAACTGTTAGGATGGTGACACATTTTACTTGGTTCTAAAGCAGTAGATACTACAATAATTTTAAATGGTTCCTTCTGGAATATGAAAGAATACTTGAACATGCATTAATGTGTTAAAATAAAACCAGTGTTTGTTCATCATTAGGGGAAGTGATTTGACAATGTGAAAATTGGTAACAAATAAAGAGGAACTAGGAATACAACCTGAAATATTCAGTAGGTCAGACAGTATCAAAGGGAACAAAGAGTTAATGTTTCAGTTGATGATCTTTCATCAGAACGGTCCGAAATCAAATGTTATTTTAAGAGGGAGATAAATTCAGAGATCACCGGGGAATATATATCATAGTGGAAGCCAAGAGACTCTGAATGACATTGATCGTGGCAGTGTCAGCTGAGAGTGAATGGCAAACATTTTTCAATTGCCAATTACCTGTTTTGCATCTCTTGCAGAAGGGGAAAAAATGTGAAATGAGTTGAATTAACAAAAAAAAGAGGAAAGGTAGCAAATTAAAAATAACACTACATGTGCTGCACTCTAAAACAATTGGGCAAGAGCTAGAATTAATATTTCAAGTCTAAAAATCTTCATCAGAAAACTAACAAAGCGATGAAGCTTTAGATTCAAACTGGAGAAGCAAAACAATGCAGATGCTGGCAATCTGAAATAAAAGAAAAACACCACAGTCTGCATTGCAGGTTGATGGCCTTTTTTTTTAAAAGAATTGGCCGGTTCTGAATAAAAGGAAAAAGACAGTTCTAGAACAGTTGAATTCAATGTTGACACCTGGACCATAAAAGAAATTGAGAATAGAATCTAAACAATAACCAAAAGGTGTACCAAATTCTTAAGAATACTTTGCTAACAGCACTTAAGCTTTAATCAAAAATACAGGTTAAAGAGTTAATTCCCCTCTGTCCCTTGTGGTTGCAGCTGGTTAATGTAACTTAAGAACTATTCAAACTACATTGTAAATGCTGAATTGAGGACTAATGAATTGTTTGGAACCAAATGGTTCACATACTGAGTTCACACAATGTCATTACAATAAACAGCTAAAAACCATTTTTTTTATTCTAGCAGGCAGACAGAGTGCTGGTACTTTCAAAGAGTACAGCTTGTTAAAATAAAAATGTTTCACTTATGGTCCAACAGGGGAATTGCAAGAGTGGATTACAGAATTGGATTCAAATACAGATAAGTTTTTTGTCAATATTTGATAGGATTCAATGAGATCCTCCCTCATTTTTCTAAACTCCAGCAAGTGGAGGCCCAGAGCCATCAAATGCTTCTCATACATTAACCCTTTCACTCATGGACTCCTCTAGTGAACCTTCTCTGAACCCTTTCCAATAGCAACACACCTTTTGTTAGATAAGGGGCCCAAAACTGTTCACAATACTCCAAGTCCTGTCTGAACAATGCCTATAAAGCCTCAACATTACATCCTTGCACTTATACTCTAGTCCTTTCAAAATGAATAGTAACATTGCATTTGCCTGCCTTACCACCGACTCAAATTACAAGTTAACCTTTAGGAAATCCTGCACAAGGACCCTCAAGTCCCTTTGCACATCTGTTTCCTGAATTTTCACCCCATTTAGAAAATAGTCTAATCCTTTATTCCTTCTATCAAATTGCATGGCCATACATTTCCTAACACTATATTCGAGCTGCCACTTCTTTGCCCATTCTCCTAAAATGTCTTAAGTTCTTCTACAGATACCCCTGCTTCCTCAACACTAATTGCTTCTCCACCGATCTTCATATCATCTGCAAACTTGATCACAAAGCCACCAATTCCATTATCCAAATCACTGACATACAATGTGAAAAGCAGTCCCAACTCCGACCCCTTCGGAACACCACTAGTCAATGGTAGCCAACCAGAAAAGGCCTATTTTCATTTCAAAGAATGAAATCCTTTCCTTGCATGAAGCTCACAGAATAAATAGTGTACAAACATCAGAATAGTACAAAGATTACAATGCAAATCTGAAGTAGAAAAAAGCTAAAGTTCCGGAATGTCACATTGCAACAAATCAATCACCCTGTTCATCGTACTCCTGATACCATAAAGGAAAAAATATAGGAATGCTAGTTTCCTCTTTCTAAATTAACGAGTTGCATCAATAAATCCATGATGGCATGAGATCTCTTCAGACATTTTACTAAACACGGCTCAGTTTAACTTGTTCTCTCATAATGCAACTTAAGTTTGAATGTTCAAAATCTAAACTGTTGCATTTCTAAGTTTATATTTAAGTCTTGTGTCTCTATTTAAACATGCCTTATTCTGTAAAAGCTTCTTCTTGATGTCAAATGTATGATAATAAATCCATGTCCACAATAATAAAGGAAAAATCATAGAAGAGCATAGGACAGGATCAGGCCCTTTGGCCCATGATGTGTGTATTGACTATGATGCCAATCTAAACTGCATATCTCCCTCCCTGCATGTGATTGAAAACCCTGTGCTTCCTTTGTCAGGCAAAAATTTTCCATTAATATGCAATGACAATATATGTTGAGGGCAGCACAGTGATGCAGGTGTTGCTGGGATTTTAAATATTAAGTGACACAAATTCAACCCTGATCTTGATGCCGTCTATGTGGAGCTTCTTTTTGTGGCAATGTGAGGGGGACCAATATCCCGGCAGGGAGGTTTGCTAAGGCTATTGGGGAGATTTTAAACTAGAATTGTTGGGGGTGGAAACCAAACTGAAGAGACGGAGGAAGGGGCAGTTGGCTCACAAATAGAGAAAGCTTGAAGACAGTGCGAGAGGGAGGATAGGCAGGTGATAGAGAAGGGAAGCGCTCAGACCGATGGTTTAAGATGTGTCTACTTTAATGCAAGAAGCATCGTGAACAAAGTGGATGAGCTTAGAGTGTGGATCAGTACTTGAGAGATATGATGTCGTGGCCATTACAGAGACTTGGATGGCTCAAGGGCAGGAATAGTTACTTAGAGCAGCCGTCCCCAACCACCGGGCCGCAAAGAATGCACTACCGGGCCACCAGGAAACGATATGATTTGGTGATATGAAACGATATGAGTCAGCTGCACCTTTCCTCATTCCCTGTCATGCACTGTTGAGCTTGAACGCAAGCGAGGTCATTACCCGCGCGTCATTCATGTCAGCGCGGGAAGGAGATCAACTCCTCAAGCTTGCAAATGACGGTGGGCTGAAAAGTATGTTTGACAGAACATCACTGCCGGCATCCTGGATCAAAGTCAAGGCTAAATATCCTGAGATAGCCATGAAACCACTGAAAACATTGCTTCCATTTCCAACGTATCTCTGCAACGAATGCAACGAAAACTAAACTGCGGAACAGACTGGACATAAGGAACCCCCTTCCAGTATCGCTGTCTCCCATCACCCTTCGATAGGACCATGTTGTTACAGGGAAACAAGCCCAGGGCTCCCATTGATTCAGCGATATTGGTGTGTTGCAATGATTTTATATGTTTATATGGGGAAAGTATGTGCTGTGTGTTTAATATCCAAACGTTACTTAAAATGTTATAATGCTAGTGGCTTATAAGTGATTTATATAACCATATAACAATTACAGCACGGAAACAGGCCATCTCTGCTCTTCTAGTCCATGCCGAACGCTACTCCCACCTAGTCCCACCGACCTGAACTCAACCCATAACCCTCCATTCCTTTCCTGTCCATATACTTATCCAATTTTTCTTTAAATGCTAACATCGTACCTGGAAGTTCGTTCAACACTTCAAGCTCCCCTGCCCTCCCTGATAACTGACTTACCACTACATTCATGCGAGGAAAATATGCACTGTTTAAAATATTAAATTCGTTAGATAAACCCTTTTAGAAACGAAATTGACTGTATTAGCCACTTATCACTGATATTCCCGTCATGATTAACATCCCTCCCCCGGAACAGAATCACCAAAAACGGCTTGAATTTCCAGCATCTGCAGAATTCCTGTTGTTTGCATTTTAGGTACACGCATGCGCACTGGTACCACGCGCAAGGCTTCATGGTCATTGTAGTCTATCCGGGTAAACACAACATATTTGACTGCTACTTTTGTCCGTTGGCAATCCCACCTCTCCCCACCACCCCCACCGGGTCGGCCGGTCCGCAAGAATATTGTCAATAATAAACTGGTCCGCAGTGCAAAAAAGGTTGGGGACCCCTGACTTAAGAGTGCCAGGCTTTAGATGTTTCAGAAAGGACAGGGAGGAAGGCAAAAGAGGTGGGGGTGTGGCACTGCTGATCAGAGATAGTGTCAGTTGCAGAAAAGGAGGAAGTCATGGAGGGATTGTCTACTGAATCTCTGTGGGTGGAAGTTAGAAACAGGAAGAGGTCAATAACTCTACTGAGTGTTTTTTTTTTATATAGACCACCCAATAGTAACAGGGACATCGAGGAGCAGATAGGGAGACAGATTCTGGAAAGCTGTAATAATAACAGGGTTGTTGTGGTGGGAGATTTTAATTTCCTAAATATTGATTGGCATCTCCCTAGAGCAAGGGGTTTAGATGGGGTGGATTTTGTTATGAGTGTTCAGGAAGGTTTCCTGACAAAATATGTAGATAAGCCTATAAGAGGAGAGGCTGTACTTGATCTGGTATTGGGAAATGAACCTGGTCAGGTGTCAGGTCTCTCAGTGGGAGAGCATTTTAGAGATAGTGATCACAATTTTATCTCCTTTACCAGAGCATTGGAGAGGGATAGGAACAGATGTTAGAAAAGCATTTAGTTGGAGTAAGGGGAAATATGAAGCTATCAGGTAGAAACTTGGAAGCATAAATTGGGAACAGATGTTCTCAGGGAAATGTACAGCAGAAATGTGGCAAATGTTCAGGGGATACTTGTGTGGCGTTCTGCATAGATACGTTCCAATGAGATGGGGAAAGCATGGTAGGGTACAGGAACCATGGTGTACAAAGGCTGTTAAAAATCTAGTCAAGAAGAAAAGAAAAGCTTACGAAAGGTTCAAAAAACTTGGTAATGATAGAGATCTAGAAGATTATAAGGCTAGCAGGAAGGAGTTTAAGAATGAAATTAGGAGAGTCAGAAGGGGCCATGAGAAGACTTTGGAAAGCAGGATTAAAGAAAACCCCAAGGCATTCTACAAGTAAGTGAAGAGCAAAAGGATAAGACATAAGAGAATAGGACCAATCAAGTGTGACAGTGGAAAAGAGTGTATGGAACCGGAGGTACTTAATGAATGCTTTGCTTCAGTATTCACTACGGAAAAGGATCTTGGCGATTGTAGGGATGACTTACAGCAGATTCAAAAGCTTGAGCATATAGACATTAAGAAAGAGGATGTGCTGGAGCTTTTGGAAAGCATCAAGTTGGATAAGTCTCTGGTTCCAGACGAGATGTACCTCAGGCTACTGTGGGAGGCGAGGGAGGAGATTGCTGAGCCTTTGGCAATGATCTCTGCATCATCAATGGGGACAGGAGAGGTTCCAGAGGATTGGAACGTTGCAGATGTTGCTCCCTTATTCAAGAAAGGGAGTAGAGATAGCCCAGGAAATTATAGACCAGTGGTTGGTAAGCTGATGGAGAAGATCTTGAGAGGCAGGATTTATGAATGTTTAGAGAGGCATAATATGAAGAGGAATAGTCAGCATGGCTTTCTCAAAGGCAGGTCGTGCCTTACGTGCCTGATTGAATTTTTTGAGGATGTGACTAAACACATTGATGAAGGTAGAGCAGTAGATGTCATTTATATGGATTTCAACAAGGCATTTGATAAGGTACCCCATGCAAGACTCATTGAGAAAGTAGGGAGACATGGGATCCATGGGGACATTGCTTTGAGGATCCAGAATTGGCTTGCCCACAGAAGGCAAAGAGTGGTTGTAGATGGGTCATATTCTGCATGGAGGTTGGTAACTAGTGGTGTGCCTCAGGGATCTGTTCTGGGATCCCTTCCCTTCATGATTTCTTATAAAAGACCTGGATGAGGAAGTGGAGAGATGGGTTAGTGAATTTGATGACACAAAGGTTGGGGGTGTTGTGGATAGTGTGGAGGGCTGTCAGAGGTTACAGCAGGACATTGATAGAATGCAAAACTGGGCTGAGAAGTAGCAGATGGAGTTCAACCCAGATAAGTGTGAGGTGGTTCATTTTGGTAGGTCAAATATGATGGCAGAATATAGTATTAATGGTAAGACTCTTGGCAGTGTGGAGGACCAGAGGGATCTTGGGGTCCGAGTCCATAGGACACTCAAAGCTGCTGCGCAGGTTGACTCTGTGGTTAAAAAGCCATACAGTGCATTGGCCTTCATCAACAACGGGATTGAGTTAAGAGCCGAGAGGTGTTGTTACAGCTATATAGGACCCTGGTCAGACCCCACTTGGAGTACTGTACAGTCGGCCCTCCTCATCTGCGAGGGATTGGTTCCGGGACCCCTCGCGGATACCAAAAACGCCGATGCTCAAGTCCCTTATTCAACTGGTCTCAATGTGGTGGACCTTAGGACCCAGCGGAACCCCGAACCTTATTTAACCTGTCTCAGTGCAGTGGGCATTAGGACCCGGTGGCAGAGCTCTGAATCCACAGTGTTTCTGTTCGCGAAAATAATCACAATCACGATTTAAAATTAAGTGGAAATAATAAAGCGATCAGAAAGAGGTGAAACGCCATCGGTCATTGGAAAAGCGTTAGGCTACAGTCAGTCAATGATCGGAACAATTTTAAAGGATAAAATGAGAAAGGGCCTGTCCGATTGAAGCTACAATTATTACTAAGCAACGCAGTGGTTTAATTATTGGATTTTGGGTTTTTGATCCTCCACATCAACTCGGCAGGGATGGACAGTGTGCTCAGGAGCGGTCTGTCACTGGATCGAATTCGGGAATGATCTGTCGCTGAATCGAAGTCGGGAACTTCTGTTCCCGAGCCCAGCACTGAAACATACGTTTCTTAAGTATTTTATATGCATAGAAAGGTAAAATATATGCTATATACTAAGACAAACGTTTGACTAACTGACGCCAAATAATATTGGATGTACCTGTTCTGACTTACTTAGTAAGAACTTCTGTTTTTTTCGATCCCGATCCACGATAACCTACGCACATCCTCCCGTATACTTTAAATCATTTCTAGATTACTTACAATACCTAATCCAATGTAAATACTATGTAAAACAGTTGTTATACTGCATTGTTTACGGAATAATGACACGGAAAAAAAGTCTGTACATGCTCGAACAGCAAGTGCTGGAAGAGCACTTCCGGGTTTTCTCGATTCGTGGTTGGTTGAATTCGCGCATGCGGAACTCGCGGATAAGGAGGGCCGACTGTACTCAGTTCTGCTCACCTCACTACAGAAAGGATGTGGAAACTGTAGAAAGGGTGCAGAGAAGATCTACAAGGATGTTGCCTGGATTGGCAAGCATGCCTTATGAGAATAGGTTGAGTAAACTCGGCCTTTTCTCCTTGGAGTGGCAGAGGATGAGAGGTGACCTGATAGAGGTTTATAAGATAATGAGAGGCACTGATCATGTAATAGTCAGAGGCTTTTTCACAGGGCTGAAATGGCTAACACAAGAGGGCACGGTTTCAAGGTGCTCGGAAGTAGGTACAAAGGAGATGTCAGAGGCCAAGTTTTTTTTTTAATGCAGAGAGTGGTGAGTGCGCGGAATAGGCTGCCGTCGACAGTGGTGGTGGCAGATACAATAGGGTCTTTTAAGATAGGTACATAGAGCTTAGAAAAATAGAGGGCTATGGGTAACCCTAGGTAATTTCTAAGGTAAGGACATGTTCGGCACAGCATTGTGGGCCGAAGGTCCTGTGTTGTGCGATGTTTCTATGTTTTCTATGTTTCTATGTGGATTTCAGTCAGGGGCTATTTTCTTCTCACAACGGGTTAACTATAATTTGCCTTGAACATTGGTGAGTGATAGGAGATTCATGTGAGGAGAATATTACTGGAAAAGTGGATCAATCTTGCAATTGTTCTGAAAGCCAGAACAAACGTGAAGGACCAAGTTTCGTTATAAGAAAATATAAAAACATTAACCTTACAGAGAGAGTACTTCTTGTGCTTCAACATCCAATTACAGCGGATCGGTCAGATGAATTTAAACTATATCACAAAAATGACTGATCATTACAATAAAAAATTAATTGAACGGAGTCAAACTGAATATAATAGCAGATAATATACATCAAGTGTGGGCCGCAAGGGTCTCAGACCTGCTTGGATGATTGTCAGATTAATTACTGAGAATGTGGATTGATGGCATTTAACAATTTAATTCTCGTATTCTAGAACACATTTTCTTTTCAATGGGCCACCTTTGGAGCCTCCATTTATTGATTGTACTTGCTTGCCCATAGCAATCAGTTAAAACGGCTGATGGGAAGACCCATCGCCACAGACTGTTCATATTTTTATGCCATAATGTCCTACTGGCTGATAAGCAAGATTAAGAAATCAATACAGTCGAGCCAATTAAATAGACAAAAGTAAAAAAAAACATACCATTTCTTTGTCCATCTGTTTGAACTGCAGCTCATTTAGAAGCACTCCTAACTCAGAAGGTGGTTGGTTCAAGTCCCAATCCAACAGCTTCGGCAAAAATTTCAAAGCCAATGCAATGTTTAGAAAGCTGAAATTAGACAAGTCCCTTGAGGAATGTAAAGGAATCAGCAAAGAATTTAAAACAGGGGATTAGGAGGTCTTAAAAGGGGCCATGAGATCTCCTCAATAAGTAGAATTAAGGAGACTCCTGAGGCAATTTATAAGTAGCTTAAACAAAAATGGAAGGTGCACTCAAGGACAAAAGAGGGAATTCCTGTGAACTGCTTGTAACCCGAACCATTTGCAAGCAGGATACATGGCCTCAGAGTTCTCAGATGGCAGAAAATGCCTGCAACTCCTCAGCAGCTGACTAATCTATGCACCAGTTTCCCTAATATGATAAATCAGTTATATTTTGGCTAAGACTAGAAATCAAAGCTTTTCACTCCCCACCCCCCAAACTGATAAACCCAATAACTAGGTTACCATCATGTGCAAATTTTCTTTTGAATGCTGAGCTTCACTAAAATAAACTTCCCAGTTACCTACAAAGAACAAAAAAGCTGAGAGAAAAAAATCTATATGTATGTAACTGGAGTACTACAAACTATGCTGGTGGAATGCAACAGGCCAGGCAGCATTTTTAGGAAGAAGTACAGTCAACGTTTCGGGCCGAAACGTTGACTGTACTTCTTCCTACAGATGCTGCCTGGCCTGCTGCGTTCCACCAGCATTTTGTGTGTGTTGCATAAATTTCCAGCATCTGCAGATTTTCTTGTGTTTGCGTACTGCAAACTAATTGAGTTCATAAATATTCAAAAATTAATGAATCACTATGTGTTTTTTTTCATCATCATGCAGAATCAAGTCTTATTAAAGTAATGACAAGGTAACTGAAACAGGGATTATAAACAGACCTTGAGTGCTTAAGACTCAATACAGATGTAGAGTGCAATAATTGTCCCCTTGGATGCAAGCATTAAAATATTGCCAAGCATTACCATTTAGAGATCATGGATAACTACAGAACTTAGTGATAAATAGTTACTATCCATCTCACTCTGGTCCAAAGCGCATCTGGAAAATAGTATCACAATGGCACATATCATAACATTAAACTGAAAGTACTGGGTATTTGTGGATGGCATGCACATGAAAATGCGTTCAGTTTCTGCTCACAAGACAAGTGAAAGTGGAAATGGAGAACTGAATTTTTGCACATTGTCACTGTAAACTAGGACCCTTAAGTTGCAGTTACTTAACACACATAGCAAAACAAAATATATATCAGAACTTCACAGGAAAATAGAACAGTACAGCACAGGAATAGGACCTACAGCACACAATGTTGTGCCAAACCAATTAAATTAGTAATCAAATGGCTAACTAATCTCTTCTGCCTACAGTGTCCAAAACCCTCCACTTTCCTCACATTCATGTGCCTATCTAAATGTCTCTTAAAAGAAATTAATGCGTCTGCCTTTACCACCACTCGGTAAAAAAAAAACTTGCCCCTCACATCTCCTTTGAAGTTACCCCTCTTGTCCCAAAAGCATGTCCTCTGGTATTAGACATTTCAACCATGGGAAAATAATATTGTTTGTCTACTCTGTCTAAACCTCTCAATCTTATAACCTCTATCAGATCTCCCCTTAGCCTCTGCCGCTCCAGAAAAAACAACTGGAGCTTGTCCAACCCCTCGTAATAACACATGCCCTCTAATCTAATCAGTATTCTAGTAAACTACTTCTTCACCCTCTCCAAAACCTCAGCATTCTTCCTATCATAGGGCAACCAGAACTGTATGCAATACCTACTGCCTGACAAGAGTGTTATAAAGCTGCAACGTAACTTCCTGACTTTGGAACTCAATGCCTCAATAACAGCATTAAACAAAATTTCAAAATCAACATGTGTACAGGTTAGTTAGCAATCATGTCATGCGAGGCCCCTTGGGTAAGGGTGACCATAATACGGTGGAACTCTTCATTAAGATGGAGAGTAATATAGTTAATTCAGAAACAAAGGTTCTGAACTTAAAGAAGGGTAACTTTGAAGGTATGAGACGTGAATTAGCTAAAATAGACTGGCAAATGATACTTAAAAGGGTTGACGGTGGATATGCAACTGCAAGCACTTAAAGATCGCATGGATGAACCACAACAATTGTTCATCCCAGTTTGGCAAAAGAATAAACCAGGGAAGGTAGTGCACCCGTGGCTGACCAGGGAAATCAGGGATAGTATCAATTCCAAAGAAGAAACATACAAATTAGCCAGAAAAAGTGGCACACCTGAGGACTGGGAGAAATTCAGAGTCCAGCAGAGGAGGACAAAGGGCTTAATTAGGAAAGGGAAAAAAGATTATGAGAAAAAGCTGGCAGGGAACATAAAAACTGACTGTAAAAGCTTTTATAGATATATGAAAAGAAGAAGATTGGTTAAGACAAATGTAGGTGCCTTACAGCCAGAAACAGGTGAATTGATCATGGGGAACAAGGACATGGCAGACCAATTGAATAACTACTTTGGTTCTGTCTTCACTAAGGAGGACATAAATAATCTTCTGGAAATAGTACAGAGGAGCACTTTTAACAATAGACTGAGGCAACTGTACTGCTCTAAAGAGCGCTATACGAGGTCATTCTTACTCTCGGCCATTAAGCTCTACAGCTGGGGAAGTGACCCGTTCTGTTAGACTGTTTGTGGGTTTTTTTTATTCTTTCTACTTCTCTTCTAATATTTATATCTGTGCACTTGTAATGCTACTGTGACACTGCCGTTTCCTGTGGGATCAATAAAATATCGATCGCTATCTGAGATATGGGGTCCAAAACTACTCACAATACTCCAAATGTAGACTGACCAACATCTTATAAAGCTTCAGCATGCCATCCTTGCTTTTATATTGCTCTCAAAATGAATGCTAACCTGGCATTGCCTTCCTTTATACTGACTCAACTTGCTAGTTTACCTTTAGAAAATCCTGCACAAGGATTCTCCCAAGTCCCTTGGCACCTCCTATTTCTGAATTTGCTCCCCTTTTAGAAATTAGTCTATGTCTTTATTCCTTCTACCAAAATGCCTGACGTCCCTATGCTGTATATCATCTACTGCTTCTTTGCCCATTCTCCTAATCTGTCCAAGTCCTTCTGGTGTCTCCCTGTCTTCTCAACACTACTTGCCCTTCCACCTATCTTTGCATTGTCTGCAACCATGGGCACAGAGCAATCTATTCCATCACCCAGATCATTAACACACAATGGGAAAAGTAGCAGACTCAACACCAACACTTGCAGATCACTAGTCACAGGCATCCAACTAGAAAAAGCTCCTTTTAATACCACTGTTAAGCCTGATTTATACTTCAGCATCAACGCATTGCCGTAAGTACTGCGTCGCCGCAAACCCTACGCAAAACCCTATGCGAGAGCCTGCGTTGTTGCAATGCACACCTCTCCCAAAATGTAACCGCGTGTCGCGGCAACGCAGAACATAACAGCTGTGATTGGTCCGCTTGGTAGCATCGCATTTCATCCTACGCCGCAATAGTCCCATTGGGCGACTGAAGGGCAGGGAAGGAACTCTGGCTGCAATGCTTTACAGACCTCCGAAATTATGGAGGACACATTTCACTTTTAAGAAAAAAGATGCTCGCGTCTTGTTTACCCGGAGACTTCCATGACCATGAAGACTTGCGCGGACAGGTGAGTGCGCATGCATGACGTGCGCGAATTGCAGAGCGACGCAGACACACCAATGCACAAGTATAAATGCTCTCAACACACGTAGGCTACTTGCATAGGTTACAGCATCCAGTTAACAAAGAAGTATAATTTAGGCTTTTTCCTTCTGCCACTCAACCAATCTTCTATTCATGCAATATCCTTCTCATAATACCATGGGCTCTTATCTTGTTTAGCAGCCTCATATGCGGTCCTTGTCAAAGGCATTCTGAGTATCCAAGTACACAACATCCACCTATTGTTCTGAATTTCTTCCCCTCATAAATTTAAGCATGCATTATCAAAAGAGTAAATAAATCCAACAGGAACCAAATGGAAAAAAAAATTACGAGGCAGGTAGTAGGTCCAAATATGGAATAGATTCATAGAATATCACAGCACAGAATAGGCCCTTCAGCCCATCTAGTCTGTGCCAAACCATTTATCTGCATAGCCTCATCGACCCACAGCCAGACCATACCCTTCATACTCCTCACCTTTTCAAATTTCTTTAAATGTTGAAATCAAGCTTGCATCCACCACTTGTACTGGCAGCTCATTCCACACTCTCGCCACCCTCTGAGTGAAGAAGTTTCCCCCATAACTGACCCTCCTGGTGCAGGTAGGTACAGGAGAATCCCGAAGTTTATGGACACAGACAGAGAATAGGCCACTAGATAATGGGACAGAATAGATTGTTCTCAGATGTAACATGGGCTTGTTGCGTTGAATGGTCTCCTTCTATGCTGCAAGAAATATGAAAGACATTGCAAACATCAGACAAGATTTGGTCTGGCAACTGAAAGTAACAAACTCTTGAGGCCGAAAAATCGAGACATAAACAAAAGCGCTGGAAACACTCAGCATCTCTGCAGGTGAAGTAGTGTTAACGTTGCAGCACTGGGAAAGTCAGAAAGTAAGTTAGTTTACAATTGTAGAGAAGGAACTTCTGCACACATACTGTACAACTGGAGAATTTTGTTACTTTTACTGCACATTCCCATCTCTGCTCTCACTTTCAAATGGTCCTCCTCTGACTTGTTCCTTTCCTATCTGGATTTCTGTTTCCATCTCAGGAGGATTGATTAGCAACCAACAGAAAAGAAGTACTTAGTGGAGTTGCCCGATCCAATGATTTGGTCCACTGCTCTATCAGACGTATATGGATTATCAACACTATCTGTATTTGCCTAAACAGGCACAATTTCAAACAAGCTGGAAACTTAAGAGACATATCATAGATGAGCAACTCAAGTAAATTTGGAGCAATGTTCTATTAGAAGAATGAGAAGCAAAATGATACAACTTTAAAGCAGGTGATGGAACAGACAGAATTGGAGTAAATATTTATATGTTACATATTTGGTAATTAATACACAAAATGTGAAAAATCAAGAAAAATCCTAAGTTGCCAAAGTACAATCTTATTTAACAAAATGCAAAAGCAACAGGATGTACTCATAGAACAGTATGTCATATCAAGGAAACCCTTGCAGCTGCATTTTGAGAAGTTGAAATTGATAATGAGTTATGAGCGGAAACAGAAATATTCAAATGCCTAGTGCCTGTTAACAAGCTGAAATACATCCTAGCACTGCTCCAAAGAGTCCTATACGAAGTCATTCTTACTCTTGGCCTTATAATGAGTCAACCTATAGCCTGGGATGAGATTTTGTAATCTTTGACTTGTAAACATTGTATACATCTTATTTTAAGGCAACTTATTTTTATCCTTTCTTACTTCTCTTTGAATATTTGTATAACTGTGCATTTGTAATGCTGTGATGCTGTAATTTCCTTTGGGATCAATAAAGTATCGATCTATATTCTGTGCCCTGACTTATGAAGACAAGCATCCTTATGCCTCCTTCATCGCCAATTGCCACTTTCAGGGGACTATAGTCTTACAAGCTAATTTCTAAAGAAGAGTGAATTCAGAAATTGTACGCACAGAGACTTGGGAGTCCTAATGCAGGATTCCCTTAAAGTTAACTTGCAGGTTGAGTCAGTAGGAAGGAAAGCAAATGCAATGTTAGCATTAATTCAAGAGGACAAAAATATAAAAGAATGCACACAATGCTGAGGCTTTAAAAGGCATTGGTCAGACCACATTTGAAGTATTACAAGCAGTTTTGGGCCCCATGTCCAAGGAAGAATGTGCTGGCATTGAGGAGGGTCCAGAGGACATTTAGAATTATCCTGGGAATGAAAAGGCTAATATATGGGGAGCATTTGATGGCTCTGAGTGTGTACATGTTGGAGTTTAAGGAATGAATGGGATATCATTGAAACTTAATGAATATTGAAATGCCTGGACAGAGAAGGTGTTTCAAATAGAGGGAGAGTCTTGACCAGAGGAAACAGCCTCAGGATAGGACATCCCTTTAGAATAGAGATGAAGAGGAATTTCTTTAGCCAGAAGGTAGACAATCTGTGAATTCATTGCCACAACTGGTTGTGGAGGTCAAAGTCACTGGGTATATTTAAAGTGAAGGTTGATAAGTAAGGACATCAAAGGTTATGGGGAGAAGGCAAGAGAATGGAGTTGAGAGGGAAAATAAATCAGCCATAATTGAATGGCAGAGCAGACCCAACAGGCTAAATGGCCTAATTCTGCTCCTATGCCTTATAGTAGTGCCTTGTATCTCTGGGACTGTATGACAGTATCCCTTCATTACAACTTTCTTAACAGTTGTCTATTTAACAAAACTTTTGTCCTGTCCTGATTGCTGCCTAGCTGCTTGTTAATATACATGTGGAGCACTTTGGTACAACTTAACAAATTGCTTGAATAACCAGAGATGGTAATCCAAAAATAGAAATCATAGAATATTTTTCTAATTTGCTATGCTGAATCAGAAAGGTCAGATACAGTCCAAATCGAGGCAGCAGGGTATAGGACCCAGAGTGAATGATACGACTGAACCCAATACTTAGATGACAATTTAAGCACCAAGCTGAACTGGAAAGGTTGGGTCAGGCCAAATAGAGGCGGCAGGGTCCAGGCCCCAGAGCTTATCAAAGCGACTGAACCTGACATTTGGATGACGACTTAGGCACCAGGCCATGTTGAAAAGGTCACGGTGTTGGGCCCATCGCGAGAGTTGGGCCAGTTCAAATTGCGACTCCGCTCTGTGCTGAACCAAGGGTCTGTGGACGGACTCTTTGTGGACTTCAGTTTGGAATGCTATTTGCTAGTGGTTATTGTTGGCATGATTTGTTTTGTTTTCTCTGCACATTGGGTGTTTGACAGTCTTTTTTAAAGGCTTCTTTTGGGTTTCTTTGTTTTGTGGCTGTTAGACAAATCTCAATGTTGTATAATGTATACAGACATTGAACTTCAGAATTTCAAAAAGAAAATAATCATCAAGACAGGGTGGTTTAGAGAATGAACTGGAGCCTTGCCATCTGAAGAGTGCAGTGATTAAAATCAGAAGATGCCCAAATTAAGACTGCACAAATCAGATGTCTTTCTAGGGCCACAAGTAGCAAAAGAGAGTTTTGCAATGAAGTGTTGCTGATTTCATCCCAGAGCACATACTCCTACCTTGATGTAATTCTTCTACTCCTTACCCAGTTCCTTCCCACATTTACCCATAACAAGCCTCCTTCCATTTGCAAGTTTGATCATTCCCAGCTCTCAACCAGTTCATTTTCACCATGAACATCTAATCTTTCTAATTTACCTTCCCTTATCAGAAAGGCTCAAAAGGGATATTTTACTTATAAACAATATATTAGCTATTAAAAGTTAACTTCTCCTTGTTTACTGTCATACTATTTAAGCTACCATTGCCAAAACAAGTGTTATACATTTGTAGTTTGCTTTATTCAGAGTCAAGACCTTGGTTTTAGATTCAACAAAATCACTTTCAAACATTATATAAAATTCAATCATATAATGATGACTGTTCCCTAAACACCCCTTCCCTATCAGGTTCACTTACCACATCGTACATTAATAGAACGAAAATAGTCTACTCCTTCACTGATCCTCAACATACAGTACATTAATATCTTACACATTTCATGCACTCATCCTCCACACTGTTGCTACTAATCAAGTTTACAGGTATGATTCTCTATGACATTTTATTGGCATAGTTTGACACACCTCTAAATTCCCTGATCTGAATTATGCCTACAAATGTCTCTGGTGGTTTTCATCACCCAAATTGATTCTCTCCTGCCCTTGTTTTTCCATTTTAGAACAGAGAACAGTACAGCACAGTAACAGACCCTTCGGCCCATAATGCTGTACTAAATTAGTTTAGCTAACCGTTTGATTACTAATCTCTTCTGTCTACACAATATCCATATCCTTCTGTTTTCCTCACATGCAGGTGCATATCTAAACATCTCTAATATATCTGCCTCGCCCACCACCCCAGGCAGCACATTTCAGGCACCCACCACTCTGTGTAAAAAAAAATCTGCCCCTCACATCTTCTTTGAAATTATCCACTCTCACCTTACACCTTAAATGCACGAGTTCTGGTCATTTCATTTCAACCCTTGGAAAAGGTATTGTCTATCTACTCTATGCCTCTCATAATCTTATAACCAGGTTAGATCTCCCATCAGACTCTGCAGTTCCAGAGGAAACAACCAAAATTTGTCCAACCTCTCATTATAGCACATGCCCTCTAATCCATGTAACATCCTGGTAAACCTCTTCCACACCCTCTCCAAAGCCACAACATCCTTCCTATAATGGAGCAGCCAGAACTATATGCAATACTCCAGCTACTGCCTAACTGGAGTTTTACATAAACATAACTTCCTGACTTTTGAACTCAATGCCTCTTTGACTAGTAAAGGCAAGCATGCCCTTATTAACCATTCTATCAACCTGTGCAGCTCTTTCAGGGGGCTATAAACCTGCCTGTGTTCAATGTTTCAATCTTAACATTAACCTCAACCTCTGTGCAACATTGTTTCAGTGTTAGCTATTAGATTGTATCAATTTGTTTGCATTTGTTTCTATTAATTCACTTTGCTGCAAATATGTGCATTCAGACTATTCTCATGCACAATGCATAAATATATTAAAATGCTTAGCCTACCCTATCTGCCCCCATCACCAACCCCACTTTGCTGGAAATTTTAAAAACCTCCAAAGAACTTCCACGCAGAACTCAGTATACATTAAACAAGAAACTCTACGGATGCTAGAAGCAACACACAAGATGTTGGAAGAACTCAGCAAGCAGGCAGCATCTATGGAAAAAGAGTGTACAGTCGCCATTTCAGGCCGAAACACTTCAAGACTGGAAAGAATGGGTGAGAGGAAGGAAGATACCAAGAAGGTGATAGGTGAAGTCAGGTGGGTACAGAAAGTAAAAAGCTGGAGAGAAAGGAACCAGATAGGAGAGGCAGTGGACCATAGGAGAATGAGAAGGAGGGGGGACCCGGAGGGATGTAAGAGACAGGTGACAAGAGGGAAAAGGCCAGAGTGGGGAATAAAAGAATAAGGGAAGGGGAGGGATTTTTTTTAAACTGGAAGGAGAAATTGATATTCATACGATCAGATTGAAGGCCACACAGACGGATTATAAGATGTTGCTCCTCCACCCTGAAGGTGGGCCTCATCGTGGCACAAGAGGCGGCCATGGACCGACATGTCAGAACAAGAACAGAAACGGAATTAAAATTATTGGTCACTGACGGACAAAGCGATCTCCCATTTACCAATGTACAGGAGGCTGCATCAGGACCTCCGGACACAATAGACAACCCCAGCAGAGTCACAGATGAAGTGCTGCCTCACCTGGAAGGACTACATGGCGCTCTGAATGGAGGTGAAGAAGGTGGTGAATGGGCAGGTGTAGCACTTTGGATGCTTGCAGGGATAAGTGCCAGAAAGGAGATTAGTGAGAAGGAACGAACGAGTGAACAAGGGAATCACTGAGGGAGCAATCCCTGCAAAAAGTGGATCGGGGCGGGGAAGTAGGTTTGGTGGTAGGAGCACATTGGGGATGGCAGAAGTTGTGGAGAATAATGCGTTGGATGCAGAGACTCATTTGGTGGCAGATACTGTTAAGGCGGCAGCAAGATGGGGTGAGTGCAGATGCTCAGGAAATGGAGCAGATGTGAGTGAGGGCAGGATCAATGTTAGAGGAAAGGAAACTCCGTTCTTTTAAGGAGGATGATATCTCTGATGTCCTGGAAAGCTGCATCCCTGGGGACAAATACAGCAGAGATAAAGGAACTGAGAAAAGGGAATAGCATTTTTACAGGAGACAGGAACAGGTATAGTCAAGATAACTGAGGGAATTGGTAGGTTTATAAAAGATAACAATTGACAGTTTATCTCCAGAGATGGAGACAGAGGGAGATCGAGAAAAGGAAGGGAGGTGACAGAAATGGACCAAGTGAATTTATGGGGAGGGTGGAAGTTGGAGGCAAAGTTGACGAAATTGATGAGCTCAGCACAGGTGCAAGGAGCAACACCAATACATCAATACAGCGGAGGAAGAATTAGGGGGCATTACCAGGGAAGGCTTGGAACATGGAATGTTCCACATAGCCAACGAAAAGGCAGGCATAGCTAGGGCCATTGGTAACCCCTCAAGTCTGGAGAAACTGGGAGGAAATGAAGGAAAAATTGTTGAGGACAAGGAGCAGTCCCGCCAGACAGAGGAGGGTGGTGGTGGAGGGGAACTAGTTGGTTGTTTTATGAAAGAAGTGGAGAGCTTTAAAGCCTTCTTGAGATGGGGGACAGAAGTATATGGGGACTGGACATCCACGGTTAAAATGAGGCGGGCAGGGCCAGGGAACTGAAAGTTAGTGAGATCAAAAGTCTGAGAAATATCATGGATGCAGGTGGGAAGGGACTGAACCAAGGGAGGAGGGATAGAATGGAGTCAAGGGAGGAGGACTTGGGAGTTCAGTGGGACTGGAGCAGAGACAATATGCCAACACTATTTTATATAATGTACTTCACCAAAGTCAAATAAACCAAAAATTAGAGCTTCATCCATTCATAGACATCAGTCCAATGTGTTTATCCAAGCAGTATACTATGAAAAGATTCAGTCATAAAATATTTCTTTTGTTTTGCAAATCATTATAATGCATTTTAATTCTGAATTATGATTAAGATGACATTTAGTCACACAACAAGCTTTGCCAATGTCAGAAAAGGAATACAGTCTGTTAACCAATTAACACTTGTAAATTTTGATTAAAAACCTGTTGAGGTTGCAATTCACTGTTTACAGATCCAAAATTACAAGTATAAAAGTGCTCTGAAGGCACACTCTGTTTTTATTAAGTGATATTTGAATAGCAGGACGGTTTTGAAATTTGGTGAAAACTAACATTTTAATATAATCAGCATATAAGCAGCATTCAGGTTTATGGATGGTTCCCAACAAATACGTCTTTGCTTGAGACTCAAATTGAAAAATACATATAAAGTTCACTCTTCTGGATTTCTACAGCACATTCCTTAATTTATGCTTTGGATGTGATCCAGTCAACTCTAGTTTATAGATGATACAAAAAATGGCCTTGTACTTGACAGGGAGGAAAAAAAACTTTCAACTTCAAGAGGATATAGATTGTCTATCACTTGGGCAGAAGAGCTGCAAATGGAAATTAATCCAGAGGAGTGTAAATTATCTCATTTGGGAAGGTACAAAAAGGCAAGGGAAAATACAATTACTTAAGAGGGCACAGAAGTGCAGAGGAACAAAGGAACCTTTGAGTGTTTGTTCAGAGACCAATAAAGGTAACAGGTGGAGAAGGTGGCTAAAAGACATATGGGATGCCTTAGTTAATAAGAGAAAATAAGGTTATGCTAGAATTACAAACAGTATGTGTTAGACCAGGACTTGAATGTAATGTATTTGCTACATGTCAGAAAAGATGAGTCTTCACTAGAGAAGATGCAGAGTGATTTATGAGGATCTTGTCAGGAATGGAAACTTTTAGGCTAAAGGGGACTAAATCAAAGTGTATGAGGCCTGGCTGTAGGAAACAAGAAGGATCCTTTTCTTCTAGAAGGCAAAGTCAAAAATTAGAGGGCTTTCCCAAAAAGTGAACAGTAGCAGGACTGGAAGGGGTTTGAGGAATAAATCCCTTATGCTAGAGTAGTCTTGGACACTGAAATTCAATTCCTAAAAGAAGAACAAGATAGAAAGCTTCATAGTTAATGAGTGCTTGGATGTGTATATGACTGAGGTCCAGGATCTCTCTCCCTCTCTCAACTGACACCAACATTAAAGGGCAAACAGCATTGTTCCAGTACTTCTAGTCCTTTATTTTCTTCCCATGATGAATATATTACTCTTTCCTAAATGTGTCAATGCCATCTTGTCGTTCCATATGGCAGCACATTCCACATTCATATCAATATTGAGTTATTCAGCTTCACCTCAATACATCACAACTAGATACTACACATCCTCTTCTTGGGATCAGTCCAACTAAATTAACATTGTTTTCCATAATCAATATTCAGTACTTTTTAAATACTTCAATAATAAAAGAATATTTAACCAATCATCAGACACCCAGTCCTTTAATGACATATTCTAAACATATTCAAATTAAAAATAAACTCAATTTTCATGTTATCTTCACAGTTGAATAACAAATTATTTACAAAGAGCCTATAAACATTTCAGACTTACTAAGGTCACTTAATCAAATGGAATATGGTGAAATTGTACAATAGCTGTTGAATTGTTTAAATAAAAATAAAATCTGATTACTTAAAAGATAATCACAAGGTTATCAACATGATAATTAACTTACTAATTTCCTTTGAAGAAAATCTTTCTTCCTTACCCCATGCAGTAATTGTGCAATCAGTCACAACATGGTCTTTAAGCAGCTTAGTGAGCTACTCAACAAATAACTAAACACTAACTTCATTCAGTTTAAGGCAGTGCTCTCATCTCAGGGCAATTAAGAATAAAAGCCAGATCTGTGGGTGATATCACATCTCAAGAATGAATTTTTTTTAAAGTTGGACTTTACTGGTAAATAAATTACACTGGCAGTGTTGAATCAATGCCTTGGCAGGAAAGAAACAAACGTTTCCAAATGAAATTTCATCCTTTACTAATTCTATGTACTCACAAAAATCAGAACTCCAGTTTAATGCTGACTTTTACATATTGATCTTCCAAATAACAGTTGTTTCAAGGTTTGAAATTATAAATTGAATAATTCTCAGAAAGCAATGAAATAAACTATATAAAATTGTTCCTCATTTTAGCAGGTCATATACTTATTGGAATATGATGAACAGGGTGGGTGATGTGGCGGTTAAACAATTCGGAAGACTGGATTAACAATACAGGGAAGGGACCACAGTTCAAATCCCAAGACATCAACTACAGTACAAAATTTAAATCAGACAAGTAATAAGTAATTTTTGGAAAAAATAGCCTTTAGTGATAACTAGATTGTTGCAAAACAGTCATATGGGAAAGGAAATAGGACACCTGATATGGTCTCTGTGGAATTTTTTAAGATCCTCTGAAACTGCTCACCATGCTACAATACGTAGTTCAAGTACAATAAACATTGATCTTGTCATTTATATCCAGATATTTTTTAAATGTTCTGCATATCCTAATTACACTTCATCTTGTGCAACTAAATTCATGTCAGATTTTCAAATCAAAGTTAATGTAAGCTATATAGATATCCACAATTTAGTACTTTACAGCTTTGTAGCAATACACAAAATACTTGAGGAACTCAGCAGAACAGCATCCAAGGAGAAAATGAACAGTTAATGGTTTGGGCCGAGATCCTTCATCAGGACTGGAAGGAAAGAGGGCAAAAATAGAATAAGAGAATGGAGGGGATTGTGAGAAATATAGAAGCATAAGCTGGTGGGTGACAGCTGAATCCAGATGAGACAAAGTACTAAAAAAGATGCAACTTGACAGAAGAGGACAGTGAACTTGGAATAAAGGGAAGGAGTGAAGCGATGGTAAAATCATGAGGGCAGGGAAGGGGAAAGAGAAGCAGTAACAGGAGTTACGGGCCAGAGAGGAGTGGTTAATGGAAGTTGGAGATATTGATGTTCATGTCGTCGGGTTGGAGATTCCCAAAACAGAATATTACCACAACAAATCCTTTAATCTGCAGCTCAGCAGTAAACAAGGCCATAGACAGACAAGTCAGTATGGGACTAGGAAGTGGAATTAAAATTGCTGGCCACTGGTGATCCAAGCTATTAGAGCAGATGGAACAAAGGTACTTGGCAAAGCAATCCCCTAATCTGCATCATCAGGTCTCACAATGTAGAGGAGGCCTCACCAGGTGCACCAGATGCAATAAACGACACTCATGGATTCACACATGAAGTGCGGCCTCATCTGGAACAAGGGCTTAGGATGCTGAATGCTGATGAAGGAGAAAGTGTCAAGGATGGTGTAACACTTACACACACTTGCAGGGATAAGTGCTTCGAGTGGGATCGGTGTGGAGGGAGAAATGGACAAGGGAGTTGCCAAGAACCCAATCCCTGAAGAAATCAGAGAGGGGAAAGGGGAAGATGTGCCAGATGGTGGACTCTGTTGGAGATGGTGGAAGATGCAGAGAATGATTTGTTGGATACAGAGGCTAGTGGAATGGAAGGTGAGCACAAGGGAGACCCTACCCCTGATCTGTTGGTAGGGATGGAGCGAGGGGGTGACGTGCAGGAAACAGGAGATGCATGTGAGGGAACAGCCCATTATCTGCCAAAAAAAAGATCCTGGAATGCAAAGTCTCATCATACTAACAGATACAGCAGAAACTGAGGAACTAACAGAAGTAGCATCTTTGCAAGTGACAGGGTGGGAAGAAGTGTAGCCAAGGTAACAGCTGGAGACAGTGGGTTTGTAAAAGATGTCAGTAAATAATCTGTCTCTGGAGATGGTGACAGAGAGATCAAGAAATGGGAAGTGTCAGAGATGGACCAAGTGAATTTGAGGGCGGGATGGAAGTTGGTGGTAGATTTGATTAAACTGACGAACTCCGCATGGGTGCAGGAAACAGAACCAATGCAGTCATCAATGTAATGGAATAACAGCTGTGGAGCATTACCAGTGCAACGTTTTATAGATGACTTGCATCTAATGATTTGTATATCTTGCTTCGTCTCGTAGGCAGCTCTTATAGATATGGGGGAGATGAAATGAAAGAACCCCATTTTTTAATGATCTTGTACCAACTCAATCAGTCATCATAGTAAATATTTGTACATTTACCAAGAATTGCAGCTGAAATTCTAAACATTTAAGTTTAGCCCAATAATACAAAAACCTTGGATAAACCTTATGTTTCAGAAGTCAGACAAATAACAATGTTTATTACAATTCTGCTTTAAGATAAACGGTATTTGGTATTGTTCGAATAAATTATAAAAGCAGAATTTCAAACTGGTATGGGTCATAGATAAATAAGAATTTATAAACAAAGAAGCTCCTTGCTGAACAGTGCAATTGGCATGCTTTGCTATGTTCACAATCAGGACGTAGGAGAATATACTGGGGCTTAAGTAAATTTCTTACTCTGTGTCATCTCTGAAACCCCAGTAGAACATCAGATCTGAATTGTAAGATTCAGTAAAACAGATCAGCTTTCCAAAGTTCAGTATTTCCAGAGAGATCTTTCTTTTTATTGAGAAACTAAGGGCAGTCAAGGCTCAATGTACACATGACCAAGAAGGTTTAAGAAAAGAAGGCATGTCACAAAGTATGAACATGAGAAAAACCTGCATCTTAAAATTAAGAAATTCAACAATTCCAAACTTCTAGCAAGTACGAGCGTACTACTTCTCAATAACAAAATAGTGATGTGGAGACAACAAAGAAGAATTGTGAAAGAGTTTGTGGAAAGCTTAACAAAACTACTGCATATTGTTGTATTGTGATAATCTCTCAGTATTATTGCAGAGATATTTTAGAGTTGAAAGGGGGAAGTAGCTTTCATGCTAAAACTTGTTCAGGAATGCAAAAAAAAGCTTTTGGAAGTATTTTCCCTGATCCAAGTGTATTCATGCTAGTAGTAAAAGACCTGGCTTTTATAGGAAACTAAGAAATTTTGAGGAAAAGCTGAGCTTTCCTGGAAACAGCTCCACAGCAGATACATAACATCAGGGTAGGTAGATGGTGATAATGTATAATAAATGATCATGCAAACAGAAAACTAATCGATATTTAAACAATTCAAAGCCACATCTCATTTATCATGGATTACAGTTCAGATCACACCATTGTAAAGCTTCTTTGATAATGGGCAGAATTTAATTCAAATACTGAGGAGTAACAACTATATGACAACCAGAAAGATTTAAACAACAAAATCCAAATTTATCCTGTTGGTGTGAAAAAAAGGATTACAAGGTAACAATCAACATAACAGAAACGGATAAACAATGTGAATACCAGTCTACTCCAGCCAATCTTGCACATTAAAAAATAAGCAAAATTAAATGAAGCTTTGAACCATAATTTAGTGAAACTGCAGATGCTGAAAATACAAGCAACTCACAAAACGCTGGAGAAACTCAGCAAACCAGGCAGCATCTATGGAAAAGAGTGCAGTCGACATTTCTGGCCAAGACCAAAAAGTGTAGCTATGAGCTCTCACGTGGGTCCCTGTCGGCTACATGGAACAGCCTGTTTCAAGCCTGCACTGGTATCACTCCCCAACTTTTCCTACGCTGCATTGACAACTGCATTGGTGCTGCTTCCTGGACCCATCAACTTCTTCAACTTTGCCTCCAACTTTCACCCTGTCCTCAAATTTACCTGGCCCATTTCCAACACCTCCCTCCCCTTTCTCGATCTCTCTCTCTCCATCTCTGGAGACAGCTTATCTAGTGATGTCTATTATAAACCAACTGACTCTCACAGCTACCTGGACTATGTCTTCTCAGCCTATTACTTACAAAAATGACATCCCCTTCTTCCATTTCCTCCGTCTCCACCACATCTGCTCTCAGGATGAAGCTTTTCATTCCAGAACTAAGGAGATGTCCTCCTCCTTCAAATAAAGGGGCTTTCCTACCTCTATCATCAATGCTGCCCTCAACTGCATCTCTTCCATTTTCAGCATGCCTGCCTTCACCCCATTCTCCCTCCACCTCACCAGGGATAGAGTTCCTTTTGTCCTCACCTACCAACCCACCAGCCTCTGTGTCCAGCTCATAATTCCATAACTTCTGCTATTTCCAGCGGGATCCCACCACCAAGCACACCATCTGCTTTCCACAGGGATTGCTCCCTGTGTAACTCCCATGTTCAATCATCCCTCCCTACTATTCACCCTGCTGGAACTTATCCTGGCAAGCGGAACAAGTGCTATACGTGCCTCTACACCTCCTCGCCTCGCTACCATTCAGGGTCCCAATCAGTCCTTCCAGGTGAGGTGACACTTCACCTGTGAACCTGATGGGGTTACCTACTGTATCCAGTGCTCCTGGTGTGATCTCCCGTATTTCAGTGAGACCCAACGCAGATTGGGAGACCGCTTCTGCCATAAAAAACTGGACCTCCCAGTGGCTACCCATTTTAATTCAACTCCCATTCTCATTCCGACATGTCAATCCATGGCCTCCTCTACTGTCGCAATGAAGCCACACTCAGGTTGGAGGAGCAACACCTTGTATCCCACCCAGATAGTCTCCAACCTAATGGCATGAACATCAATTTCTCGAACTTCTGGTAATGCCCCACACCCTCTTCACCATTCTCTTATCTCCTTATATGCCTACACCTCCCTCTGGTGCTCCTCGCCCTTTTCTTTCTTCCATGGCCTTCTATCTCTCCAATCAGATTCTCCTTTTTCCATCCCTGTATCTCTTTCACCAATCAACTTCCCACTCTTTACTTCACCCTTCCTCCCTCCCGGTTTCACCTATCACCTCGTGGTTCTTTGTCCCCTCCCCCCACTTTTTTTTACTCTGACCCCTCAATTTTTTTCCAGTCCTGATGAAGGGTCTCGGCCCAGAACATCATCTGTACTCTTTTCCATAGATGCTGCCTGGCCTGCTGAGTTCCTCCAGCATTGTGTGTATGTTGCTTATTTTTGACCTCCTTATTTTACACTTTTCCTCCCTAACTCACTGCCTCTGTTCATAATGGAGTTTGATTATAAGATTCTTCACAATCACAGATTCAATGTATCACATGGCACGTACATTTGAAAGGAAACTGGAAATTTCACTTTACAACACAGGTGCACCTCAAAGATGTGTGCTTAGTCTACTGTTCAACTCTTTCTACACTAGGGGTTCCCAATCTTTTTTACGCCATGGGCCAATACCACTAAACAAAGGGTCCATGAACCTCCAGTTAGGAACCCCTGCTCTACACTCATGACTGTGTGGCTAGTCACAGCTCAAATACCATCTATAAATCTGCTGATGACACAACAGTTGTTAGCAGAATCTCAGATGGCAACAAGGAAGTGTACAGGAGCAAAGTAGATCAACTAGTTGAATGGTGTCACAAAAACCTTGCACTCAACTTCACCAAGACCAAGGAATTGATCGCTAACTTCAGGAAGGGGAAGTCAGGAGAACATGCAAAAATCATCACTGAGGGGTCAGCAGTGTAAAGGGTGAGCAGTTTCAAGCTCCTGGGTCTCAACATTTCTGAGGATCTATTCTGGGCTCAACATAATAATGCAACCACAAAGGCAGCACACTAGCAGCTATACTTCATTAGGAGTTTGAGGACATTTGGTATGTCACCAAAGATTCTAACAAATTTCTACAGATGTACGGGAGAGCATTCTTACTGGTTACATTGCCATCTGGAATGGAGGTCCCAATGCGAAGGATTGCAAAAGTATTGTAGATTGTCGTTGCGTTGCAGATTCAGCAAACTCCATCACTGACACAAGCCCCCTCATTATAAAAGTCATCTTCAAGAGGCATTACCTCTATAAGGCAGCATGCATCATTAAAGACCTTCACTATCTAAAATATGAACATTAACATACTAACCCTATTTATTATCTTAGTGCAAAAAAAGGAATAAGTGTGCTAATAGTTATTGTAACTTACAGTATTTTATGTCTTGCATGGTACTGTACAAATTTTCCAAATGCCAGGGATAATAAGCCTAATTTTGATTGTGGACAATGATGGTCTTGAAAGAGAGCTTTCATAGAATCTAAATTGATCGCAATTACCAACTATCTCAACAACTGAATTATAGAATCTTCCAATGAAGAATTAATGTTCTGTCAACAGAACTTCAACTTTAAATATTCCAATCAACAAATAAATGTGGGACTCGATTCATCACCTTGTGTATTTGTTACACTCCAGAAAACAAGTATCACACTTAAGGTGACACTGTTGGAGATTTCAAATGAGATTACAGCACAGTACAGGCCTTTTGGCCCACAATGTTGCACTGGCCCTTTAACCTACTCTAATATCAAATTAACTATTCCCTCCCATAGGCCTCCCTTTTTCTTTCATCCAAATTGTCCCCAAAGTATCTGCCTCCCTCCCCCAGCAGCGCACTCCACACTCCCAAATCACTCACTGTGCAAAAATCCTACCTCTGACATCGTCCCATAGTCTCCTCCGATCATTTTAAAATTATGCTCCCTCTCCCCATATAGTAGATGCAATGGATGCAATATTATTTCAGCACCAATAAAACCCACAAGCTGTACCTCCAGATGAGGGGAGGTAGGTTGATTCTCCTCTAAAGTCCACTGTTGACTTGGAAACATATCATCACCAGGTTTACATCTTTGAAATCCCTACCCAACAATGCTCTGGACATAGCTGACATAGTTCACTGCCTTTTCAAGAACAATTAGGGAGGTACAGCAACTGTTGGTTTTGAGTGTGGGCACCCAAACTTTGAAAAGTGATTTTTAAAACTTCTCTTTTCAGATGAGCTATGGAAATTGTCCATGGAAAACTTCTAGCCTTTGGCTGGTAATATTAAAGACATTGCTGTTTGTGGGGCTTTGCTACGTATTGCCTTCATTACAGCAACTACATAGAAATAACAACAAAGATATGAAGCACTTTGGATCACCTTGGCATTGTGAAAAGATGCAAAACAGTGGTGGCACAAGTTAATGCTGGTGCCTCAATTTATGATGTTGCCTTTGTGGAGTTTATAGGTTCTGCCTGCTATGCTGAATGCCCTAGTTTCCTCTCATATCACAAAAGTGTGCCAGGTGGTTTGTCTAAAGTATTCTTTAACATAAGAAAGGGCAAAAAAAAATCAAAAGGGTATTGGTGAACATGTGAGCGCAGTTCCAAATCAGCCAAATGCCCTCCATCTGTGCTTTAATGTGCAAGTAAAATAAAGACTTCCATATAAATTTGTAAAAAAACCAATAATTTTGCCTAAAGGTATCCAAAACTTTAAGCAATCTTTATATCTTTGTTTTAAAATGTAATTGCAAGGAGCACAATGAAAACAATTAAAACCGTACAATTTGGGAAACAATTAATTAGCACCGTAACAAACACGAGAAAATCCCACACGAATTTTACGCGGGTAACCTGTCAATTTAACGCAAATTAACATCAAACAAATTGTTTGCCTTAAGAACAAAGAGGTACACTCTTATGATATTCGTCTGGATTGAGTTGCTGTCGACTTAAGAGTTCTCGTCAAGTGTTTAAAACTTTTACAAGTCCCGGCAACAGAACTCGTGTGATTCGTGTAGACCACGCCTACTTTTGCAAACTCTTAAAATGTTTTTCACTCTTATTAACAATAAAAAGTCAAACGCCGATCCCTGAATTGGCATCAACGAGCTTTCTCAAACAGTTTGCAATCACTATGGCATTGTTTATATATTTTTAAAAAGAATAGACAAAGATAAGGGACGATGGAAACAAGATCTCACTAAAGGCCCTGATCTGAAATCCTGTGCAAGAGCAGCTTTTTCTCTTTCCCCGACCCCTGTGGACGCGTTATCAATTGCGATCAAGAGGGAAATAATCATTTAAAAATACCTGGAACGTGGAGAAAAGGAAACTGAAAATAAGTAACTTAAGAGATAAATTACTGAAAAAAGGCAGCGGCTCAACAGCCTCGGACTCCCCTGTCCCCCCACACTTGAGAAGTATAGCAGGCCTCGAAGCCCCCTACTCGATTTTTCCTATCGCCGTTAGATAGTGCGGAAGGTTGGCAGGCGGGGGGGAAAGAACACGTTCAAGCCCAGCCAGACCTTCCAAACACACACAGGCGCCTCTCAGCCCGCCCCCACCCCTCAAAGCACTTTCCTCACCTGGACTTGACGCCGCTGCCCGACCGGTCGTACGGCCACGCTTGCCCGCCCGTGACCAGCGGGTCAGTGAAGTTGGGCGCCGTGTAGTTCCTGTCCATGTTCCGAGTGTGCGCGGCGCTCGCGGGGCGGGAGGCCCGTGCCTCACATGCCTCGCGCGGCCGGCGGCCGTCGGGAGCCGCAGTCGTGGCGCGGGCGCGGGGCCTGCGCTGGCTGTGGACGCGAGAGAGAGAGAGAGTGTGTGTGTGAGGAGGGGGGGGGGCGGATATCCTCGCTATCCAAACGGGCCTCACTTTCTGATTTCTTTCTCTCTCTCTCTCTCTCCCTCTCTCTCTCCCCCCACCCCCCCTACAACGCTGGTTCTTCCCAGGATGCACCTCCTCCTGCTCCAGACTACAGCGGGAGCGGGCGTGAGGGGAAGCTAAACGTGCGAGAGCGTCAGGAATTGGGGAGGGACGAGCCCTGGGGCGGACTTGTCCAGGCCCACCGTGCCGGAGCGTCTGTATAACGCTCCACCGCTCAAACTGCGCTCTTCCCGGCTTTCCCGACACTTAAACGGAGCCCGGATCCCACCGTGCTGGATTTGGTTGTTCATGTAATATGTTGCCTGGCCTTATATCGCAGGATTCGGTAATGGTATTTGTTTCCAAAGCCTATTAATGCTCGGATGATGTATGGTCTCATATTGTAGGGTTTGGTAATAATTATCTTCTGAAGCTTGCTGATGCTTTGTAATGCAGGGTTGCTAATAGTTTATTTACAATGCTTGCTGATGCTTGAATATCTGATCTCATAATACAGGGTTTGGTAATAGTTTGCTTTCTAAGCTTGCTAATACTTTAATGTTGTCTGGTTAGTAATTTGGATTATTGTCGTCACATGCTCTGAGGTACAGTGAAAAACTATTTTGCATGGCATCACATTTAATCACATCAGACTAACAGTTTCTGACTAACAGACCCCAATCAGTTAAGTTAGACAACCTCTCCTCCTCCACTCTCACCCTGAACACTGGCGTGCCTCAAGGCTGTGTGCTGAGCCCAATTCTGTACTCCCTTTTCATCTATGATTGCGTTCCTGTACATGGTTTTAACTCCGTAATCAAGTTCACAGACGACACCACGGTGGTTGGCCTGATCAGAGGGGATGATGAGACAGCCTACAGGGATGAGATTCAGCACCTGGCCGCGTGGTGTGCCGACGACAACCTGGCCCTTAACACCCAGAAGACCAAGGAGATCATTGTGGACTTCAGCCATGCTAGGAGCTACACTCACGTCCCCATCTACATCAACGGAGCTGTAGTGGAGTGTGTATCAAGCTTCAAATTCCTTGGTGTCCACATTTCCGAGGATCTCACCTGGTCCCTGAACTCCTCCATCCTGGTCAAAATGGCGCAACAGCGCCTTTATTTCCTGCGGAGCATCAAGAAAGCTCACCTCTGTCCCAGGATACTGATGGACTCTTACCGCTGTACCATTGAGAGCATACTCGCCAACTGCATCTCAGTGGTATGGCAATTGTCCCGTATCGGACCGCAAAGCACTCCAGCGTGTGGTGAAAACTGCCCAGCAGATTATCGGCACCTAATTGCCCACCATCGAGAACACCTACCATAAACGCTGCCTGGGCAGGGCGAAAAGCATTATCAAGGATGTATCTCACCCTAACCATGGACTTTTTACTCTCCTCCCATCCGGTAGGGGCTACAGGAGCCTCCGCTCCCGCACCAGCAGGCACAGGAAGAGCTTCTTCCCTGAGGTTGTGACCCTGCTGAACCTCACATCACAGCACTAAGCAGTATTGCACCCATATTGTACTGTCTCAGTACTTTTATATTTGTGTGCTGTAGCACTTATTTTTTATTCGCAGTTATTTTGTAAATAACACTATTCTTTGCATTTCTGATCAGATGTTAACTGCATTTCATTGGCTTTGTATCTGTACTCGGCACAATGACAATAAAGTTGAATCTAATCCAATCTAATCAGTACATTGAGGTAATACAAGGAAAAAGCAGTAACTGGATACAGAATAAAATGTTACATTTAGATAAAGTAGATGTAGTGAGTAAATCTAGGACCAGAGGGGACACCTTCAGAATAGAGAGACATTCATTTAGAACAGAAATTAGAAGGAATTTCTTCAGCCAGAGGATGGTGAATCTGTGGAATTCATTGCCAAGTCATTGAGTATATTTAAAGTGGAAGTTAATAGGTTCTTGATTAGTCAGGGTGTCAAATGTTATGAGGAGAAGACAATAGAATGGGGTTGTTTGGGGATAATAAATGAGCCATGATGTAATGTAGTCTTGATGGGCCAAATGGCCTAATTATGTTCCAATACCTGATGTGTTTTATTTACAGAGACATTGTACTGCAGGCAGAACAAAGCTTTGACGAAGTAGATTGTGAGGTCAAAAGTCCATCTTATCAAAGGGACTATTCAGTGGTGTTATAACAATGGGATGGAAGCTGTCCTTGAGCCTGGTGATATGTGCTTTCAGATTTTTGTATCTCTTCCACCCCACCCCCACCCTATTTCTTACTCGTTCTACAATATTAGAGTTTTGCTTCCCTCCTGGCACCACAATAGTTTGCTAATAGTCTCCAGTACCTGGCTTGCTACTACACAATTACTCAAGAACATTAATGTAAAATGACACACGCAAAATGCTGGAGTAATAGGCAGTGTCTATGGAAATAAATAAGCAGTGGGTATTTTGGACCGAGACCCTTCATCAGGACTCAGGACTTTGCTCTGGATATGCAAATATTGCCACATTGAATGTTACTCTGATGATATGTCTGTATGTTAAAAATCTAAGGCAAAGCATATAAATGAGCAAAATACACTCAATGACTATGTTATTCATATACGGAACCCAGTGTGGTCTTCTGCTGCTGAAGCTCATTCACTTCAAGGTTCAGCGTGTTTGGCATTCAGAGATGCTCTTCTGCACACCACAATTGTAATGTGGTTATCTGAGTTACTGTTGCCTTTCTGTCAGCTTGAACCAGTCTGGCCATTCTCCTCTGACCAATCTCATTAACACAGTGTTTTCACCCACATAACTGTCTTTGTTTTTCTGTAAACTCTAGAGACTCTTTTGTGTGAAAATCCCAGGAGACCAGCAATTTCTGAGATACTCAAACCACCCCATCTGGCACTAACAATTATTCCACAGTCAAAACCACTTGGGTCGCTTTAAACATCACAGGTGATGTTTGGTTTGAAGAACAACTGAACCTCTTGACCATGTCTGCATGCTTTCATGCATTGAATTGCTGCCACATGATTGGTTGATTAGATATCTGCATTAACAAGCAGGCGTACCTAATAAAGAGACCACTGAGTGTGTCTTCACTTCACAGATCATAAATCATTTAAATTGCTTAACAGTTTGCAACTTGCACAATAACAAAATGCATTTTAATGCTTATATAGTCAAGGAGAAATTCAGGACAAAACAGGCCCTTTGGCCTACTGAATCAGTGTGAATCATGAATCACCCATTTGCTGTAAGAAAGTATCTCTAAACAATTCCATGGCTCCTGTATTGGGTAGGGAGTCTTAGAGTTTATTATTTGCCAATCTCATCATAAGTGCAACAAGATAACACACAATTCAAGCACAAGTGTAGTATTATCTGAACTGAGTTGGACAGTTAATGATGTTTGGCTGCAACTATGAATCCGATAACCCTAGATGAATCATTTTTACCTAATCTCTACTGACTGAAATGCAACATTTAGATGGAGATGTAAAGTAAAGATTTTTACTCCTCATGTATGTGAAGGATGTAAGAAATAAAGTCAATTCAATTCTCCATTCATTATCTTTTGGTGATGAACCAGAGAAAGTGCTTTTTATGGTATGTTTTTATAATCAAAAAGTGATGACAAGGTACTTTAAGTATTTGTAATTAGTGACTTGTCTCATCTGTTTTAGACAATAGACAATAGGTGCAGGAGTAGGCCATTTGGCCCTTCGAGCCAGCACCGCTTTTGTAATCAGTTTAATCTGTCACTGACTGATTTATGCTCAATAGATAGTTTATTACATATCACTGTTAATATATAGTCCAAAAGATAGAAATGCTAAGAAAATTGATGAAAATAATCCAAAGGGTGTGCTTTAATAACCCTTCAAATGTTGAAAGGGAAGGAGCAAAACAAAGATAAAGATCAAGATTAGGTGTATTTGTCACCTGTACATTGAAACATGGTTTCCATGGTTTGCGCCAAATAGGTGCTGGGGGCAGCCCACAAGTGCCGTGATGCTTCCAAAGCCAACACTGCATGCTCATAACTTACTAACCCTAACCCATATGTCCTTGGAATGTCGGAAGAAACCCACGTGGTCTGGTGGGGGGGGGGCGTGGGCGGAGAATATACAAACACCTTACTGACAGCTGTGGGGAGTGAAACACAATCTTATAGCTAGCACCATGAAGCGTTGCGCTAACTGCTACGGTAAAGAGGTTTTTGAAGGAATCCTTTGTCGATAGAGCCAAAATGCTAATGCCCTGCCATCAAGTGAGGATCTCCAGTGTAGATATGGGTTATGGTGTATGTAATCAACGTTATAAAACACACAGAATTACTCATTTGATCTTTTTGCAAAATTGGAATGGAATGTGATGTGCGTGTAAACGTACAGTACTGGCTGGTTAGGCAATGAAATAAAGTGCATGTTTCTCAACGTTTCTTCTTGTGATTTATTATATCCCTGATATAAATTCGATTAGAATGAAAACTCAGATATATAGTATAGTCCTACCAGGAGGAGGTAGGTGCTGAAGACCAAAAATAGAACTGAAAGGCTGACGTGTAGGAAGCAGAAAATGTTCAACAGATTGGGCAGTGTCTGCAGAGTGAGACGTACAGTGCCTTGAATAAGTATTCAACCCAACCCTTTGTTGCATAAATGAGTATTACAACCAGGGATTTTTATTAATTTAACCGATAATTTTATATTTGTGAATCACGTGCTCCTTTTTCACAGTAGAGACCAAAAAACAGGGAAAATTGTAAAGCATGAAAAACTAAAAAAAAAAATTCAAGAACATAAATGTCAGCAGTTCAGAAGTATTCATTCCCCTTTGCTCAGTACTTAATTAAACCACATCTCACAGCTACTACAGCCAGTAGACTTTTTGGATAAGTCTCTATTAGCTTTGCACAACATGTTGGAGCAAGATTTGCCTAATAGTCCTCGCAAAATTGCTCAAGCTGTGCCCAGTTGGGGAGCGGCAGAGGACTGCAATCTTGAGGTCTTGTCAGAGATGTTCGTGTGGGTCAAGACCAGGACTCTGGATCACTGAAGGACATCAATTTTCTTCATTTGAAGTCATTCCATAGTTGCTCTGGCAGTTTGCTTGGGTTGTTGTTCTGCTGAAAGACAGACTTCCTCTCCAGTTTAAGCTTCCTGGCAGAAGCTAACAGGTTTTTATCCAGGATCTCTCTGTATTTAACAGCATTCATCTTCTAATCAACCCCGACCAGATTTCTGATCTCTGCTGTCGGAAAGCATCCTTATAGCATGATGCTACCTCTGCCATACTTTACAGTAGGGATGGTGTTACCTGCTTAGCGTTGAGGCCAAAAATTTCCACTTTTACTCTCATCTGACCACAAGACCTTCCATCGCTTTACAGAATCTTCTAAGTGATGCTTTGCAAAGTCTTTACAGACAAGGATATGTTTTTTTTTCAACCAGGGCTTCTTCCTTCCAGTTCTGCCAGTCTGTTGTCGCCAGTGCAATCTTCTGTGCAGTGATGTGCTGGGGCAATGACATCAACACAGTGATGCAAATGGGCTCAATAAAATGATTAGAAAGTCTGGATCTGTTATAGGAGTCAAACTGGACACACTGGAGGCTGTGGTAGAACAAAGGACCCTATGGAAAATTCTGGCAATTCTGGACAATGTTTCTCACCCTCTGCATGCCATCTTGGCTGAACACAGGAGCACTTCTAGCAATAGACTAAGACAACTGTGCTGCTCCAAAAAGCGTGATATGACATCATTCTTACCCTCTACCATTAGGCTCTATAATGAGTCAACCTATAGTTGGGGAAGTGATGACATCCTCCTGTTAGACTGTTTGAGGTAATCTATTTTTTAATTCTTTCTTACTTCTAATATTTGTAATGCTACTGTGATACTGTAATTTTCTTTGGGATCAATAAAGTATCTCTCTCTCTCTCTTCCTTGCCATTCTTCAATAAATACCCTTTTTGTGGAAGGCAATTGGAGATTGTGGAGTCATGAACTTCATCTCTAGTTGCAGCCACTGACTTCTGCAGCTCACTCAGAGTGACTGTTGGGGTCACAGTAGCCTCTCTTACAAGTGCCATTCTTCCCTGGCGACGAAGTTTAGAGGGGTGCCCTGATCTAGGTAGCGTGGTTGTGGTTTCATATTTTTTCTACAGTGGATTGTACTGAGCTCCAAGGTATGTTCAGTGTCTTGTACCCTTTCCCAGATTTGTGCTTCTCAATTATCATTTCCCTGATTAGTCTTGAATGCTATTTTGTCTTCATTATAGTTTGGTCTGTTGAAAATCTACCATACTATTGGACCTTACAGAGACAGGGGATATTTATTCTTATGAATTCATTGAAAACAGGTGAGCCTCCAATTTTCTACATCAACAAATTGGGTGAGTTGGTAAGGCAATATACTGCACCTGAGGAAAGTTAGTGTAGTAACTATAAAGGGAATGAATACTTTCTCAGCCTCACTATTTTGGTTTTTAATTTTTAGAAAATTGTTGACAGGTTTTTGGATTTTTTTCATTTGATTTGACATGATGAACCATGTTTTGTAGATTAGCTTAAAAATCCTACAATATATTTTAAATTTAGAAAATGAGACAGTAACATGTGAAAATGGTTGTGAGGGCTGTATATTTTTTCAAGGCGCTGTAGTTAGTAGTTCAGTGTGATGATCTTTCATTGGAACTTTTGAGTGCTGTAGAATAAAGAAAGTTCTGATAAAACTGAGAATACAAGTGGAGATGGAAGAGCTAGGTGTTATCTGCATTTGTATGAAAATTGACCATAATTCATCAAAAGGCAACATGGAAATGAAGAGAATAACAGGGAATATTTCTTAAGTGATTGTGTAGGGACAAAAAGACATGCTGTTTCTGTAAATATAATCATAAATTTATCATATGCAAGTTCTACCCCTCCTAGCCCTCCTCACAGTCGCCCACCCTGCTCTCATGACTGTACCCCTTTCCCACACAAAACCACCACGGTGGGCTTCACAGCTGAACAGGTGAGAAGACAGCTGAAACGTCTCAACCCAAGCAAGGCTGCAGGACTGGATGGTGTCAGTACCAGGGTGCTCAAAGCCCATGCCCCTCAGCTATGTGGAGTACTTCGCCATGTATTCAACCTGAGCCTGAGGCTCCGGAGGGTTCCTGTGCTGTGGAAGACGTCTTGCCTCGTCCCTGTGCCGAAGACGCTGCGCCCCAGCGGCCTCAATGACTACAGACCAGTGGCATTGACCTCCCACATCATGAAGACCCTGGAGAGACTTGTTCTGGAGCTGCTCCGGCCTATGGTCAGGCCACACTTAGATCCCCTCCAGTTCACCTACCAGCCCCGACTAGGAGTTGAGGATGCCATCGTCTACCTGCTGAACCGTGTCTACACCCACCTGGACAAACCAGCGAACACTGTGAGGGTCGTGTTTTTTGACTTCTCCAGTGTGTTCAACACCATCCGCCCTGCTCTGCTGGGGGAGAAGCTGACAGCGATGCAGGTGGATGCTTCCCTGGTGTCATGGATTCTTGATTACCTGACTGGCAGACCACAGTACGTGTGCTTGCAACACTGTATGTCCAACAGAGTGATCAGCAGCACTGGGGCTCCACAGGGGACTGTCTTGTCTCCCTTTCTCTTCACCATTTACACCTCAGACTTCAACTACTGCACAGAGTCTTGTCATCTTCAGAAGTTTTCAGATGACTCTGCATAGTTGGATGCATCAGCAAGGGAGATGAGGCTGAGTACAGGGCTACGGTAGGAAACTTTGTCACATGGTGTGAGCAGAATTATTTGCAGCTTAATGTGAATAAGACTAAGGAGCTGGTGGTAGACCTGAGGAGAGCTAAGGTACCGGTGACCCCTGTTTCCATCTGGGGGTCAGTGTGGACATGGTGGAGGATTACAAATACCTGGGGATACAAGTTTACAATAAACTGGACTGGTCAAAGAACACTGAGGCTGTCTACAAGAAGGGTCAGAGCCATCTCTATTTCCTGAGGAGACTGAGGTCCTTTAACATCTGCCGGACGATGCTGAGGATGTTCTACAAGTCTGTGGTGGCCAGTGCTATCATGTTTGCTGTTGTGTGCTGGGGCAGCAGGCTAAGGGTAGCAGACACCAACAGAATCAACAAACTCATTCATAAGGCCAGTGATGTTTTGGGGATGGAACTGGACTCTCTGACAGTGGTGTCTGAAAAGAGGATGCTGTCCAAGTTGCATGCCATCTTGGACAATGCCTCCCATCCACTACATAATGTACTGGGTGGGCACAGGAGTACATTCAGCCAGAGACTCATTCCACCGAGATGCAACACAGAGCGTCATAGGAAGTCATTCCTGCCTGTGGCCATCAAACTTTACAACTCCTCCCTTGGAGGGTCAGACACCCTGAGCCAATAGGCTGGTCCTGGACTTATTTCCTGGCATAATTTACATATTACTATTTAACTATTTATGGTTTTATTACTAGTTAATTATTTATGGTGCAACTGTAACGAAAACCCATTTCCCTCGGGATCAATAAAGTATGACTATGACTATAAACAACTGTCGTGGTGAAAATAATTATATATCATTCTTTCTTTTTTACAAGTACTGCAGTAAACTTGAGAGTTGAATACTATTAAGGTTAATTCCACTTGATGAAGTCATCATGACTTTCATCACATCAGAAATAATTCGCTTTGACAAGTGTGTCAAAATTAAATCATTTAAAGTAAAATATCTACAATTCTCCTTGATAAGAACTTTACCTTCCCATTCCATTTTTCATAGCCTGATGTTGAAAAGTTTCGTCAATTACTATCAGAGTCAATAAAGGCAGTAGATTAGTTTTTAAGTCCTACTGAATTTACACACTGATATATTTAACACTTATGCATTTAAACTAGTTTTAACTGGATTCCTGCACTTCAAGGTTATGTAATACAGACAATATTATACAGATAACTATTAAAATGTAAATAAGTGGCTTATTATGTTACCTTTCTGTCCATGGTTAAAAATAGCCAGCCATCATATAAATATTATGGCAAAGAAAGCATGACAGTGCCGCTACTTCTTCAGGAGTCTGAGGAGGTTCAGCATATCATCGAAAACGTTGGCAAACCTCTATAGATGTGTGGTGGAAAGTGTGCTAACTGTTTGCATTATGGCCCGGTATGGGAACCCCAATGCCTCTGAGTGGAAATCCTACAAAAGGTGGTGAATTCGGGCCAGTATATCATGGTTAAAACCCTTCCAACCATTGAGCACTTCTACATCAAATGTTGCCATAGAAAAGAAGCGTCCATCATCAAAGATCTTCACCATCCAAGCCTTCTACCAGGTAGGAGGTACAGATGCCTCAAAACTTTCATCACCGGGTTGAAGAACACCTACTACCCCTCGACCAACAGGCTCTTGCACAAAAGAGGATAGCTACACTCAGTTAAGGACTCTGATATATTGTTGTTTAATGCGTGTTTTTTATTGCTATTTATTTATATCTGCATTTGCAAAGTTTGTTTACAGTTTAAAGTTACTGTTCTATTGATTTGCTAAGTATGCCCACAGAAAAAGTATCTCGGGGTTGTATGTGGTGACATGTATGTACTTTGACAATAAATTTCACTTTGAACTTTATACAGATCTTCATACCACTATGCATTTAAAATTTATTCAGTATACCTACCCATCCAATCAATAAGTATAAACACGCATATAGTGCAAAACTGGTATAATGACTTTAAGGTGCTGCAGTCTGCAAATTAAATCTTAACTGAATTCAATATTTCACATGCTGATGATTAAAATGGATTTATAACATTGTATATTGGTCAATATTATGTAAATAATTGATGATTAGCTTAGAGATTCCAAGCAGTGTAACAAAATGACTTAATTTGATACATTTGAATTTTATGCTTGGGGATCAATTGTGATTTTCTAAAATTCATGATGTCAACAAATTTCTATCACAGCCTTGTTACATAATAATGGTTAATGATTCTGAGTGTATTTCTTGGTATAAAACAAATATAAGCATATCAAATCTGACACAATCCACATTACATAAATACTTTATGCCACAATTACATGAAGTTATTATTTAATTAACATAATAGATGTTTGATTATATCTGACACAAAATTAAAAATTGGCAACATACCATATGCCCAAGACTCTGAATCCAAAACCCTTAAGAGCTTTTAAGCTGAAGTGCTGCTCAGGTAATTAAAGAGTTTTTGCCACCTGTTTACCATCTGTTAAGCTTTAGCAGCAAGCACAGCCTTGCTTGCTTATGCCATTGGATTCTAAATTAATCCTTATAGTCCAGAATTTCAACTGTCACAATGATAATTTGCACAGAAACTAAAATGCCTCTGTGGGCAGAGATTTACCCAATTGTTTTGCTCCCTCTAGCCAGAAAGAATTCCCAGTCATGGATAACTTAACTTTGATTGATTCTCATGATGGCTTAACAGTTTCAAGACCGCAAAACTGGAATTCTTTACCACCATTTTGATGGGAAAAATACCATTCAAAATTTTGATGTTTGATAGGAAAATTGGAGGAAGTTAAAAAGATGTAACATATTGGCAATATGTCCAAAAATCAATAGTTAGGTTTTGTATTTCATGGTTTTCTTTTTCTTCTGGTTATAGGGTTGTCACTAGCGACATCAGCATTAATGAGCCATTCTAAATGGTTTGTTTTCTCTGGTTAGAATACATCTGGAATACTGTTTGTGGATCTGGACACCAGACATGAGAAAGGATATTATGGTCATTGGACAGAGATCATCATATATACTGGACTCTGTCCAAGGACAGCTCGTCTAGTCCATGTTGACCAAGCTGCCAATCCAAACTAGTCCCATTTGCCAGCATTTGGCTCATAGCCTTCTAAATTAGGGGTTCCCAACCTGTGGTTTAAGGACCCCTTAGTTAATGGTAGAGGTCCATGGCATAAAAAAGGTTGGGAACCCCTGTTCTAAATCTAAGCTTCTCATTTCAATATTGAAGGACTCCAGTACAGAATGACTCAAGTATAAAATTAGCATTTCACTTTCCTCACCATCTAATGACCATTGGAGTTTACCTGTTATTTTTCACATGGTATGGCATGTTAATTCCTGCCATAGCTTACTATTGAAACCACCTTCATTAAGTCAAATTAACAACAAATTTCTGATACCAACGACAATTAAACTCATTACATTAAAGGTAAAGAATGAAACTATTGTCTATTTGCCTTTTTTTCCCAATATTTGCAGGAGGTGTTACAATAGACAATAAATAGGTGCAGGAGTAGGCCATTCAGCCCTTCAAGCCAGCACTGCCATTCACTGTGATCATGGCTGATCATTCACAATCAGTACCCTGTTCCTGCCTTCTCCCCATATCTCTTGACTCTGCTATCTTTAAGAGCTCTATCTAACTCTTTCTTGAAAGAATCTAGAGAATTGGCCTCCACTGCCTTCTGAGGCAGAGCATTCCACAGATCCACAGCCCTCTGTGTGAAAAAGTTTTTCCTCAACTCCATTCTCAATGGTCTACCCCTTATTCTTAAACTGTGGCCTCTGGTTCTGGACTCCCCCAATATGTTTCCTGCCTCTAGCGTGTCCAATCCCTTAATAATCTTATATGTTTCAATCAGATCCCCTCTCATCCTGCTAAATTCCAGTGTATACAAGCCCAGTCGCTCCAATCTCACCAGGGCCCTCTACAACTGCAGAAGGACCTCTTTGCTCCTGTACTCAACTCCCCTTGTTATGAAGGCCAATATGCCATTAGCTTTCTTCACTGCCTGCTGTACCTGTATGCTTACTTTCAGTGACTGATGAACAAGGACACCCAGATCTAGTTGTACTTCCCCTTTTCCTAACTTGACACCATTCAGATAGTAATCTGCCTTCCTGTTCTTGCCTCCAAAGTAGATAACCTCACATTTATCCACATTAAGCTGCATCTGCCAACTCACCCAACCTGTCCAAGTCACCCTGCATTCTCATAACATCCTCCTCACATTTCGCACTGTCACCCAGCTTTGTGTCATCTGCAAATTTGTTAATGTTACTTTTAATCCCTTCATCTAAATCATTAATGTACATTGTAAATAGCTGCGGTCCCAGCACCGAGCCTTGCAGTACCCCTCTAGCCACTGCCTGCCATTTTGAAAAGGACTCGTTAATCCCTACTCTTTGTTTCCTGTCTGCCAACCAATTTTCTATCCATGTCAGTACCCTACCCCCAATACCATGTGCTCTAATTTTGCCCACTAACCTCCTATGTGGGACCTTATCAAAGGCTTTCTGAAAGTCCAGGTACACTGCATCCACTGGCTTTCCCATGTCCATTTTCATAGTTACATCCTCAAAAAATTCCAGAAGATTAGTCAAGCATGATTTCCCCTTTATAAATCCATGCCGACTCGGACCTATCCTGCTACCGCTATCCAAATATACTATTTCATCTTTTATAATTGACTCCAGCATCTTCCCCACCACTGATATCAGACTAACTGGTCTATAATTGCCTGTTTTCTCTCTCCCCCCTTTCTTAAAAAGTGGGATAACATTAGCTACCCTCCAATCCACAGGAACTGATCCTGAATCTATAGAACATTGGAAAATGATTACCAATGCATCCACGATTTCTAGAGCCACCTCCTTAAGTACCCTGGGATGCAGACCATCAGGCCCTGGGGATTTATCAGCCTTCAGTCCCATCAGTTTACCCAACACCATTTTCTGCCTAATGCAAATTTCCTTCAGTTCCTCCATTATCCTAGGTCCTTTGGCCACTATTACATCTGGGAGATTGTTTGTGTTTCCCCTAGTGAAGATGGATCCAAAGTACCTGTTCAGCTCATCTGCCATTTCCTTGTTCCCCATAACAATTTCACCCATTTCTGTCTTCAAGGGCCCAACTTTGGTCTTAACTAATTTTTTCCGCTTCACATACCTAAAGAAGTTTTTACTATCCTCCTTTATATTCTTGGCTAGCTTACCTTCGTACCTTATCCTTTTCCCCCATATTGCCTTTTTAGTTATCTTCTGTTGCTCCTTAAAAGTCTCCCAATCCTCTGGCTTCCCGCTCATCCTTGCTATGTTATACTTTCTCTCTTTTATTTTTATACTGTCCTTGACTTCCCTTGTCATCCACGGTTGCCCCTTACTCCCCTTAGAATCTTTCTTCCTCTTTGGAATGAACTGATCCTGCACCTTCTGTATTACTCCCAGAAATACCTGCCATTGTTGTTCCACTGTCATCCCTGCTAGGGTATCTTTCCAGTCAACTTTGGCCAGCTCCTCTCTCATGGGTCCCCTCCCTCATGGGTCCATAGTCCCCTTTGTTCAACTGTAATACTGACACTTCTGATTTTCCCTCTTCTCTCTCAAATTGTAGATTAAAACATCATATTATGGTCACTACCTCCTAATGGCTCCTTTACCTCGAGTTCCCTTATCAAATCCGGCTCATTACACAACACTAAATCCAGAATTGCTTTCTCCCTGGTAGGCTCTAATACAAGCTGCTCTAAGAATCCATCTCTGAGGCACTCCACAAACTCCCTTTCTTGGGGTCCAGTACCAACCTGATTTTCCCAGTCTACCTGCATGTTGAAATCCCCCATAACAACCATAGTATTACCTTTGCGACATGCCAATTTTAACTCTTGATTTAACTTGCACCCTATATCCAGGCTACTGTTTGGGGGCCTGTAGATAATTCCCATTAGTGTCTTTTTGCTCTTACAGTTTCTCAGTTCTATCCATACTGACTCTACATCTCCTGATTCTATGTCCCCCCCTCACAAGTGACTGAATTTCATTCCTCGCCAACAGAGCTACCCCACCCCCTCTGCCAACCTGTCTGTCCTTTAGATAGGATGTATACCCTGAATATTCATTTCCCAGCCCTGGTCCTTTTGCAGCCATGTCTCTGTTATTCCCACAACGTCATGCTTGCCAATTTCCAACTGAGCCTCAAGCTCATCCACTTTATTTCTTACATGTTACATATTAGGAAAACCTACAAGACCACAACACAACAGGAAAAAAATTGAAGACACAATCAAAAGTGACAAAACAGAAGTATACTTGCAGCTATTATTTTATATAAACTACAACCCTGATAGTTGAAAGGTATTATTTCCTGTTCTGCATTATCAGATGTGAATAAAATTAATATCAACAGCACTGAAGATTTGGTTTTGGAAAAAAAGTAGATGAGGTCCAGAGTGAACTCACCAATTGGAGACAAATTTGACTTGGTGGTAGATGGCAGTGAGTGGTAATGAAGGGCTGCTTTTCAGATTGAAGGCCTCCGACTGATAGCGTACTGCAAGGATCAGTGCTTTGTTCCCTGCCATTTCTTTACCTGCAGTGTCCCCTGTTGTTTGTCAACTATTTTAACAATTTGGACAAAAAGGTAAACACAAGGAAAAAGGTAAGTGACCTAAGTAGTAGATTTGCAGGTTACACAGAAATTGGTAGTGTAGAGGACAATACAGAAGGTAATCTAAGGTTACAACAGGACTTACGAGGGGTGATTGATAAGTTCATGGCCTAAGGTAAAAGGAGTCAATTTTAGAAAACCTAGCATATTTATTTCTCGACATAGTCTCCTCCTACATTTACACACTTAGTCCAGCGGTCGTGGAGCATACAGATCTTGGACCGCCAGAAAGTGCCCACAACAGGGGTGATTGATAAGTTTGTGGCCTAAGGTAGAAGGAGATGAGTTAAATTTAAGAGACTACTGGACAGGTATATGGAGGAATTTAAGGTGGGGGGTTATATGGGAGCATTATGTTCTATACAGCTCTCGTTACATGCACATGCAGTTCAACTCTTTGAGTGATTATGCAGAAAGTTTAAGGTTAATAACTCATCAGGGGTGATTGATAAGTTTGTGGTCTAAGGTAGAAGGAGATGAGTTATTAACCTCAAACTTTCTGCATAATCACTCAGAGTTGAACTGCATGTGCATGTAACGAGAGCTGTATAACTCATCTCCTACCTTGAGCCACGAACTTATCGATCACCCCTCGTAGATCAACTAGGAAAGTAATTATCAACTTATTCAATGCCCACAAGAAAATTAATCTCAGGGTAGTACGTTTGTATATGGTGACATACATGTACTTTGATAATAAATTTACTTTGAACTTTGAGGTAAATAAATTGCAGATAGAATTTATTTGGACAAATGCAAAGTGAAGCATCTTGGGAAATTGTGCCAGGGCAGAAAATGAACTATGAATGCAGAGACCCAGGAAGTGTTGTAGAACAGAGAGACTTACAGTACAAGTACAGAGTTCCTTGAAAATGGTGTACAGATTATCAAGGCAGTGAAAGAGGCATTTGGCATGCTTGCCTTTCATTGGTCAGGACATTGAGTACAAGAATTGGAATGCCATTTTACAGCTATACAAGATGTTGGTGAGACATTGTGAACAGTTCCAGTTGTCATACTCTTGGAAAAATGTGATTAAGTGAGAAAGGGAGCAGAAACTATTCACAAGGATATTGGCAAGACTGGATGGGCTGGGACTGTTTCCCTTAACCGAAGGAGGCTTAAGTGTGACTTTATACTGGTTTATAAGATTATGAAGGGCCATAGATAATGTGGTGGTCATGGTCTTTTTCCCACATTGGAAAGTCTAAAACTCGAGGGCATATGTTTAAAGGAAGGGACGTGAAGAGTAAGGTTTTCACACCAGCTATTGTGGGTCTATGGAATGCATGACCAAGGGAGGTGATAGAAGCAGATACGATAGCAAAAGATTTAGGTGCATTTCGATAGATACATGGACAAATGGGGTTTAGCTGTGACTAGTTCAACTTGGCATTGTGGTTAGCACAGACATAGTGGGCCAAGGGGTGTATTCCTATGCTGCACATTTATTTCCAATGATGTAAATGAGGCCTTAAATGAATACTGCTCCTCAGTGTTCACTAGGGAGGAAGATGTTGTTGTTGGAGAATTGAAGGAAGGGGGTACGACATGGAAATGAGGAGCTATTAGATGTCTTAGCAGGCTTAAAGGTGGGTAAATTGTTAGGGCTTGATGAATTGTATCCCAGGCTGCCAAAGGAGATTTCATATCTTCTCTGGCCCCAGAAGCAATGCTGTCTAACTGGAGGAAACTAAATATGGCTTCTTTATCCAAGAAGGACCTGGTGATTACAGACATCTTACATCAGCAGTAGGGAGCTTACTGTAAAGAATTCTGAAGGACAGGATTAATCTGCACTTGGATAGTCTGGAATGAATCAAAGATAGTCAAGGGGAAGTCTTGTCTGCCAGTTTGATTGTTTTTTTAATGGAGGAGACTTTGAGTGCTATGAAATTTATTTCCATTTGTATTTTATTTAGAGATACAGCACAGAACAGAATGATGAGTCAGAGTGATGATCTTAAGGCTTTAGCTCATCGAGGCTTCGGCAAAGAGAGGCTTTAGTCAGAGAAAGCAAAAGAAAAGCAGAAGGAACAGTTTGCATTTGAACTGGATGGGAACTAATATCCAAGCAGGAAGATTTGTTAATGCTGCACTGTGGGGTTTAAACTGGAGTTGCAGGGGGATGGGAACCAGAGTGTCAGAACAGTTAGTGGAAAGGTTCTGGAGGCAGACGTTGGGAAGACCTCAGAAAAATTAGGAGTCAAAAGGTTGACCATGCTGCGACCTGAGCTCAGGGCATGGATCAACACCTGGACTTACAATATTGTAGCCAACAGTGAGAATTGGTTGCAGGAGAGGCAGGACTGGTGGTTAAATATTCTGGGGTTCTGTTGTTTTATACATGACAAAGCAGGAGGGATGGCGTTACCAGTCAGGGAAAAAAGTCACGGCAGTGCTCTGTCAGGACAGACTGGAGAACTCAATCAGTGAGGCATTATGGGTGAAATTGAGAAATAAGAAAGGTATGACCGCGTTAATGGGGCTATATTACAGACCACCCAACATTGCTAGGGATTTAGAAAAACAAATTTGTAAAGAGATCGCAGACTGTTGCAAGAACCAAATGTTGTTATAGTAGGTGATTTTAAACTTTTCCACATATTGACTGTGAATCCCATACTGTAAAAAGATTAGGTGAGATAGAGTTTGTCAAATGTGCTCAGGAAATTTTCCTTCATCAATACATAGAATTCCCAATGAGAGAGCTTGTGATACTGGATTTGCTATTAGGGTTTGAGCAGGGCAGGTGACAGAAGTTTGTGTAGGGGAATACTTTGCACCTAGTGACCACAGTGCCATTAATTTTAAAGTAAATATGCAAGAGAGGAGGAGTAAACATGGCAGGAGGAGATAGCAGCGCACCATGCGTGCGCAGCCCTCCGGTGAAAATGATATCGTATCCGTTAAATAGGGGCCATTGACAATTCTGATTTGATGGAGACAGACATGAAAGCACAGAGGAACATCTGGAGAAATTTCTGAAACGCCTGTTCGCTGCTGTTGTTACTGCGCGATCAGGAATCTTCCGGAGGGAAAGCCTCAAAAATCCCCGGCTTTGCTTGCTGTTGGCGACCGAGATTGAGGTCGAATCGTTCAGATAAAGATGGCACTCGGTACTTGGTGTCAGAGAGCTGATCGAAGGCTCGAAGTTTTTGGATGACTCAAGAGTCGGACTGTGGTTGGGCATGGCAGGGAGAGTTTTTCTTCCTCCCATCTGCATGAGATGTGGGACATTCGAGAGACTTTGAACTTTTTTCTGTGCTCATGGACTGTTCTTCATCAAGTTATGGTATTGTTGCACTGTTGTAACTATATGTTATAATTATGTGGTTTTGTTAGATTTTCAGTCTTGGTCTGTCCTGTGTTTTGTGATATCACACCTGAGGAAATATTGTATCATTTCTTAATGCATGTATTACTAAATGACAATAAAAGAGGACTGCTTGTCTTCATAATCTAAATCTAAAATATATAGTTCTGCATCATGGGTTGAGATTCTAAATTGGAGAAAGGCCAATTTTGGTGGTATCAGAATTGATCTGGCAACTGTTGATTGGGACGAGCTGTTTTCAGGCAAAGGTATTCTTGGAAAGTGGGAGGCATTCAAAAACAAAATTTTGAGAGTACCAAGCTTGTATGTGCCTGTCAGAATAAAAGGTAAATGTAACACGTGTAGGGAAACTTGGTTTTCAAGCCCTGGTTAAGAGAAAGAAAGAGGAGGTGCATAGCAGGTATCGGCGAACAGGAACAAATGAAGTGCTTATGGAGTACAAGAAATGCAAGAGACACTTAAGAAAGAAATCAGGAAAGCTAAAATAAGGCATGAAGTTGCTCGATCAGACAAGGTGAAGGAGAATCCTAAGGGATTCTACAGGTATGTTATGAGCAAAAGGGTTGCTAGGGACAAAATTGGTCCTCTGGAAGACCAGAATGGTAATCCATGTGTGGAGCCAAAACAGATGGTGGAGATCTTAAATGCATTCTTTACATCTGTATTTACTCAGGAGACGGATACAGAGTCTATAGAAGTGAGGCAAGGTGGCATCAACTTCATTGATCCTGTACAGATTACAGAGGAGGAGGTGTTTGCTACCCTGAGGCAAATCAGGGTGGATAAATCCCCAGGGCCTGACAAGGAGTTCCCTTGAACCCTGCAGGAGGCAACTGCAGAAATTGCTGGGGCCCTAGCAGAAATACTTAAAACACCCATAGTGACAGGGGAGGTACCAGAGGATTGGAGGATAGCCAATGTTGTTCCACTATTTAAAAAAGGCTCTAAACAGAAACCAGGAAATTATAAACCAGCGAGTCTGACATCAGTTGTGGGAAAGTTATTGGAAGGTATTCTAAAGGACCGGATATATAAGTATTTGGATAGATACGGACTGATTAAGGATAATGAGCATAGCTTCATGTATGGTAGGACATGTCTAACCAATCTTATAGAGGTTTTTTGAAGAAGTTACCAGGAAGTGGACGAAGGCAAGGCAGTAAGTGTTGTCTACATGGACTTTAGGAAGGCACTTGACAAGGTTCCACATGGGAGGTTGGTCAAGAAAGTTCAGCAGCTCAGCATTCAAGATGAGGTAGTAAATTGGATTAGACATTGGCTTTGTGGGGGAAGCCAGACAGTGGTAGTTGATGGTTGCCTCTCTCACTGGAGGCCTGTAAGTGCAGTGCCACAGGGATCGAGGCTGGGCCCTTTGTTCTTTGTCATCTATAACAATAATCTGGATGATAATGTGATCAACTGGATCAGCAACTTTGCGGATGACACTAAGATTGGGGGTGTAGTGGACAGTGAGGAAGGCTATCATGGCTTGCAGGGGGATCTGCATCAGCTGGAAAAATGGGCTGAAAAATGGCAGATGGAATTTAATGCAGACAAGTGCAAGGATTTGTACTTTGGTAGGACCAACCAGGGTAAGTCTTACACAGTGAACAGCAGGACACCGAGGAGTGTGGTAGAACAAAGATCTGGGAATACAGGTCATAATTCATTGAAAGTGGTGTAACAGGTAGATAGAGTTGTAAAGAAAGCTTTTGGCACATCGTCCTTCATAAATAAAAATATTGAGTACAGGAGATGGGATGTTATGTTGAAGTTATAAGACATTGTTGAGGCCTAATATGGAGTATTGTGTGCAGCTTTGGTCACCTATCCACAAGGTTGACAAAGTACAGAGAAAATTTACAAGGATTTTACCGGGTCTGGAGGACCTGGGTTATAAGATTGAATAGGTTAGGACTGTATTCTTTAGAACGTAGAAGATTGAGAGGAGATTTGATGGAGGTATAGATAATTATGAGGCATATAGATAGGGTAAATGCAAGCAGGCTTTTTCCACTGACTTTGGGTGGACTACAACCAGAGGTCATGGCTTAAGTGTGAAAGGTGAGAAGTTTAGGGGGAACATGAGGGGAAACTTCTTTGCTCAGAGGGTTATGAGAGCGTGGAATGAGCAGCCAGCACAAGTGGTCCATGCAAGCTTGTTTTCAACGATTAAGACAAATTTGGATAGGTACATGGATAGTAGGAATATGGAGGGCTATGGTCCCAGTGCAGGTCATTGGGAGTAGGCAGTTTAAATAGTTTTCGGTATGGACTAGATGGCCTGAAAGGCATATTTCTGCCCTGTATTTCTCTGTGACTCTATATTACAAATAATTATATTGCTTTAATATTGGAACAAAAGTATCTGACAGTCAAAACAATTAATGTAACATTTTTGATAGTACTTACTACAATAAAAACGTTCAATATCTTAATTTCAGAATCAGAATCAGGTTTAATGCCACTGGCATATGTCCTGAAATTTGTTAACTTTGAACAGCAGTACAATGCAATACATGATAATATAGGGGGGAAAAACTGAATTACAGGAAGTATGTACTGTATGTGTGTATCAAATAGTTAAATTAAATAGTGCAAAAACAAAAATTTTAAAAAGCGGTGAGGTAGTGTTTATGGTTCCAATGTCCATTCAGAAACCTGATGGCAGAGGGGAAGAAGCTGTTCCTGAATCGCTGAGTATGTGACGTCAAGCTTCTGTACCTCCTTTCTGATGGTAGCAATGAGAAGAGGGCATGTCCTGGGTGATGGGGGACCTTAATGATGGATGCTGCTTTTTTGGGACACCTCCTTGAAGATGTCTTGGATACTACGGCGGCTAGTACCCATGATGGAGCTGACTAATTTTACAACTCTCTGCAGCTCACTTTGTTCCTTTGCAGTGACCTCCCCCCCCCCCCCCACCATACCAGACGGTGATGCAGCCAGTCAGAATGCTCTCCATGGTACATCTGTAGAAATTTTAATCTGCAGAAATCTGTAGAAAGTGTTTTAGGCGACATTCCAAATTGCATCAAATTCCTAATGAAATATAATCACTGTCTTAACTTCTTCATAGCTGCATCGATTTGCTGGGACAAGGTTAGGTTCTCAGAGATATTAACACCCAAGAACTTGTAATTTCTCATCTTCTTCACTTCCGCTCCCTCCATTAGGATTGGTGTGTGTTCCCTCTTCTTACTTTTTCTGAAGTCCACATTCAGCTTCACATTCAGCTTGTGTACAATCTTCTCCCTACAGCAGAAGTTCCCAATCTTTTTTATGCCATGGAACCTTACCATTAACCTAGGGGTCCATGGAACCCAGGTTGGGAACTCCTACCCTAGAAAAAGGGGAAAATTGAGGGGGTATCTCGTAGTGGTTTCTGAAATTATGAAGGGAATTGATAGGATAGACTATGAGAAAAAGTTTTCTGGTTTGAGATAACCCTAGATTATGGATGTAAGGTAGTCTTTAATATATCCAATGACAATTTTACAATAAACATCTTTAAAATGCAAAGGAATAAGCAATTTACATTTTGTAGCAAAAAAGAGACTGAAAATGATATCCAGATGTTCATTGGATGTTAATGGGTTCTGATGTTAATCCAAAAGACCACAATGGGAAAAGACCAACAAGCACCGAATACGCAGAGAGAGAGAAAAAAAAGCACAAATTGTACAAACATTAAGTTGCTATCTGGTCAGGGAAACAAAAAACATGCCTCTGAATTTCCTGATCTATTGCTGTTAATTGTCTTTAGCAGTGACTTGCATTTCTGTATTTGTAATCTGTAATCACGTAATTAACCAGATTGAGAGAATTATTTGAACTTCTCAATTAACTTTGGCAGAGGTTTGGAAAAGGAGATGTCAGATTCACGGGTAGATCTGTAATTCTATGTTTTTATTGGAATCGTTTTCTATCTGGACACTCCCTTTGATTGAAATCTTAGTCTTTAATACATGGAGGGAAAATGATTCCAGGATTGACGACTTGTCATATGAAGAGGTTTTGATGTCTCTGGGTCTGTATTCACCAGAATTCAGAAGAATGAGGGGTGACCTGATTGAACCCTATCAAATGCTGAAATGCCTCAATAGGAGAGGATGTTTCCTGTAGTGGGAGAGTCTAGGACCAGAGGACACTGCCGTGGAGTAGAGGTGCATCCTTTTAGAAGGGAAATGAAGAGGAATTTCTTTAGCCAGTGAGTGGTGAATCTGTTGAATTCATTGCCATAGGCGGCTGTGGAGACCAAGTCTTTATGTATACTTAAAGCAGAGGTTGATTGATTCTTGATTGGTCAGAGCATGAAGGGATATGGGGAGAAGGCAGGAGATTGGGGCTGAGAGGAAACTTGGATCAGTCATGATGTAATGGTGGAGCAAACTTGATGGGCCAAATGGCCTAATTCTGCTCCTATATCTTATGGTCTAATGTGAGAAGTGGTTCTGTTGAATAGAATATGTCCCATTTACTAGCATGGATTTCTCTGAGTTTGCTCATTCTGCTGAGTTTGTGCTATTGTTAATACTATCCAGAGGAATAATTATTATATCCATAAAGTGCTTTCAACATTGTTTCCATATTATTTAATGATTATTTAGTGGAGAATCAAGGGAGAAAGTATCTGTAACTATAAAAGCTGCAAATTCTTTTTTTTTTTGGCACCCAGTAAATATTTGATTAAATAAATCTGTTCTTAAAAAAATCTGTATTATTTTGTATTTGTTTCATGCTGGAGTATAAGATTTACTGTTGTTCCATGCAAATTATTTTTCTTGTAAAGGCATAAAATAATTGACAGAATCTAAACAGTTTGATTTTATACTTTTGTCCATTTCCTTTTGTAAAGTGTATACACCATCTAAAACATGATTAAGTAGACAAAATTATTATGATTATGATTATAATTATGAGGACACACTGTCCCCTTTTATTGTCATTTAGTAGGGCATGCATTAAGAAATGATAAAAATGTTTTTCCAGAACGATATCACGAAAACACACAACAAACCGACTTAAAAACTAACAAAAACCACATAATTATAACATATAGTTACAACAGTGCAAAGCAATACCGTAATTTGATAAGAACAGACCATGGCACAGTAAAGGTCTCAGAGTCTCTCGAAAGTCCCATCATCTCATGCAGATGGTAAACCTCCAGCGCCGCCAACTTGCCGATGCAGCATCCTGGAAGCATACGACCACAGTCTGACACTATTGTATGCACACTCTCGAACTTTGTTCCAACTTGACAATAAAGTCATCTTTTAATTTCTGATATTTTAATATTTATTTCACTTTAGTGAAGTTATCCAGACTCAAACAGTTCTTTTCCCTTTATTTGCATCTACAGTGTTTCAAAATCGCAAAGCTGTACAGAATGTCAAACTCCCACCTTTTGATCATCTTCTAATCTTTCCCAGCCTGTGGTCAGTTTTGGGATCTGCTATTATTGACTGAACAGCTACAATAGCTTCATGAATCCAGGTTTGACAGTCTCGTAGTTCTTCAATACGCAGCAGTCGGAGGACTCTTGCAGCTTCATTCAGAGTGCCAGTATCAAAGCGAAGAAGGTGCTTTTCTAAAGATACAGTAAAATCCTCCTTTGTACGGTTTGCTTTTGCAATGGCTTCTGGGCTTAATCTCTCTTGCACCAAAATACGAATTGCCTTCAACATTACTAAGTAGTCATCATGGCGTTGGATTTTGCAAGAGATTAGCCAATGTCATCACAGCAGCCTTAAAGTCCGGGTTGTTAACACCCAAATTAATAAGTGGATCAGTGCCTTTAGGGTCATCATTTCTTACACTATCTGCTGTACAATTCTTGTATTTATCCGCATTATCAGAGCATTCAAGCCAGCCCCGGAAGCCAGTCAATATTTTCCTGTCTTTCATTTGCTTTGAGTGGGTAGTTTACATCTGCTAGGTACTTTGGCCATTCATTGTTGTGCACATTTCTAAGATTGCCTCGCTCTTCAATTTTATAATGCCTTATCTTTTGATCTTCAAGCCCCACTATTAAATTCCTAAATGCCACCTCATCTTTACAGTCAAACATGCTGCTGTTATGATATTCTAAAGCTGCTAGTTTCCTGCAAATTCTTGATTTAGTGGAGGGAGCTAGATTGAAATTTTGGAGATTTGGCCTCATCATTGCAGTTATTGCAAACACCTGGCCAGCCTTTACCTTAATACCTTTCCCTTCCTCCTCCCCTTTCCCACTCTCTCCTACAGCCAGAAACTCCCAAGAGGGGATACAATTGAGACCTTTCAGAGAGCAAATGAGACTGAAATTGAACATTTCTCAGAAATAGGTAATGTATCAGCTTTGATCAAGGGTTCCTAACCTTTTCTTTAATGCTTTGCATCCCTACCATTAACGGAGTGGTCCGTGGATCCCAGGTTGGGAACCCCTGGCTTAGATCTGCATAAACCACCATTCAAATACAATATTTGAGGCAAGGGAAAATATCAGCTATGATTTTTTAAATTAACATATCTGTTATTCATCAGCGAGGCTCTGCATACATCCTTGAATCTTCCCCTTTATCCATGTGGTAATCCCTTTCATGAACAGAGCATGATACTATTTCAGGAGCCCAGTGTCAAGCCTGTGACAGAAGTCACTTACACAACAGCTCGGTGTAACCATGTTATGGTTGTAAGCCTGGGATGGAAAAGTTTTGCTGAATTGCTTGTCATTCCGTTGAATCTGGACGATTTATAGAGTGGAGCTGGCTTTATCTCCCCTGTGCTTTGAGATACTTGCTGGAGGTAGTCCAGGTCGTAGCAGCATCTGAGAGGACAGTGATCGCTGCTGCCTTGTCATTCATGGGTTTTGTGCTAGGTCTGAGGTTATTATCATCAAGTAGGTAGCAGGGATTAGTGTTCAGATGTTTCTGATTTGCTTTATAGCTGGTTGGGTACAGTATTGTGGGCCGAGTGGCCTGTTCCTGTGCTGTACTGTTCTACGCCCCATGTTCTGTGTTCACCCTTATCCTCAGTTGAGCAAGGGTTGTGCTGGAACATTGAAGGTGATGGTGGACTTTCTCATTGATGACTGATTTCACCAAGTGATGGCTCCCAAAATCTGGGATGTGGTCTATATTCTCTGAGGACTGCATGTGTAATCACTGTGGTATTGTAGAAAACATGGAAGCTAATTTGGACCTAGATAACAACTAGTTAATCTATTCAGTTGGTTGAAAGATAATTGAAAGCCAGAACACTGGGGAATACTCTTATAAAGAATGCCCTAGTGTTTAATGAGTAATATTAAGGGTGGACAGTATCTATGTGGAATATTTAGCATGAAACACAGTGTCTCTGATAATACAGTGGTATCTCAGTGTTACACAGGATGATCAGCCTGTAGTTTGTGCTTAATGCTTTGGAATGGTTCTGGAACGTTCTGCCACTGAGCTGAAGCTGATACCTACTTGTATGATACCTACTTCGGCCATATTCCACCGAGATACAACACTGGGCGGCACAGGAGGTCGTTCCTGCCTGTGGCCATCGAATTTGCAGCTCCTCCCGTGGAGGGACAGACACCCTGAGCCAATAGGCTGGTCCTGGACTTATTTTCCATCTGGCATAGTTTGCATTTTGTTGTTTAATTGTTTGTGGTTTTTGTATTGTTATATTTATGCTCTGTTCTTGGTTGGTGCGGCTGTAACGAAACCCAATTTCCCTTGGGATCAATAAAGTATATCTATCTATCTATTCACAATGACAAATCAAGATTAGTGCTGAATCTACTAGTACCTCCAGATTGCCTTAAACTTCTCCCTCTCCTCTCCCCTCTTCACCTCCTCTTCCTTCCCTCCTCTCTTCCTCCCCTCCTCTCTTCCTCCCCTCTTCCCTCCTCCCCTCTCTCTTCTCCCTTCCCTGCCACCCCTTCCCCCTCCCCTCCCTGCTCAACTCTCTCACCTCCTCTCTAGCCCCCTTCCTTCCCCACACTCCACCCCTCTCCCTTCCCTTCTCCTTATCTCCTCTTCCACCCCCTTTGCCCTCTCTCTCCCCTTCCCCATTCCCTTCTGCTTTCCCTCCCTTTCCCTTATCCCCTTTCCCATCTCTTCTTCCTCCCCCCTCCTCTTCCCACCCCCTTCTCCCTCCCCTCCTCCCCTCCCACTATCGCCCCTCCTCTTCCCCATTCCCCTCCCCCATCTCCCTCCTCTTCCTCTTTCTCCCTTCCCTTATCTCCTCCTCTCCTCCTCTTCCCCACTACATATCCCCCTCCACACTCTCCAATCCTCTCTCCCCCGCTGCCCCATCCTGCCCTATCTGCCCTCCCCACCCCTTCCCACAACTGAGCACCATAAATGAAGTATACTTCCCATTATTTTCTCACTGTACGAAAAACTGCAATTATTGGTCTTTCATAAATCATTTAGGGCATGAAGTTTCAGAGTTGGGACATGATGTGGCAGTTACACAAGTCATTGATGAGACTGCACGTGGAGTATCATGTAGCGTTTTGGTCACACCGTTCTCGGAAAGACATGGTCCAAGCTGGAGAGGGTGCAGAAGAGATTTATAATGAAGCTGCCTGGACTTGAGGGCCTGGGGTATAGGGAGAGGACGGTTATGTTGGATCTTTTTTCCTCGGAGTGTAGAAAAATGAGAGGTGATCTCATAGAAGTTTATAAAATTGTAAGGAGTATGGATAAGGTGGACGGTCATAGTCTTCTCCCCAGGGTTGGGAAGTCCAGATATAGAATGAATGAATGAATAAATGAATGATCTTTATTGTCATTATATATAGGTACAATGAAACTCTGTTTGGCTTCCTCTCAGGCAATTAAATAAAGCGGTAGATAAAAACAAGACAGTAATAGAAAAACAGTATTAAATAGATAAGTTGCAGAAAATAAGTCGCAGCAGCACCAGAATATCACAGTAATGCACAAAGTACCGTTAGTGCAAGTATTTGAGTCCTTGTGTGTGCTCACAGTTTCAGTCATTGCTGTGTGTGAGTGGTGTGGTGGAGGCCACAGCTCTGGGACAGAAGCTGTTCCTCAGTCTATTTGTTCTGGCTTTCAGTGTCCTGAACCTTTTGCTGGACAGCAGCAGGTCAGACAGGTAGTGGCCGGGGTGTGTGGTGTCTCTGGTTACAAGATAAGAGGGGAGAGATTTAAGAGATGTGAGGAATAACTTCTTTACACAGTAAGTAGTGAGTAAAGGAATGGGCTGCCAGAGGAAGAGGTACAATTGCAACATTTCAGAGCCATTTGGATTGGTACATGGAGGAGAAGGGCTTGGAGTATTATGGGCCAAATGGGACTAGTAGGGAGGATGCTGAATGGCCTGTTTCCAACATGTATGACTCTACCTGTCCACTTGACAGAATTCTGTTTTTATATATATATATATAAAAAAAATATATATATACTGTATATATATATATATATATATATACAGTAATTCCTACTGTGTTGCCTCGCCTTGTTTGAAATTATTTTGTGTGCAAGCCCAGGCCAACTTCTAAAATGCTTCTGAATCCAGGTCACTCATTTAGGTCAGAAAGTGTGAGAGTCTGAATGTTCATCCCTGGGGCAGTCAAGTCTGTGGCATCCCTCCTAACAGCCTTTTCTGACTGGCTTCCTTTCTATAACCTCTGCGTGAAAAACAAGTTTTCACTAACATAATCAATAGTTTAAGCTTGTCTTTCAGCCTTTTCCATTGAACTTGTTTTCCGTAAGTTCAACCATTTTCATACCTGGCATAAGGTGACTTTGTTTTGACTTCATTTCGTAATACGACCACAGGACCTGCTCATTCTGAATCTTACATTGGCTGCTACTAACTGGATTCATTTCAAAAGGAAATTTTCCAACTTTGTTTCTGATGTTCAAAGCTTTTATTTTGACAGCTTTTAATGTGGTGTTAATAACTCTCAGGGCTTTGTTTGATCGCCTTTAGTTAAGAATAGGTATTTTATTAGCTTGTTTTCATTCCATAGAGATCTGTCTTGTATTTACCTGTTACGACTTAGTAAGTTTCACACCCAGTCTCAATAACTCGACGTGTACAAAATCTGTCCCTGGAGATTTATTGCTCTTGACTTTCATCCAAAGCTTACTCTACAGTTTGTGACACCCAAGGATGTACATTTGGCGTGAAGTCAGGCTGCAGCTGGTGCCACTTTAGTCTTTACGAGTATTTGACCACATATGCCACATTTCATCACCATCTCAAAGAGTGTGCAGGGCAACACTACCCCAAAGGGAAGCAATGAACCTTACAAGAGCAGTCACAACAAGCTGTTTTTAATCACAAAATGGCTTCCTACCAGCTGCAACAAGGGCAGAGTTGGGTGAGAGCCTGCCCTCTCAGTCAGTAACAGGATATGCCACTGAGTTTAAAAATACTACCAAACTCATTTCAGTACTGCTTGTATACATGCGTGATTTGTTACAACAAGTTTTACCCAAAGTGTTGTAGAGGATCCCGACCACCCATCCCATAATCTCTTTGCCTCACTACCATCAGGAAGGAAGTACAGGAGCATCAGGACTCGGACTGCCAGACCGCGTAACGGCTTCTTCCCTCAGGCTGTGAGACTAATGACTACCCTGCCACCACCGAGGTCTTGTCACTAGGACAGCGAGCTGATTACTGTGCAGTTTACCCTTAAGCTGTTCTGCACTTTACCACACACTTTTTGAATTATATTTTATTCAGTTATGTATTGTATAATATTTTGTTTTATGTACTGTGTGTGTGGGTGTACCGTGGTCTGGAGGAACATCGTTTTGTTGTATAGTGTTGAACTTGAACTTGAACCTTGTGGATCCTACTTCCATATTGTTCTTGTCAATTAGGTGGTTCAACGGCATAGCCATTATATTATTAGATTTGAACCTTAGCAACCTGTACTAATGATTTGAGGAAATTGGTTTGAATAACACTGTGGTAGCTTGGGAATTTAAAATAATTTAACATTATAGTTTCCTATTGCATTAGCTAGTATTAATAGTACTGAATCCATGTAAAAAAAATCTGGTTACAAACACATGAGATTCTGCAGAGGCTGGAAATTCAGAGTAACACACACAAAATGCTGGAGGAACTCATCAAGTCAGGCAGCATCTGTGGAAATGAATAAATGGTCGACTTTTCAGGTCAAGACCCTTCATTAAGACCTGCCTGGTTAGAAATGAGGTTTAGAAAAAGATATATGCTTTCCTTACCCAGTCCAGCATATGTGTCTCCAGATTCCCAGAAGTGGAAGCCTAATCATCTACTCCTGACATTATAGTATTAGTATTGACATGATCCCAACATCAACATATAACCATATAACAATTACAGCTCGGAAACAGGCCATCTCGGCCCTTCTAGTCCGTGCCGAACTCTTACTCTCTCCTAGTCCCACTGACCTGCACTCAGCCCATAACCCTCCATTCCCTTCCTGTCCATATATCTATCCAATTTAACTTTAAATGACAACATAGAACCTGATTCAACCATTTCTGCTGGAAGCTCATTCCAACATGATGGGGAATTACCACTGACCAGCCATGTATACGCTTGGCACCCACTTTATTAGGTACAGCTGCTTATTAATGCAAATATCTAATTAGCCAGTCATGTGGCAGCAACTCAGTGCAGAAAAGCATGCAAAAAAGAAGTTCAGTTATTTTTCAGACCAAAGATCAGAATGGAAAAAAATGTGATCTAAGTGAATTTGACCATGGAATGATTGCTGGTACAAGACAGAATGGTTTGTGTATCTCATTACCTGCTGATCTCATGGGATTCTCATGAACAACAGTCTCTAGAGTTTACAGAGAATGGTGCAAAAAACAAACAAAAAATAGTCATAGTCATAGTCATTGTCATACTTTATTGATCCCAGGGGGAAATTGGTTTAGTGAGCGGAGGTTCTGTCGGTTAAAGGGAAGGCCAGAAGAGAATGGCCAGACTGGTTCAAGCTGACAGGAAGGGGACAGTACAACAAATAGCCTTGTGTTACAACAGTGGTGTGCAGGAGAGCACCTCTGAATGCACGACACATCAAACTTTGAAGTGGACGGGCTACAGCAGCAGGTAGCTAATAAAGGGGCCGCTAAGTGTACTTTATTTGTTATTGTAAATATATTGTTTGATTAAGCATTACCTGTTTGCTTAATTAATTATATGTAAGAAGTATGTGAATGGCACACGTCATTACGCACCACGTCATATGTGAGCACCTCACCAAAGCAAAACTAAGTAGACATGTTCTCCTGGCTCCTGTGTTTTTATTTCAATTAGTAGTTTCAGGAGATACACAACGTAACAGTAACACGAGGAAATTTTAAAATGAACCCGAGTCGACTACCAACCTGTTGAAAAGCAGAATGTTCTTCTTCAGAAGAGGAGAGAGGTATTCGAGTAAAAACACAAGGCAGAAAACAGATGAAACTAACAAACAAAGTGTACAGCCAAGGGTTCATAAACAGAGAGTACTGAGTGATAACGATAGTAAATCAAAATAGCAGAAATAAGTGGCTACATCAGAAAGATAGATGTGTTTGATGGCATAACAGATAACTGGATGATATATGGTGAATGAATCGAGCAGTATATTGAAGCAAATGAAATAGCCGATAAAACATAAGTGTGAGTGTTGCTGAGTGCAATAGGTGGAAGAGCATACAGTTTGTTTCGAAGTGTATCTGCTTCAACCAAGCCAGCCAAACGAGCTTTGCTGATATCATGAGCGTAATTGAGGAACAATTAGAATTGAAACCATTGTTGATTGCTGAATGTTTTAGGTTTCATAAGTGAATTCAAAAGGAAGGGAATCCATTTCAGCTTACGTGGCTGAATTGAATAAATTGTCTGAGCATTGTCAGTTCAGTGATGGGCTTAATGATGTACTGAGAGATCGTTTAATATATGGAATCTTACAAGAAAACATTAATAAAATGGCTCCTAACTGAAGCATAACTCACATTTAAAAGAGCAGTAGAAATCGCTGCATCAATGAAAGCAGCAGCCAGAGACACAATTGTGTTGCAGTCAGGAATGAATGTGACTGTAAACAAAATTGCAATTTCTAAAAAGAAATCTGCCTGGGGGATAAAAGATACCTTTGGAAACCTTTCTGGAGGGAAACACTTTATCAAAAGTGGACTTAGCTGAGGGCTACCTGCCGATGGAAACAGAGGAAGAGTCCAAAATATTTCTCACCGTAAACACTCACAAAGGGTTTTCTCACTATAATAGGCTTATTTTTGGAGTAGCATCTGCACCTCCACTCCGGCAGAAAGCTATGGACCAGGTGCTGCAAAGCTGCCCAGGAACTCAGTGTTACCTGGATGACATCATTGTTACCAGGATGACAAGGAACATCTCCAAAATCTCAAGACAGTGTAAAAAGATTAGAAGATTATGGATTCAGAGCACCATGCAAAAAGTGTGAATTCTTTAAGCCAAGCATCACTTATTGAGTCACACCATTGATGCACAAGGATTACACAAGTGTGCTGACAAAATTCAAGCAGCAGTACATGCCCCAAGTCTAAAGGACAAGTCACAGGTACAATCCTTTTTAGGATTTGTTAACAGGTTCTTGCCAAACCTGGCTACTGTGCTCCACCTTTTGAACTCATTACTACAGGTCGGGAAGAAATGACAATAGACAACGTATTGTGAGGTGGCTTTCCAAAAGGCAAAGTAAATGGTGACTACAGACACTGCATTCACACATTGGGATCCACATCATCCAGTGAAGCTTACCTGTGATGCTTCGCCTTATGGTATAGATGCAGTCATGTGACATATTATGAATGATGGAAGTGGATGCCCCATAAGTCTTTACATTGCATTCCCTTATCCCTGCAGAGAAAAATTACATGCATATTGACAGAGAGGCTTTGAGTCTGGTTAGAGAGGCCTTGAGTCTGGTTAGGGGTGTGTAAAACATATCAGCCAGTACCTACATGGGAGAGAGGTTATCCTAATTACTGATCATCAACCACTGGTGTCCATTTTCAATCCATAGAAGGGTATCTCACTAACAGCAATACAATTGCAGAGATGACTCTCTTTCTTGGAGGACTCAATTACAAGATCAAATTCTAGAGGACAACTAATCATGGAAATACTGATGAATTGTCCCGTTTAGCCTTAGAGAAGGAAATATCTGAAAAATTTACAAAAGAGGACACTCCCCTTGATGTATTCTCCCTAACACTAATCGAAAGTTTCCCTATTATGGCAGAGGTCGTTCAGGGAAACCAGAAAAGGCCCTATACTGTCTCAGGTCTATATGGCAACCCAAAATGGCTGAAATGTGCAGCAGAAATTCCAGTTCTCCCATTTTTACCGGTGCTGGAATTAACTTGTCCTTGACAGTAGTTGCTTTATGTGGGGATTGAGAGTTGTACCATACAAGTTGTGTGTAGGAGGAGCTACACGCCAATAACCTAGGCATGATCAAAATGAAAGCTTTGTCTGGTGGCCTGGGATAGACCAGCCGATTGAGCAACTTGACATGCACTGTTTGGGATGCCAAGGTGTCAAGAAGTGTTCCCGATAACCGCCAGTACAGCCTTACACACTGTTGATGCGTTGAGAAGCCTCTTCTCAGGGACTAGTGTTCCGGAGCACTGAGTCAGAAACAATGGACCACGGTTTATGTGGAACAGTTTCAGTCATTCCAGTCAGTAGAACATTGACACTGAGTCTGAAGCTCACCAGCTTCCACCTTGCAGCACACTCCGCAACCAACTACCCACCAGTGATACTGTTATTGGGTCATCCCTTCACTCACGTTTGGATCTCCTCAAACCCAATCTCAGAAGGAGTATGCAGGACAAACAGCTGAGACAAATCGAGGGCTCCTGAAACAAGGAGGTTTGATGTTTCACTCCTGGACTAGCGGCCCTGAGGAGGTGATCACTTTGAAAGGTTAAGGACAGAACTGGACCACTCTCCCACACAGCGGAGATACACCTGATGTCATCTGGAGACTGCACATCAATCAGTTGAGGAGAGCAGAGCCAATTGTTAGAGTATAAGGTGACCGGAGCAGTCAGAATCACTTCCTCCAGTCCCAGAGCCAACTCCTACAACTACCAAAAGGCCCCAGAATCTGAGATTCTTTCGCAAGCACAAGTCTCACCTGCCAAGCAGATTCCCCCTTGTCAGAAAGATATTATAAGAGTAAGAAATCCCCCACAACGACTAAATCTTTAAGTCTGAATAATGCTGTGGATGTCTATATATTGTATTATATAGTATATTGTGTGTGTGTATGTATGTAGATGACTAGAGGGCAATACCTTACAAATTTGAGTTGAGATGCATTCTATATTGAGTTGGAGTTTATAGCTAAGCAGGGAGGAGTGTAGCGCATTCAATATTTTGGTAATACTGTAAGTATATTGTTTGTTTAAAAATCCTTTATTTGTTTACATAATTAATTAATGGGAGCTGACAGTCCTGTGGGAAGATAGCTTGGAGGAGGCCTTTGAAAGGAAGCTCTCCAAGTATGCAGGAGTGGTCAGCAACTGTCAGCAGGCTGGATGGAGAGCGAGGTGTCTCCCAGTGGAGGTTGGTTGTAGAGGATTCGTAGCCCGTTCCTTAGTTACAGCCTTCAGCATTTTGGGCATCGATGGAGAGAGGAAGAGGAGAGCCATCCGCAGTACCACCGATGCGGCAGAGAGGGCCTCAAGATGGCTGTGGCTCAAAAGAGGGGAGCCGTGGAGTCATAAGTGGCTAGCCATCTGGACACAAGCTGGGGTCTGATCAGCCCCGGCTGGGTCACCTGGAGGAGGTTGTTTGATGTTGAAAGACCCGAAACACCCGATGATTCCAGGAACATCACTGAAGATGTGTCCAGAAGCATCAATAGATGTATGTACACAGCAATGGGTTATATCTAAGAATTGTGTGAATGTCATACATCATTACACCACTGTGTCACTTGTGAGCTCCTCACAAAAAAAAACGAATGTAGACAAGGTCTCCTGGCTCTTGTGTTTTTCTTTCAACTGGTTTCTGGAGTTACAAAACATAACCGTTGTAAAGCACATTGAGGCATTCTGAGATTGTGCAAGGTGCTATTATAATACAAATCCCATTCACCCGGAATAAATAGTTCTCCTCTGAACTAATGCAGCAAATATCTTCCCTCTACCCAACCCCAGCATCCACTCCCTGTCCCTATTGTTTATAAATAGTACAAAGAGTTCCTAAATAGTCTGTTGCAATAAGATAGATGGATAGATACATCTGCAGATGCTGGGGTCAAAGCAACACTCACAACACGCTGGAGGAACTCAGCAGGTCGGGCAGCATCCGTGGAAATGATCAGTCAACTCTGCTTCACATTCCCATTCGGGTATGTCCATACATGGCCTCCTCTACTGCCATGATGAGGCTAAATTCAGGTTGGAGGAGCAACACCTCATATACCGTCTAGGTAGTCTCCAGCCCCTTGGTATGAAGATAGAATTCTCCAACTTCTGGTATTCCCTCCCCCTCCCTTCCCCTATCCCTATTTCACTCTGCCCCTTCCCCCAGCTGCCTATCACCTCCCTCATGGTTCCGCCTCCTTCTACTACCCATTGTGTTTTCCCCTGTTCCTTCTTCACCTTTCCTGCCTATCCCCTCAACACTCACAACAGCTGGAGGAACTCAGCAGGTCAGGGAGCATCCGTGGAAAAGATCAGTCGACGTTTCGGGCCAGAACCCTTCGTCCTAACGCAGGGTTCCGGCCCGAAATGTCGACCGATCTTTTCCACAGATGCTGCCCGACCTGCTGAGTTCCTCCAGTGTGTTGTGAGTGTTGCTTTGACCCCAGCATCTGCAGATTATTTTGTGTCTGCCTATCCCCTCCCTGCTTCCCCTCCCCCACCCCTTTATCTTTCCCCTTACTGGTTTTTCACCTGGAACCTACCAGCCTTCTCCTTCCCACCCTCCCCCCACCTTCTTTATAGGGCCTCTGCCCCTTCCCTGTTCAGTCCTGACGAAGGGTTCTGGCCCAAAACGTTGACTGATCATTTCCACGGATGCTGCCCGACCTACTGAGTTCCTCCAGCGTGTTGTGAGTGTTGGATAGATACATTACTGATCCCAAAGGAAATTACAGTCTCATAGTAGTGTTGCAAGTGCACAGATATACAAATGTTAGGTGAGAAGTAAGAAGGAATAAAGTTGTTACCTTAGAAATAAGATGCACAAGATTTACAAGTCAGAGATTGCAAGATTTATAAGATTTCCAAGTTCACACTGATTAGATGGTAGTGCAAGAATTACCATAATATTATACAGTAATGGGTGCATGTTCACACTATCTGGATAAGAAATGATGGTAGTATTGCTCAGTATTGCACAGGGTGTCCATAAAGCAGGGTGTGGTAAACAGAGCTTAAACAGAGCTCTTGTAAACAGAGGTTAATGCAGTCTAACAGGAGGGGATCAGCACTTCCCTCGCTATATAGGTTGACTCATTATAAGGCCTGATGGCCGAGGGAAAGAATGATCTCATATAGCACTGTTTGGAGCAGTACAGTTGCCTCAGTCTATTATTAAAAGTGCTCTTCTGTTCAGCCAAGCTGGCATGCGGAGGGTGAGAAATACTGTCAAAAATTGCCAGGATTTTCCGTAGGGTCCTTTGTTCTACCACAGCCTCCTGTGTGTCCAGTTTGACTCCTGTAACAGAGCCAGCCTTTCTAATCAGTTTATTGAGCCTGTTGGCATCACTGTGTTGATGCCATTGCCCCGCACACCACCGCATAGAAGACTGTACTGGCAACCACAGATTGGTAAAACATGTGAAGTAGTCTGCTAACACTAAAATTTATTTTATTTAAACACAAACTTCAAATGGAGGATGAGTTGTCCAAACATGGACATGAAAAATATAAAATTATTCCAAATCTGCTCGCCATAGAGCTCAGTAATATATGCAGAAGGTACTGAACAAAATGGCCACTAAGTGTTTGTTAATGGTAGGTGAGGGGATTGAATAGAATGTTTCCAAACAGTAGTAGACCCTCTGACCTGAAACGCTGACTTGTTACTCTTTCCACGTATACTGCCTGAACTGAGTTCTTGTATTTTCTGTGCTTATTTTAAAGTGAAAGTAAAATTTGTGACTCGGAACCACAAAGGGATATGGACAGGTTGAGTGTGTAAGGAAAAAAAAAGACAATGTGGGCTATCATGGGGGTACAAGAAAAGCAGAAAAGGAGAATATAATTTCACTTTTTAATATTGCTATTCTGAGAAATCTGCCTATCAAGAAAAAAATATGAGCAAGATGTTAGAAAGACAAATGGAATGCAGGCCTCTAGAGCAGGGGGAATAGATTAAGAGAGAAATAAAAGACTGGCTGCAACTGTTCAGAGCTTTGGTGAGATCTGCGTATGGCTTTTGGTCTCCTTACTTAGGCAAGATTTACTTGCCTTGGAGGCAGAGCAAGAAATATCACTGGATTGATTCCTGGAATGTGTACAACGAGGAAAGATTGAGCAGACTGAGCCAATATCCCCTGAACTATGGAAGAATGAGAAGTGATCACATAGAAATCTGTAAGATTCTGGCAGGACTTGAGAGTTAAATACCCCGCATGTTTCCCCTCGAGAGGCAATCTGTTGTCACGAGGCTCAGATGAGAAGAAATTTATTTTTTCAGAACATTGAGAATTTTTGGAATTTTGTACTGAATGCAGTCAGTAAGTATATTTAAGGTTGATATAGACAGATCTTTGGATGATCTTTTCATTTGGAAGATTAATGATTATGGCTAAAGTTAGGTAACTGGAGTCAAGGCCATGGACCAGATTAACCATGATCTTATTGAATGTTGGGTAAGGCTTAGGAAGCCAAATGGCCTATTCCTGCTCTTAATTCAGCAGGTCAAGTAGCATACGGATATAGAGGGAAAGAGAATTAACATTTTACATTAATGATCCTTCCTGAAAATTGGAAATTATCAGGGGTCCTTAGGTTACATAAGGCCTCTATTCCTGAGAGCAAACAAATTTGCTGGGGAAATTCGTCAGGTCTGACAGCACATGTGGAGGGAAATGGACAGTAAACGTTTCGGGTTGAGACTGTTACAAGGATTACTCCTTAGTAATAATGATCAGTAAGTCACAGAGAGAATCTGTGTTACTGACAAGTACCCTTATTGGCTCAGTTCACAAGCACCTGAATTTACATAACCTGTGTGCACACCTACTAAATTTCCCTGACCCTCCACGAACAGCCAAAGATTAGAAAAGGTAATACCTGGGAAAGCAGTCTACACTGGCCAGGTGTTCCTCGTAGTCCCAATCTAATCTCCACATGTCTGACCAAGGGGTACTTTATTTCAGTGATCTGCAATGGTTCAACTCTGGAGAGCTGTCCCTCCTTTGCCTTCAAAACCTCTCCTTGTATTTACTTCCTTTACCAGTTCAAATGTTGCATTTCAATCTCGTTGGCTCAAGGTCATCTGACTAACCTGTGTCAGTTCTCATTGGATGTAACCCAGGGCTACAAGCAGTATGGTTTTATGGCCTTTGCCTTCAATTTTGTGCCTTAGGTGACTTCTTTTGATCTATTCAATTCTGACTGGTTCATACCAGTCAATCCAGGTCACCCAGACACAGGCCCTAATGAGATCATAGACTGCTTCTTCAAGCCTGCCATTTTACACAATGAACAGCTTAATCTGAGAATGGTCTCGGGTTCTGCAGATAATTAGCTGAAACTCCTTGTGTTCAAATTCAATTCCTCCGATTAAGTTATTCTAGAGCAAGAATTGCGGTTGCAAGGACATCCTCACAAAATGGCCACAGTCAATCCTGTTCACTGATTGTTATTCTTTCTGGCCAACAAGGCCATTTATCTCAACAGAAAGACAGAAGTTACATTGGTGAGACCAAGCACAGAATAGGCAACTACTTTGCCTAGCACCTGAGCTTCACAGCTGTGGCCTTCTGGAGCACCCGGTTATTAGCCATATTTAATTCCCCGTCCCACTCCCACACCAGCCTGTCAAGATACTACTTCCTTTACAGCCAGGCTGTGGCTAAATGCAAACTTGAGAAATACTCACTCATATTCTGCCTGGGTAGTGTACAACCCAACAGTATGAACGTTGAATTCTCCAATATTGGGTAATCTCTTCCCCCTCTGTCCCTTTTCTCTCGTACAGCACAGGAACAGGCCCTTTGGCTCCTGACGTCTGTGCTGAGCATGACACCAAATTATTCTTCTGCCTGCGCATGATCCACGTACTTCAATTCTCTGCATCTTCATGTGTATATCTAAAAGCCTTTTGAATGCCACTACCCTGCTCCACCCAGTTCCTCATACACCACCCTTATCCTTTACCATCTGTTTTTTTTTGCCCTCTGCACCCACTCCATCTGCCCATCACCCATGCACTCCTCCCAGTGAGGTCCCCACCCCCCTCTGATCCCATCTCCATTATTTGGTTCCATGCTTCATCGGACTTGGAATTAGTTTTTTTTTATTGTTACTTGTATTGATGTACAGCGAAAAACTTTTTTTACAAACTGTTTCTAGAGATTGAATCATTACACAGTGCATTGAAATAGCACAAAGTAAAACAATAACAAAATGCAGTGTAACGTGTAAAAGCTATAGAGAAGATCTGGTGCAGGTAGACAATAAGGTCATAGGAGGTACAATAGTAGCATTCAATAGCCTTCTAACAGCAGTCTTAGAAACTGTCCTTGAATCTGGTAGTGTTCTTTCAGGCTTTTATGTTTTCTGCCCAATGGAAGAGGGAATGTCAAAGACAGGAGGGGCCTTTGACTATACTTTTTTTTAGATTTTTTTAGATTATGAGGACACTCAGTCCTCATTTATTGTCATTTAGAAATGTATGCATTAAATAATGATACAATGTTCCTCCAGAATGATATCACAAGAAACACAGGACAAACCAAGATTAAAACTGACAAAACCACATAATTATAACATATAGTTACAACAGTGCAAAGCAATACCGTAATTTGATAAATAGCAGACCATGGGCACGGTAAAAAAATGTCTCAAGGTCCTGATAGCCTCATCATCTCACGCAGACGGTAGAAGAGAGAAACTCTCCCTGCCATGAACCTCCAAGCGCCGCAAACTTGCCAATGCAGCACCATTGGAAGCACCTGACCGCAGCAGACTCTGAGTCCGTCTGAAAACTTCAAGCCTCCGACCAGCTCTTCGACACCAAGCACCGAGCACCATCCTCTGCCCAATGCTTTGACCCCGCGCCGGCTGCCAAGCAACAAGCAAAGCCGAGGACTCAGGGCCTTCCCCTCCGGAGATTTCCAACCACACAATAGCAGCGGCAGCAAAGCAGGCATTTTAGAAGTTTCACCAGATGTTCCTCCGTGTTCTCATGTCCGTCTCCATCAAATCAGGATTGTGCACGGCACCCTACTTGACAAATAACAGATATCACCACCGGAGTGGCTGCTGCGAGCTGCGTCGCACCGCCATTTTCTCCTCTCCTCTGACTGACTGCTTGACTGAGACATCAAGAAGTATAGACAGAGTCCATAGAGGGAAGATTGGTTTCCATGATGCCTGGAACTGTATCCACAGTTCTCTGCAGTTTCACAGGCAGAGTAGTTGCAATACCGAGCCGCGATGCATCCAGATAGGATGCTTTCTGTGGTACGTCGATTAAAAATTGGTGAGGGTTTATGGGAACATCGGAGAAGAGGTCGAGGATCCAGTTGCAAATGGAGGTGTTGACTCCCAGGTCTCAGAGATGGTGATGAATTTGCTTGGGATTATAGCATTGAAGGTGGAGCTGTAGTCAATAAACAATGGTCTAATATAGGTGTCTTTACCGTCCCGATGCTGGAGAGATGAGTTTAGGGAGACAGAGATGCTGCCTATCATGGACCTGATGTGGCGGTAGGAGAATTGCAGTGGGCTAAGATTGTCTGGGAGGCTGGTGTCAATGCGTGCCATGATCAGCCTCCTTTTCCTACCAGATTCCATTACCCACAGCCCTTTATTGCTTCAACCTATCACCTCCCTGCCTCTGTTACTATCTTCATTTTTTTTTTGCATAGTAGGGGAATTAAGGGTTATAGGGTAAAGGCAGGCAGGTAGAGATGAGTCCATGGCTCGATGGGCCAGATGGCCTACTCCTACTCCTTTTTCTTCTGTTCTTATAAGATGCACAATCTGTTGAGGGTCAGATCAGAGGCATCCAAGTCTGGCGACCAAGAAAGTTAACAAAGGTTCAGATACTATCTCCAGAAAGCCAGCTCATGGGCAAAGTGGCATTTCTGGACGAAACTTGAATTACTGAAAGGTGCTGAACGGCTGTGGCAGGCCTTGACTGCTATCACCTCTTACAAAGTGAAATCAAGTGACATAGGGCACAACAGGGCTTCGCTTCCGGATGCGCTTAATGCCTGCTATGCTCACCTTGAACATCGAACCATGGAGGACCCATCACAAATTCCCACAGCCCCTGCTGACGGTGTGATTTCAGTCTTTGAGGCCAGTGTGAGAGCACCCTTCAGGAGGGTGAACTCATGGAAAGCATGTGGCCCGGATGGTGAACATGGTTGAGTACTAAAGACCTGGAATGTTCACTAAGATCTTTTAACTTCTCGCTTTGGCAGTCTGAGGTACCCACCTGCTTCTAGTAGACTTCAATCTTCAGTGCTTAAGAAGAACGTGGTGAGCTGCCTCAATGACTACTGTCCAGTAGCACTTACATTCACAGTGATGAAGTATTTTGAGAGGTTTGTGATGAAACATATCAACTCCTGCCTGAGAACCGACTTGGATCTGCTCCAGTTTGCCCACCGGCACAACAGGTCCAGAACAGATGCCATTTCATTGACTCTTCACTCAACCTTGGAACACCTGGACAGCAAAGATGACTACAGCTTGGCATTCTATACCATTATCCCCTCAAAACCAGTCAATAAACTTCAAGACCATGTCTTCAAAACCTCCTTCTGCAATTAGATCCTCAATTTCCTCACATGCAGACCCCAGTCAATTAGGATTGGCAACAACATTTCCCCCACGATCTCCATCAGCACGGTTACACTACAAGGCTGGGTACTTAGCCCTCTGCTCTACCTGCCTTAAACTTATGACTGTGAGGCTAAGCACAGCTCCAATGCCATATTTAAGTTTGATGACGACACCACTGCTGTGGGCTGAATCAAAGGTGGTGATGAATCAGCAGATAGGAGGGAGATTGACTATCTGGCTGAGTGGTGGCACAACAACAACCTTTCATTGAATGTCAGCAAGATGAAGGAGCTGACTATTGACTTCGGGAGGAGGAAACCAGAGGTCCATGAGCCAGTCTGCATTGGAGGATCAGAGTTGGAGAGGGGCAGCAACTTTAAATTCCTCCCTGTTATTATATCGGGGGACCTGTCCTGGGCCCAGCATGTACAAAGAAAGCATGGCAGCACCTCTACTTGCTTAGGAGTTTGCGAAGATTCAGCATTACATCTAAAACGTTGACAAACTTCTGTAGATGTGTGGTGGAGAGGGTATTAACTGGCTGCATCACAGTCTGCTGTGGAAGCACCAATTTCCTTGAATGGAAAATCCTGCAAAAAATAATGGATACGGCCCATTCCATCACGGTAACCACCTTCCCCCCCCCCTGAGCACAGCTACAAGGAGCATTTCACAGGAAAGCAGCATCCATTATCGGGCCATGCTCTCTTCTCGCTGCTGCCATCAGGAAGGAGGTACAGGAGCCTCAGGACTCACGCCACCAGGTTCAGAATCAGTTATAACCCCTCAGCCATCAGGCTCTTGAACCAGAAGGGGATAACTTCACTTGTCCCATCACTGAACTGTTCCCACATCCTATGGGTTCACTTTCGAGGACTCTACATTTCATGTTATTGATATTTATTTATTATTATTTCTTTTTTTTCTTTCTTTTAGTATTTACACAGTTTGTTGTCTTTTGCACACTGGTTGTTTGCCTTGTTGGTGCAGTTTTTCATTGATTTTGTTATGGTTATTGGATTTATTGAGATTGCTGGCAAGAACATGAATCTCAGGGTTGTATATAGTGACATATATGCACTTTGATAATAAATTTACTTCAAACTTTTGAACGTTGACCTCTTTCTCCACCTCTTCCCCTCACCTCTTTATACTGTCTCTTTATCTTTCAGTCTAGATGAAGGAATTCAACCCACAGCCTCCTGTGTCTCTGTCCCTACCCATAAACAGAGTTTTATGTAAGCCAAAAACAAATATTTTCTTCCCAGAACTTAATGTGAAAATTTAGCAACACGCACACACAAAATGCTGGAGGGCTTGGCATCCCCAGAGACTGCTTTGCAGAGAATAGGCTGCAAAAGGTCAGCATAGGTGACAGGAGTTGTTACTGGCAACTGAACTGTGACAAATGTTTGCTGCCAGGGTGGAGTGATTGAGCAAGCTGATCTGTTAATCAGTGAGAAAACTACCAGGAATTTAATTTTTTTTTAAAGTGCATGCTAACAAAAGGTGGCTCAGGGTTCATAAAGTTGATCTTACCCGAAGGAGAGTTTGGAGAAGGATTTGGATATTTTTTATGGGAAGATATCTGCATCATTTTCTGGTGAAGAGATTCAGGTACTATACCTGCCAGCATTTGCATTAAGTCGACTTTTTGCAAGCCAGGACAAGTGGAACCTGGGGACCTGCTATAGTTTAAACTGCCCAGAGGGTAAAGGATGGAGAGAATGAACGATAAAGAGTCTTGACTCAAAACATTGACTTTTCATTTCCTTCCACAGATGCTGCCTGACCTGCTGAGTTTCTGCAGCAGCTCTTTTAATGGTCCAGATAACAGCATCTGCCACCTCTTGTGTCTCTAGGGGATTTGTATAACGGCATATAGCAATACTTTATGTAAGTCAGAAACAGATATTTTCTTCCCAAAACTTAAAGTGATAACTTTAGCCCCACACACACACAATGCTGGAGGATCTTTTTTGGTTAATGTGGGGAAAATAAACAGAAGGATAGCTGGGCCAGTCAGACGCAGAACAGAATTGGTAGATGTCCAAAAGAAATGAGAATCCAGATATACCCAGCAGATCATGCAACAGAGTAAAACTGAGAATCTGAGTCAGATAATTAACTGACAATAAATAGTTAGATGACTCATGCTGCAATTAACGATATTTTTCACATCCCTGGGTAATGCCACTGATACTGTATTGCAACAGCTTGTCAGTGTCATTGCAGACACAAGAAATTGCAGAAGATGGGATCTGCAGCAACACACAAAACGCTGGAGGAACTCAGCAGGTCAGGCAGCATCTATGGAGGGACGTGGACCGTCGATGTAAGGGTCTCAACCAGCTGATGCTGCTGGACCTGCAAAGTTCTTCCAGCATTTTGTGTTGTTTATACTTCGGGTTCATTTAGAGGGCTTTGTGGAGACAGTGTTCATGGTCTGTGAAGGACAGCAGGATCACTGCTGCACTGATGGGATAAGGAATAAACAAAAGGTGAATTCTCATTGGCGGTGAGATAGATTATCGAGATGAAGCAGGTTTCAGAGATAGGGAGTGTGAGGTCATGGAAAGATTCTAAAATTCAATGTATTTATGTATAGTTTTAACTTTTAATTTGTTACAGCAGTTCAGTTCAGTGGCATGATTTAAATATTTTCATGAAGATGACAAGTGGAACCCATCAATTTGGATGGTCTTTGCTGAGGAAGTTCTTGCTGGAGATTCTAGGGGTGAGTGGGATTAGCAAGCATTTTAGTGCCAACTGTCCTGAGGAAATCTAGTTCATTATTAATATGCTCTGCCATAAATGGAGCAAATAAGAATCGTTATGGAAGTGGAAGGAAACAGTCTTTGGAATGGAAAGTGAAAAAGAGTTTGGAAGCTGTGGCTGCCCCGCAACTATATTGTTCCCGAGGGCGGGGGGAGGTGGAGAGAGGGTCTATGTTATATGTCAATGATTTGGATGGTGGAATTGACAGTTTTTCTGCCTTTTTTGGGTGGCTGCTGGTGACTAGTGGCGTTCCACAGGGGTCTGTGTTGGGACTGATTCTTTTTACGTTATATGTTAATGATTTAGATGATGGATTTGATGGCTTTGTTGCAAATTTTGCAGACGATACGAAGATAGGTGGAGGGGCAGGTAGCTCTGAGGAAGTAGAGAGGCTACAGAAGGACTCAGACAGATTAAGAGAATGGACAAAGAAATGACAAATGGATACAGTGAAAGGAAGTATATGGTCATGCACTTTTGTAGAAGTGAAAGGGTTGACTATTTTCTAAATGGAGATAAAATACAAAAAACTGAGATGCAAAAGGACTTGGGGACCTTGTGCAGGATCCTCTAAAGGTTAATTTTCAGGTTGAGTCTGTGGTGAGGAAGGCAAATGCAATGTTACCATTCATTTCAAGAGGACTAGAATATAAAAGCAAGGACGTAATTTTGAAACTTTATAAAGCACTGGTGAGGCCTCACCTGGAGTACTGTGAGCAGATTTGGGCCCCTTATCTTAGAGAGGATGTGCTGAAACTGGAGAGGGTTCAAAAGAAGTTCATGAAAATGATTCCAGGATTGAATGGTTTGTCATATAAAGAGTGTTTGATGACTCTGGGCCTGTATTCACTAGAATTCAGAAGAATGAGGGGTGACCTCATTGAAGCTGATCGAATGGTGAAAGGCCTTGATAGAGTGGATGTGGAGGGGATGTTTCCTATAGTGAGAGAGTCTAAGACCAGAGGACACAGCCTCAGAATAGAGGGGCATCCTTTTTGAATGGAGATGAGGAGGAATTTCGTTGGCTAGAGAGTGGTGAATCTGTGCAATTCTTTGACAGGCAGTTGTGGAGGCCATATTTCTGTATATTTAAGGCAGAGGTTGATAGATTCTTGATTGTTCAGGGCATGAAGGGATATGGGAAGAAGGCAGGAGAATGGGGCTGAGAGGAAAATTGAATCAGCCACGATGATATGGTGGAGCAGACTTGATGGCTGAAATAGCCTAATTCTGCTCCTATATCATATGGTCATACGGTTTCTGGCATCTTCAAGCCTGAATGCTTGAAACCACAGTGAGCAAAACTGTCCTGAATTGTCTTATTCCTCTTTTTTTTGCCAAAATCACAGCTTTTTGAAGGGAAGTACACAAAACTGATGCTACTTGAAAACTGTCTGCTCTAAGCACAGTGCCGTGTCTGAAATCTGGAGGAAAACACACAGAGGATGCAGAGGGGGATCACAAAGTCAAGGAAAGAGGACCGGGTCGAGACAACAGACTTATGGAGAAGAGGAGTTCGGTGGGTAATAAAATGGATGAGTTCATGGCGCTAGCCAGGCGTCAGAGAACATTTCAGGAGAGCAGTGTTATGTGTTTCACTGGAACGGGGCTGCACGAGGACATACCCGATCAAAACTTTTCCATGGATGGCTTCCAGACTGTTCGGGCTGACCGGAAGTGCACTGAGAGCGGTAAGCTTAAAGGAGTTGGGTGCTTACTGTTCTGGTTAACAACAGATGGTGAAATCCGGGTCATATTACAATCGAGGAATGTGTTTGTAGACCGGATATTGAACTTTTCACTGTTGGACTTCGGCCACGTTCCACCGAGATACAACACTGGACGGCACGGGAGGTCGTTCCTGCCTGTAGCCATCGAACTTGCAGCTCCTCCCGTGGAGGGTCAGACACCCTCCGCCAATAGACTGGTCCTGGACTTATTTTCCATCTGGCATAGTTTGCATTTTGTTGTTTGATTGTTTGTGGTTTTTGTATTGCTATATTTATGCTCTATTCTTGGTTGGTGCGGCTGTAATGAAACCCAATTTCCCTCAGGATCAATAAAATATATCTATCTATCTGTCTAACAGCCATTCAAGCACGTGTCTTGATGTAGTTATAAATTGTTGGGCAACAGTCTCCTGTCCCAATTAAGTGGCATAGTGTCCCAAATAAATGAAGGGAATCCTGGCTACTTTCCCGATTAGTTCTTGTTCTTTAAGAGTTGGCCCAAATAAGCGGCTGCCCGATTAATCAATGGCCCAATTGACCAGAATCTACTGTATTTAGTAATGGGGGCCAAAGACAGTGGGTTAATTCTTCAGCATTATTAAGAGGAAGGAATTATGACTCATCCTTCGGAATGCCACCAAGCAAACACAAACAACAGTGTAAGTTGGTGGAGAGATTAGAGTCGGACTACGAAAATGCACTTTGGGCTAAAAATACAAGTGCACCTCAAGTAGTACAAAAAGTGCACTAACCAAGCACACCGCCAGAACTGCTCTGGCAATTTTTAGAACATTTTAGTTTGTACATTCCCATTTTATCTTCTTACCTGCACATTTGGGTCCACTACGCAAGTACAATTATGAAGAGAGAATGGCAACTTCTTTAGGAGTTTGTGAATATTCAGCACAATATCTTAAACTCTGGCAAACTGCTATAGTGTGTAGTGAAGAGTATATTGACTGGCTGCATCACATCCTGCTAAGGAAACACCAATGCCCTTGAATGGAAAATCCTACAAAAAATAGTGGACACGGCCCAGTCCATCATAGGTAAAGCCCTCCCAACCACTGAGCACATCTACATGAAACACTATCACAGGAAAGCAGCATACATCATCAGGGACCCCCTCCTTCCAGAACATGGACTCTTCTCACTGCTGCCATTAGGTAGAAGGTACAGAAACCTCAAGACTCACATCACCAGGTTCAAAAACAGTTATTCTCTCTGATGGTCGTGCCTGAAAAGAGGATGCTGTCCAAGTTGCATGCCATCTTGGACAATGTCTCCCATCCACTACATAATGTACTGGTTGGGCACAGGAGTACATTCAGCCAGAGACTCATTCCACCGAGATGCAACACAGAGCGTCATAGGAAGTCATTCCCGCCTGTGGCCATCTAACTTTACAACCCCTCCCTTGGAGGGTCAGACACCCTGAGCCAATAGGCTGGTCCTGGACTTATTTCCTGGCATAATTTACATATTACTATTTAACTATTTATGGCTTTATTACTATTTAATTATTTATGGTGCAACTGTAACAAAAACCAATTTCCCCCGGGATCAATAAAGTGTGACTATGACTATGACTATAACGATGACCCTACAACCATCAGGCTCTTGAAACAAAGGGCTTATATATACTGTACTTACTGTAATTCATGTTTTTTCTGTTATTATGTATTTTATTGTACTGCTACTGCAAAGACAACAAATTTCACAACATATGCTGCTGATATTAAACCTGATTCTGATATATGAATAGAATAATAATGAAAAATTATGGAGTGCCTCTGACAAATTATGAAGTCATCTAAATGTTATGCTATGCATGTCAGTCACAAAGTTAAACCAATCAGCACGACATATAACATGAATGGACAGATTCTTGAAACAGTCACCCACCACCCATATCTTGGTGTTGAAATTAGCAAGGATCTTAACTGGGCATCCCACATCAATCAGCTTACAGCCAAAGCAAATTACATGCTGGGTATCCCGAGAAGAAACCTCCACTCATGTAGTAAATCCGTCAAGGACATGGCATACAAGACACTCGTCCGTCCAAAGCTTGAGTATTGCGCGGCCATCAAGCTAACAATAAGAGTTCCCCATCAGGCTAACAATAAGAGTTCCATCGAAAAAATCCAACATGGTGCTGCTCGCTGTGTGTTAAATGATTACAGCAGGAAATCCAGTATCACCAACATGCTCTCTAACCTTCAATGGGAACCAATTGAAAACCGACTTATTAAACTACGGTTAATTTTCATTTTCAAGGAAGCTCACAACATCACTCCATCAAACATCCAAATTCATCACAGGGTCAGTTCAACTCGACAGCAAACTGGACCTTACATATTGGAAACTCCTTCATTCAATAAGATTTGCTACCAGTACTCCCTCTACCCAAGGTCAACAAGAGAGTGGAATCTTCTGCCGCCAGACATGCGCGGTATTTCTGACATTAATATTTTTAAAAGATAGACTCAATCAAATCTATTTAGGGGATCTAGTCTAAAAGATTATTTTACAATTTAACTCCCACGCCATCCACACTGACTGTGCATTATAACAGCCGTCCAGCAGTGCTTGCGCAGTACCAAGCAGAAGCAGGAGAGGAGAATGGGACGAATTGCTCTTTCAGAGATCCAGGAAAAGGCAACAATGGGTCAAAGGCTCTCTCCTCCATGCTCTATGGCCCCATGATACTAAAAACATATAGTACTCTGCAAAAGTCTTAGGCACACACATATATATATATGTACACATATATACCCACAGTATACAGCTGGGATGCCTCAGTCATGGTTGGGAGAAGGCAGGGAGGGGGAAGCACCGGAGAGACATTCTGTACTGATGAATAAACCAATTGTTTGGAACTAAATGACCTTGCCTGGTGTCTCAGGGCTGGGTGTGTCTGCACCCACGTAACCCCCCCCCCCCCAACCCTGGCACTCTTCCTCTGCCACCTGTCCCACACCCCTCCGGTGCACCAGCCTTGCTATTCCCAACATCCTTTGCTCCTGCCGGTTTTACAAACTTGCTCTCCACTTGTAGAATTTCTACAGAATAATTGTGTTTGTAAAAATTACAAGTACTGACTGCAGAACTTTTTTTTGACAAAAACGGTTTTATTTAGAATCAAAACATTTTACCAATAGTTATCGACCTATTGGTGCAAATATATAAGCCATTGAATTAAACAGAAAGCGGAGATAGAGATTGCTCAAGAATTTCAAATGTTGATTAATTGAAGGCAAAACTCTGGAAGCTGATTTCCTGAATAATAAAGCCAAACTCGTCAGAGATTATGTGAAACAGAAGAACAAGAAACTGGAGCAAGACAAGTAAAATGTTTAATTTCTGTAAGGGGAACATTAATTTTAGTTAAAGGTCAGAAAATTTGGAAAGTTCTGGTGTCAGCAGTTACAGAAGGAGAGTGATTTGCCTCAAAATTTCCAAAGTCTTTAACAAAATCTAATTGTCAATTGCAATTGATGAAAAACTCCAAAATAAACTTGGCAAATTCAGTAAAATAACATTATAACCACAGTTAAGTAAAGCCTCCTGTATTTCACAATAATTGAGGACTTATAGCACATGAAAAGCATGACTACACAGAGACCACTCTATGTATGTTATTCACAGTACTGTTTCATAACCCTGTAGGGCATGAAAGAATTACCAGAATATCTTCCCTGGAATTTTGCACAGATTAATTCATGTGTGAAAAGAAATGTAAGCAGGCCAAATTAGGGATGTGCGAGGTCTTGAAGTAAAATAGTTTTTCTCTTCCAGTCAGATATTGCGACCTGCACACCTTCATGCAATTCTCCTTAAATGTAGGCACTCAAATCTTGAGGTATCTCACTAAAGTGATTTTATTTCCCTTCATGCTTTGTACGGAAAAATGATTTCCTGAGTCAACATTTTCGAGCTTAATTAGTCAATCATTAGCAATTAATACTCAGAATACTAAAAGTGACAAGGCAGGTATTTTATGCTCCAATGATCCCATTTACTGAAAGTACTGTCTATCAAGGTACAGTTCCACAAGCTCCATTCATGATCATGAGTTTATCCAAGAGGTATTATTCAGCAACAGGACTTTCTGAACAGTGCTAAGGGATCGTACATTTGCAATGCCATCTCATCAACTCAAATGAAACTTACAGTTGCAGTCTCTAAAATGTAATTAGGAGATGGAACTTTAAACCCTTGTTTTTATCACAGAAGTACAGACAGTGACAGAAACGCCAGCCTGACAGATGATATGCATACTTGGAATGAGCCTGGAATGTTCCCGGCCTGTACTCAATTATGTGAATGGGTGAATTTGATAAATAGTGTCCCAAAAGACCTACAGTGAAGCACAGTTGAGTTGCTCTCATATTAAGATGGTAGAGATTTCTTTAAGGAGGAGACAAAAGAAGTTGGTCTAATTTGCGTTAGGTAAACCATCATCTGAACTTGCTCAAATCCAAGTGTACTCCTGTCCAGCAAAGGTAGTAATAATTGTTCTTGGATATAGAGGTCCAAATATTTGTAATGTACACCTTTCCCTCACTTCTAAAATTTATACAAGGGGTGATTGATAAGTTCATGGCCTAAGGTAGAAGGAGTCAATTTTAGAAAACCTAGCACATTTATTTTTCAACATAGTCCCCTCCTACATGTACACACTCAGTCCAGAGGTCGTGGAGCATACAGATCCCTTCTTTGTAGAAGTGGTCCACAGCAGGGTTATTGATAAGTTCATGGCCTAAGGTAGAAGGAGATGAGATAGAACTTAAAACTTTCTGCATTATCACTCAGAGTTGAACTGCACGTGCATGTAACAAGAGCATCTTGGACCTCCAAGTGGTCCATAGCAGGGGCGATTGATGTTCGTGGCCTAAGGTAGAAGGAGATGAGTTATACCGCTCTTGTTACATGTGCGTGCAGTTCAACTCTTTGAGTGAAGACACAGAAAGTTTGAAGTTACTAACTCATCTCCTTCTACTTTAGGCCACGAACTTATCAATCACCCCTGCTGTGGACCACTTTCTGGAGGTCCAAGACACCTACAAAGAAGGGATCCATGTGCTCCACGACCGCTGGACTAAGTGTGTAAATGTAGGAAAAATAAATGTGCTAGCTTTTCAAAAATTGACTCCTTCTACCTCAGGCCACGAACTTATAAATCACCCCTTGTATGTGTTCCACCAACTTATGGGTTCCACAGCAAATGGAACAATTCAGGCAAAGGATACAATGTCAATTTTGTTTTCTTATGGTGTAACTTAATTATCAAAAATTATTTTCCATGACTAGATCCTTCTTCGTAATCCTTCATCAAAACCTGTGATTCATCTTCATCAATCATCTTGAATTGGTACATAAGGCAAAGCCCAGAGCAAAGGCCTTCTTTAGACCAAATATAACATTCTGACATTACAGGAACAAAAAATATTAAAACTATAACCAATCCATTCGGTGTCATAATATCGCCTTCATGGGATAAAATCTCATTAAATACTTGGGATGAAATTTCAAGGTATGAAGTTTGGTCTCATAATTTCATTGCATTCTTGGGATGAAATTTGGTATCATAATCTCATTGCATTCATGGGATGAAAGTAACAAGTTCAGGACACTGGCAAATATGATAGGGCAGTTTCTGAATGTGGTCAACAGCTAATGTTTCAACTCGGTGCTGGCAGTGGATTTGCTTCAAATTCAGGCTGAAATGCTAGAAAGACCACCTGAATTACAACGGAAACTGCAAGCTCAGAGCTGACTGGTATGAAGAATGCATATCTGAGTTTGATTATGAGAGCCACACTTGAAGACCTGCACTCATTGAAAGAGACAGTTAATAAAATGATCTAGGTAATTAGGCCTCGAAATTCCAGGGTCAGTACATTTTTTAGTGTGAAGCAGCTACTGAAGACAGTATTTTTTGAGTCTGACAATGATTTGGCTGACTGAGCTGCTAGACTAACATGGAATAGTAGACGATTTTTGTGAGGAAAATATACTTATTATTGATGCATGAGAAACATTACAGAAGACACATGCTTAAGTATTCAGCTGTACTTAATTCTAACCCAAAATAAATATTTTCAATTTTCCAATCATCCCTGGAGCTGAAAATCCTGCTGCTTGGAAGAAATGAGACAAACTTCTGCCAAAAAGGTCACTGGTTTGCAGATTTAAAGTCTGCATCAGTTAAAATGTTATTCGTTTATATAATAAAGTAAGAAAGTGTTTGAAAAAGGTTAATCTATGAAAAATAAACCAACATTTCTGTATCATTTCTGGAGAATTTTACATCCACATAGTTATATACAAATATCACATATTCAAATACAAAGAGTAATTAATTTAATTTTTATAGTGCATATGTCTTTATTAAAATACACTTAATATAAATGTACACTATTAATGCCAAATTTTTAAAAAATCCATACTAATTTGTCCATTCATTTTCTGTAGCGATGGGATTTTCATGAACCAGAAGATGACCTGTATAAACAGTATATTTCAGAAAAATAAGTTACAAAGAAAATTGTTACAAAAATTACAAAAAAAATGAATAATCTTCACTGTGTGATGATGAACTTATATCCTAATTCTCCCTATATATCAGCTCCTGTAATTACGTCCTACTAGAGTGTGACTCCCAATTATATGATGCAATCTTCAATACTCCACTGAAGAACAGAACTCACAGTCAAGTAACAATCATGCAGCCCAATAATCTGCGCCAGTATTTAAACTTCATATCATCTACCATATCTCATCCTCCCTTGTATTTATTTAACTTCTCCCTGAATGCATCTTTGCTTTTGGCATCAACTGCTACTTGTGGTGCTATAAGCATTTGTTAGTAAAGAAATTGATCCTGAATTATGGTAGGCAATGCAAAGAAGATTTACTAAGTTGGTTCCTGGGGTGAAGGGGGTTGACATGTCAAGGAAAGCAGAACAGATAATGAGTATGCTGACTGGATAATAGAAAAACATGGATGTTTCCTACAATGAGGGAGTCTAGGACCAGAGGACGCAGCCTCAGAATAGGACGTTCCTTTAGAATAGAGATGAGGAGGAATTTCTTGTGGTGAATCTGTGGAATTCATTGCCACGGACAGCTGTGGATGCCAGGTCATAGGGTATATTTAAAGCAGAGGTTGATAGGTTCTTGATTAGTCAAGGTGTCAAAGGTTATGGGGAGAAGGCAGGAGAATGGGGTTGAGAGGGATAATGAATCAATCATGGTGGAATGGCAGAGCTGTCTTGATGGGCTGAATGGCCTTCTCTGCTCCTACATTTTATGATCGCTTATAAAATTAGGGTGGATTTCATTGAAATATGATTCTCAGTGGGATGTTTCTCTTCGTTGTGATTTCAAGAATTAGGGGACTTGGTTTCAGGAAAAAGAGTCATCCAATTCAAGAAAGATGAGGAGGAACAACTTCTCCGAAGATGAGTATCTTTGAAAATCTCTTATCAGAGAGATGTGGGGTGCAAATATCGAATGTATTAAAGAGACAGATTGCCAGACATTTAAACTGCAAGGGGGTGAGGGAGTACAAGGGAAGGATGGGGACAAAGGGTTGAGGTTAAAATTAGACAAGCTCTGGTTCTACTGAATGGCAGAGAAGATTCGAGCAGCTGTTTGGTTCTTATGTGCTGTGGCTTGAGGAACAGACAGAGTTTGTTAGATCTTTGTTAACCTCAACAACGAATCTCTGAGAGAGTAGCACTCCATCACTCCTGCACTGGAGTTCAGTCTGAAACCTTGTCCTCAAGATACTCTATCAGAAAGTGAATCTGGAACCTCGTGATTCAGAGGTGAGAATGCAACACATTCAACGAAACCTGAGTTTTATTCCCATCTCTCTACAAATTAAACCCAGTGCCTAGTTTGCTTATTTTATGAATCTGTAAGTTACAAGTTATAATGACTTTTTCACACAACTGCATTAACACAAAGCAATTTAAAACCAATAAATTGTGAATTGTGAAGATTTTTCTATGCAGTGTTTAACATCTGCTAAACTAATGCAATAACCACTTAGTTCCTCTAAAAGACAGCAATTGTTTTACCTACTTGGGTACGTGGGCACGTGGCCAAGTGGTTAAGGCGTTTGTCTAGTTATCTCAAGGTCACTAGTTTGAGCCTCAGCTGTGGCAGCGTGTTTGTGTCCTTGAGCAAGGCACTTAATCACTTAATCTAGTCTGTGCGAGGGGTGGCGCCCCACACAGACTTCCAATCTGCACCTTGTAAGGCATGAAAGTGCCCGACGCAGGCCTCTCATGGTCTGAGTCGACATCCCCCCCTTGGGTGGTGAATCTGTGGAATTCATTGCCACAGACAACTGTAGAGGCCAAGTCATTGGGTATATTTAAAGTGAATGTTCATAGGTTCTTGATTAGTAAAGGCGTCAAAAGTTTTAGGGAGAAGGGGTTTGAGTGGGATAGTAAATCAGCCATGATGGAATGGCAGAGCAGACTCGATGGACTGAATGGCCTAATTCTGTTCCTATGTCTTATGATCTTACCTTGGGTAGGGAGGAGGAGGAGCATCATACTGTCCAGTTGCCAGAAGTGCTTGCTCATAAGATGGCAGAAATGACTTCGTGGTCCCAGGAATGGACACAAGATGTATTGAAGTTTCTTCAGTCCTCCTGATGAAATAAGGCCATTAACAAAGGTAACTAAAATTTTCATTAGCCACAATTTTCATAACAGTACAAGGATAAACAGAATGGGCAAAATGGGTGGGCTAGGGTAAACATAAGGATCATTAGGCTCCATTAACTACAATGAAATAAATCTAAATTAACCGTTTGGCTTAAATAACTACCTGTGCAAATTACACTGCATACACGCAGAATTCTCATAAAACTACTGCAGTTGTATATAAAGTGAACCAGATGATAAAACTCACTAAGTCACTCCACTTCATGGCAAATTGTATATAGTGGGTTTTTTTTGCACAATTGTGTGGTTTCCCTACTTCAATCAACCGACTGGAATCACGTTTGGTTATTTTGCCTCTGTGTAGTAGCCCACCTTCACTTTGGAACAACATGTTTAACTTCACAAACTTCCATGCTGGAAATTTAAGTGACGATAGGTAGAAAGAGGTGAAATCTATATCACTGCACTTCCAGTTGTCAAGACATTAGACCGTCTTACAAAAACGTGCATCTCACACTTTATGTCAATCTGTCAATTCTCAGGCTATGCTGCTCAGAGACTTGTGCTAACCATTATTTTGTGACTGTTTGCGCTGGATTGTAACTATATGTGCTGTGTTTTGCACCTTGGCCCTGGATGAACAATGGTTTGTATAAAGCAGCACACACAAAATGCTGGAGGAACTCAGCAGATCAGGCAGCACTTATGAAATTGAACACAGATAGTTTCGGGCTGAGGCCCTTCTCCCGTCCTGAAGGCAGCTCTCAGCTCAAAACATTGACTATCTAAATTCATTTCCATAGATGCTGCCTGACCTGCTGAGTTCCCCCAGCATTTTGTGAGCGTCGCTCTGGATTTCCAGCATCTGCAGACTTTATTGTGTCACTGTTTCGGCTAGCTGTAAACATGTGTACAGTTGAATGACAATCGAGCTTGATAACCAGCAGATGAGCCAGCAGATGTGTTCTCACCGGTAACCCTATGAGAGTGAGACCATATCTACAGATTTGGATCTATATCCCAAATGGGAAGTTGAAACCAATGAAACTTGATAAATGTTAGTAAAGACATATTCAAGGTTCAAGATTCAAGGATTCAAAAAACTTTATTGTCATCCTAACCATACATCAGCTCTGCAGGGCAGAATGAGACAACGTTTCTCAGGGGCAGTGCAATCATAACATAACAAACGCAACACTAAATAATAAACATAACAATAAATAGTAAAACACAACAGCCACATGTCAGTTAAAATCAGTTATAAGTGTCCAGTGCAAGTTAAAAGTGTCCAAAGCAGAGTCAGGTGGAGCAGCTATTTAGCAGTCTGACTGCCTGTGGGAGGAAGCTGTTTAGTAGCCTTGTGGTTTTAGTTTTGATGCTCCTGTAACGTTTGCCTGATGGCAGAAGAACAAACAGTTCATGGAGAGGGTGTGAGGGGCCTTTAATGATGTACCGTGTCTTCTGGAGGCATCGACTCTGAAAGAGGTCTTGGACAGAAGGTCCAATATACTCACTATCATCAGCATCGTGATAAACAGATCTGGTGAAAGTCACACAATAAATCAACAATTTTGTAAGTTCATTATCTTTCTGGAAAGTTTCCCTTTGCCATTTATATTTTGTGTAATGAATGCAAAAATCTTTTAAACATGGATTTTACCTACTAGTCATGATAAGTAAGTGAAATTTCTGTCACCTGGTGATGTAGATGTGAAACAGTGATCCTGGCAACAATCATTGCATCTTCTCTCTTCCTTGTCTCATTCAATCATGCTCTTAAGTTACTTATGAAGCTGGAAGTTAATGGGATTTCTAGTTTAAAATAAACCAATTCCTATTTACCATCACAGCTGCAGTTTTTATTATTGGAATCAAACCCTCATCCTAATGTGTAAGTGAGGAATGAAGGATAAATCCCACAAGAGGAATCATGGCACTACAGTTACTACCCTTAACCATCAGGTTCCTGAACCAGCGTGGATAACTTCACTCATCTTGACACTGAACTGATTCTACATCCTATGGACTCACTTTCAAGGACCCTACAACCGTAATGAAAACCAATTTCCCCCGGGATCAATGAAGTATGACTACGACTATGACTATGACTAACTTATGTCCTCAGATTTGTTTATTTATCTATGTACATATTTATGTATTTATTACTAGTATTATTATTCTTTATTATATTTGCATAGTTTGTCTTTTGCACATTGGTTGTTTGTGAGCGATGAGTCAGCATAAAGAGAGGAGGTGCAGTAGCTAACGGACTGGTGTAGAGCTAACGACCTGTCTCTGAAATGTGAACAAAACAAAAGAGATGGTTGTTGACTTCAGGAGGACACGGAGCGACCGCTCTCCGCTGAACATCGACGACTCCTCCGTAGAGATCGTCAACAGCACCAGATTTCTTGGTGTTCACCTGGCGGAGAATCACACCTGGACCCTCAACACCAGCTCCATAGCAAAGAAAGCTCAGCAGCGTCTCTACTTTCTGCGAAGGCTGAGGAAAGTCCATCTCCCACCCCCCATAATCACCACATTCTACAGAGGTTGTATTGAGAGCATCCTGAGCAGCTGCATCACTGCCTGGTTTGGAAATTGCACCATCTTGGATCGCAAGACCCTGCAGTGGATAGTGAGGTCAGCTGAGAAGATCATCGGGGTCTCCCTTCCAGCTATTACATACATTTACACCACACGCTGCATCCGTAAAGCAAACAGCATTATGAAGAACCCCACACACCCCTCATACAAACTCTTCTCCCTCCTGCCATCTGGCAAAAGGCACGGAAGCATTCGGGCTCTCACAACCAGACTATGCAACAGTTTCTTCCCCCAAGCCATCAGACTCCTCAATACCCAGAGCCTGGACTGACACCAACCTACTGCCCTCTACTGTGCCTATTGTCTTTTTATTATTTATTGCAATGCCTGCACTGTTTTGTGCACTTTATGCAGTCCTGGGTAGGTCTGTAGTCTAGTGTAGTTTTTGCGTTGTTTTACATAGTTCAGTGTAGTTTTTGTATTGTTTCATGTAGCACCACGGTCCTGAAAAACGTCTTGTTTTTACTGTGTATTGTACCAGCAGTTATGGTCGAAATGACAATAAAAAGTGACTTGACTTGATTTGAACACGAGGAATTCTGCAGATGCTGGAAATTCAAGCAACACACAGTCCTGACAAAGGGTCTTGGCCCGAAACGTCGACCGTACTGCTTCCTAGAGATGCTGCCTGGCCTGCTGCACTCACCAGCAACTTGGATGTGTGTTGCTTGACTTGACTTGTCAGTCTTTGTGTGTAGTTTTTAATTGATTCTATTGTATTTCTTTGTTCTAGTGTGCATGCCTGCAAGAAAGTGAACCTTAAGGTATATGGTGGCATACAGTATATGCACCAAAAATAAATTTACTTTCAACTTTGAACTCTAATACAAAAATTTTCAAGAGATGGAAAATGTGTCTCCTCTTCATCAGAAGGTGGAGTACCCAAATACCAGCTTGAGAATACGAATTTCAAATAACAGGCAGAATAAACATTGAAGTAAAGAGAAACTTCTTCACCCAAAAGTTATCATCACCCACAATTCAATATCTGTAAGGACAGAGAAACCAGTTAAGTAGCAGCTTACATAATGGAGCTGGTGGCAAAAAATATTGCAGGGCCAATTACAGTAGAACTGGGAGATTAGATTTAAGTCTACAGTGGATGCAATCTCACTGGGTCTCCACTCGGCCTGGCATCCCCTCTACATTAGCAATACCTATGCCAAGCTGCTGTTTATTAATTACTGCTCAGTGTTCAACACAATCATACTCTCAGTTCCAATCCACAAGCTCCAAAATCTGGGCCTCTCTACTTCCCTCTGCAACTGGATCCTTGCCTTCCTCACCGGGAGACCACATTCTGTGCAAGTGTTTAGAGTGGCAATTGAGAAGAACATTTTGTCTTAGATGGTGTCAAGCTTCCTGTGAGTTATTGGGGAGTATTCCAATGTTCCAGTGTGCTGCCAACATTTACATGGATGATGCAGTGAGTTACTGGAGTCTTGAGTTACTCAATACAGGATACTAAACATCTGACCTTCCTTGACCTTGAGGCTACTGTACTTACACGACTAGCCCAGTTTCTGGCAATGATGGCTAAATAAGCAAACAATGGGGAACAGACAATGGAGAAATGAGCAGGGAGTTGGTCAGATTCAAGACTGTGTATGTGGACACTTCTTATCATAAATCAGTGTGTGTCTGAATGTTATCTAGGATTGTCTTCACTTGAGCACAAAATGTTTCATTGTCATACAGTACAACCACAATGAAACATTAGAAGAACTCAAATAATTTTGAATTGTTTGGGGAAAACCTATATTATGAACGGAACTATGCAGACAAAAGCTCTTTTCTTCATGTTAGTCAAATTTTTAAAAGCAAGTTAACAGCAGTAACCTTATTAGAATAGAACATCTAAAATATGAGAGCTTTTTCCAGATCAAAAAAGAAATTATTTTCTCCCAATGAAAATAATTCTTTCAATTTGCTATCAAATTTAAATTCTGGTCTTAACACCCAGAACATATACTGGGTGGCCACTTTATTAGGTACAAGGGTGGAACCTGGTGTGGCCTTCAGTTGCTGTAGTGCATTAAGGTTCGATGTGTTGTACGCTCAGAGATGCTCTTCAGCTCATCAGTGTTGTAACATGTGGTCATCTGAGTCACTGTCACTTTCCTGTCAGTTTGAACAACCTACCATTCTTTGAACTTTGACCCTCTCATCGTGAATGCACATCGTCTGGCATTTCCACCCTGGGAAGAAAATTCTGACTATCCACTCTCTCTCTATGGACCTCATCATTTTATAAACTTCCGTCAGGTGTTTTCTCAGCCTGCAGAGAAAGCTGCCCAAGTTTTATCCAACCTCTCCTTAGAGCTCATACAAAATAAATGTGATTAAAGCTACAAATCCTTTATAAAGACATATTATGTTTTTTTTTCTCTGAAATCAATCTTAGGTGATTATCTCAGCAAAGGTAGACAATTTCTTTCAACAACCTGGACATTAAATCGCACCGTCAGGCTTCCATCCAGTGAGTCTAATTGGAACTCTTGCATGCACATAACCTTTGCGTGGACTAGAGGGACTACAGTAGACCACAGGGTTAGCCATTGAGCAATATTCCCTTGAATTTTTTTTACAGCTGCTCACACCAAACATTGCTCTGAGCAGGGAATTTTTACACAGTCTGAAAATTGCATGGTACTTTAATTTTTTTGTAATATGCATGCAAAATGATTTTTTTGAAATTTTTGAATGATTACTTACCCAAAAAAGTCAAATATAGAATTTTTCACATCAAATACAACACAAGTAAATTATGTCAGGCAGTCAAAACAACTTATAGGCACAATGACAAAAGTAAAATGGTTTGACTAGATGGCATCAGCGTTCAGTGGGCTAGTGGTTTATTTACAACAAACTATCGACTTCCATTCTGTGTTTATTGTTACAATTTGTAACAGTGTTGCAACTTGAAACATTAACACTATAAATACATTGAAGGTCTATGTTTCAAAGTAAAGGTAGTGGTACATTTATTATTTAGAAAAGTTACAGATTATATTCATTAACACATAGTTTTTTAGCATACTTTCAAAATTATACACTAACATTATATAAAAGAACATTCGACCTGTGTGGCAACAAAGTTACGTGTGCGGAAGCATTGCAGTTACTATGTGGCGACGTGTGGCTTAGAGGGAACAGTGCCATTGAAGGGTGTTGTATGGAACTGTTACTCATTACTCCAACATCCAAAGGCAGTCACAGCAGGTGATGATAAAATAAATTATGTATCATATTCTCAATACCTCCCTCCTGTTGGCTTTGAGCTACAAACATCAATACATCTGAATATTTGGCAGAGACGTTTGGCTCTGTTACTTAGTATGATGGCAGGTCCAACTCATTTCACACTGAAATGCAATTTTGCATACAAGCATCTCAGACAAAAAGTCCAATGACTGAAAGCAAATCCAATGACTTATTCAGCGACTGCTTTCAAATAAGAGTGAAAGTTGGGCTTTAAGTCAGCTGGAAGAGAGCTGCTTTTTATAAACCTGTTCATTATAACTTGGCACTATCACACTGGAAAAAATAAACATACTAGCAACTAAGTCAAAGTTCAGAACTTATTAATTTGTAGATGATCTGTTACTGATTCGGTTGACATTTGCTTTGTAACAAATGGATTGCGCTCAGCTTTAAGATTTTATGATCAAAGATTGGCTTTAGTTGTAACATCAAAACACAATGAAATGTGCCATTTGCGCACAGTCCAAGGGTTGCCCGCAAGTGTTGCCATCCTTCCAGCGCTGACTTCCCCAAAATTTACTAACCCTAATCCAAGCGTGCCCACAATTTATTAACTCTAATCTAGACGTACATCTTTGAAATGTGGGAGGAAACTGGAGCACCCTGAGGAAGACCCATGCAATCATGGGGAGAACGTACAAACTCCTTACAGCGACCGGCGGGAATTGGACCCCCAACAGTGATTCCAGATGCCCTCCTTTCTCCAACTAGTTTTTAAAAGAGTGAAGCTGGTTTGAGTAATTAAAATCTCTCCAAGAAGTGAAAAGGATTTCAGAGAGCTACAGAAGAGAAAGGTGGGTGTGCATGTGTAAAAGGAGCAAGCATAATACAGAAAAAAGGAAGAATATTAACTCAGATGATGTGGATCTGTAGAGCAAAGAAATCCAATGAGCAGGAATCCTTACAGATTACTTATGGGGTTAGCATTGGAGCAGAGATGGCAAACATTTCAGGAGGGCATGGATGAACTAAAATTGTTTATCTTTTTTGCAAATTTAATGCGTAAAGGTCTTCTCTCTCTCCACAGATGTTGCCTGACCTGCAGGAAATTCCCAGCATTTTCATCTTTTATTTCAGATTTTCAGCATCTGCACTTCAAAAGAAAAATTGGCACAAAATTAAAACAGGAAAGGTAGTTTAATCAACAATGTAAACTAGGGATAGCACCGAATCATCTACAGCTTGGCCTGTAAAGAAAAGTTAATTTAAGGATGTGGAGACACACGTTATTGCAGTTGCTGGAATCTAAAGAAACACACAAGATGCTGGACTCGGTGGGTCAGGCAGCATCTATGGAGGGAAATGGACAGTTGGATTTTGGGTTGGGACCCTTCATCTGGAGCGAAAGACAGAGGGAAGATGGCCTGTATTAGGAGGGGGAGAGAAAGCTGCAGTGACCAGGTCTCAGGCATTGTCTGGCTCTGTGGCTCAGAAGGGAAGTGGGGGGGAGAAGAGGAGTGTAGCAGTGATAGGCAATTCCATAATCAGAGCAGCAGAAAGCAGATACCGTGGATGTGAAAGAGACACCCAGATGGTACGTGACACCCAGGTGCCAGGGTCAGGGATGTCTCAGATCAGGTCTATGGTATTCTAAAGGAGGAGGGTGAACAGCCAGAAGTTGTGGTACATATTGTACCAACAACACAGGTACAAAAAGGGAGAGCGAATAAAGGGAGTTAGGCAGAAAGCTGAAAAGCAGGACCTCCAGGTTAGTAACCTTTGGATTGCTGCCTGTGCCACGTGCAAGTGAGAGTAAGAATAGGTTGATTTGGCAGATGAATGCATGGCTGAGGAATTGGTGCAGGGGGCAGGATTTCAGATTTCAAAGTTCAAAGGTTCATTTGTTATCAAAATATACAACTTTGAAATTCTTCTTCCCTGGCTAGCCATGAAACCAAGAAAGAAAAAGGCAGCACTCATCAACCCCCAAATCCCCCCTCCCTGCACAAAAAAGGATCACTGCAATCTCTTCAGGGGAAGGTATGATGTGCACAAAAAGGTCATGTTACTTCCGAACATGAGCGAGGACCAATATCCTTGCAGGGAGGTTTGCTCGAGCTTTGGTGAAGGATTTAAAATAACTTGGCAAAGGGGATGGGAAACTGGAGAGATAGTGCTGAGGATGGGGCAGTTTTTTTAATGACTAGGTGCACTGTGTAGTGAGACTGTGAGGAAGGACAAGCAGATAATAAGATGAAATTGCAATCAGTGGATGAGTTAAAGTGTAATGGGGGTCCATCTCCGCCCCCCCCCCCACTTTCTGCTTTCTGCAAGGTCACTCCCTGAGTGACTCTCTTTTCCATTTGTTCCCTCGCTACTGATCTCCCTCCTGGTATTTACCCTTGCAAGCAGAACAAGCGCTACACCAGCCCCTACACCTCCTCTCTCACTACCATTCGGAGCCCCAAACAATCCTTCCAGGTGAGGCGACACTTCACCCGTGTGTCTGTTGAGGCCATATACTGTATCCCGTGCTCCCGGCGATGCATCCTGTATATCGGTGAGACCTGTCGTAGATTTGGAGACCGCCTCGCCGATCACCTACGCTCCGTCCACCGGAAAAAGTGGGATCTCCTGGTGGACATCCATTTCAATTCTACTTCCCATTCCCATTTTGGCACATCAGTCCACGGCCTCCTCTATTGCCGCGATGAGGCCACACTCAGGTTGGAGGAGCAATGCCTTATATTCCATCCGGGTAGGCCCCCCAACCTGATGGCATGAGCATCGATTTCTCAAGCTTCTGGTAATTGCCCACCCGCACCACCTTCACCATTCCTCATTCCTGTTTCCCTCTCTCACCTTATCTCCTTACCTGCCCATCACCTCCCTCTGGTGCTCCTCCTCCTTCCCTTTCTTCCATGGACTTCGACCCTGTCCTGTCAGATTCCCCCTTCTCCAGCCCTTTGTCTCTTTCACCGATCAACATCCCAGCTCTTTACTTCACCCCTCCCCCTCTCCTGGTTTCACCTATCACCAGCGCCTTTACTTCCTGAGAAAACTAAAGAAATTTGGCCTGTCCCCTAAAACCCTCACTAATTTTTATAGATGCACCGTAGAAAGCATTCTTCTAGGGTGCATCACAACCTGGTATGGAAGTTGTCCTGTCCAAGACTGGAAGAAGCTGCAGAAGATCGTGAACACGGCGCAGCACGTCACACAAACCAATCTTCCGTCCGTGGACTCACTTTACAACGCACGCTGTCGGAGCAGTGCTGCCAGGATAATCAAGGACATGAGCCACCTAGCCAACACACTTTTCGTCCCTCTTCCTTCCGGGAGAAGGCTCGGGAGCTTGAAGACTCGTACGGCCAGATTTGGGAACAGCTTCTTTCCAACTTTGATAAGACTGTTGAATGGATCCTGACCCGGATCTGGGCAGTACCCTCCAAATATCCGGACCTGCCTCTCGGTTTTTTTGCACTACCTTACTTTCCATTTTTCTATTTTCTATTTATGATTTATAATTTAAATTTTTAATATTTACTAATTTTTACTATTTTTAATATTTAGTATTTGTAATCCAGAGAGCGGGAAGCATAGAATCAAATATCGCTGTGATGATTGTACGTTCTAGTATCAATTGTTTGGCGACAATGAAGTATAAAGTACCACCTTGTATTTCTTCCTTCCCTACTCCCCACCTTCTTACTCTGACTTCAACAGTTCCATTTAATATCAGAGAATATACACCCTGAAATTCTTGTTCTTCGCAGACATTCACGAAAATAGGAGTATCCCAATGAATGACTGACAGCAAAAACATTAGAACCCAAGAGCACCCCTACTTGCCCCTCCCACACACAAGCATCAACCCTCCCCACTTTCTTCAGCAAAACGTGTCAGCACCCTCCACCCACCAAGCACGCAACAGCAAAACCCCCAAGAAAGGCCATGACCTCCAGCACTGAAAAACTTCACCGACAATTCGACATATCACAGGCTCACTCTCCCCCTAATAAAGGGACAGGGAGGTGTCACACAGCAAGAAGGGAGACGAACAAGACAAAAAAAAACACTCACCGATTTACGATGTTGAAGTCTGCCACGTCGCTTCTTTTTTACCTCTGACTCAAGAATCGGCAACAAACTCTTCCCTCCCAAGAGAAAGATCTGAGTACAGAGGCCTCTGACAGCCGATCTGCCGTTCACGACTTCTCTTCTTTTCCAGTCCTGATGAAGGATCTCAGACGGAAACGTCAACTGTTTACTCTTTTCCATAGATGCTTTTAACTGTTGGATTGTTTGTTACTCCAACATCTGCAGTCGTGTGTGTGTGTGTGTGTGTGTGTGTGTGTGTGTGATTCTTCCAGTTTTCCTTGCTCCATTAGTACTGTCTGACTCGCTGGCCATGACCCACACTCCTACTGTTGGCCACACAACGCACAAACAAAGCAACTTAATCACCACATAATTGCCACTATTAACCCAAGTGGTGACCTGGTTTCATGCTGTTACAGCCTTTCCTTTTGTTCTCCCAACCCTCCCCCGCCCCTTCTCTGCAACTTAAAACTAACTTTATTTTCTCTTGCCTGGTTCTGACAATGGCACAGCCAGACCTGCAGTCTTTCAATTGGTTTATTATTGTCACACGCACACACGCAGGTGAAAAACATTTGCGTGCCATCCATACAGACCCTTTCATCACATCAGCGCATTGAGATAGGACAAGGGAGAAGCAGTAACAAAATGCAAAGTATTACAGTTACCGAGAAGGTGTTGTGAAAGTAGGTGATAAGGCGCAAGGTTGAGGTCACGGCTTGAAACGTCGACTCTGCCTTATCTGCTGACTATGTGCTAAGGCTCATTTATACTTGTGCGTACTAGCTTACGCTGTAGCCTACGCCGTTGTGAGCATTTATTCTTGTGCGTTGGTGTGTCTGCGTCGCTCTGCAATTCACCGCCAACATGCTAGTTGGTGGTGGGGTTTCTATGCCACTGTGTTGAGTTTCTTCGTGTTGAAACTCAACATGAAGAAACTCAAACTTCAAACAATGGCAACTGAAATTGAAGGAGGGTGAATTTTCTGCGCTTGTCCGGCCACTGAGAGACATGGACGAGGAAATGCATTTCAAATATGATTGAAATATAATGATGTTGTGGGGATGGAACTGGACTCTTTGATGGTGGTGTCTGAAAAGAGGATGCTGTCCAAGTTGCATGCCAACTTGGACAATGTCTCCCATCCACTACATAATGTACTGGGTGGGCACAGGAGTACATTCAGCCAGAGACTCATTCCACCGAGATGCAACACAGAGCGTCATAGGAAGTCATTCCTGCCTGTGGCCATCAAACTTTACAACTCCTCCCTTGGAGGGTCAGACACCCTGAGCCAATAGGCTGGTCCTGGACTTATTTCCTGGCATAATTTACATATTACTATTTAACTATTTATGGTTTTATTACTATTTATTATTTATGGTGCAACTGTAACGAAAACCAATTTCCCCCAGGATCAATAAAGTATGACTATGACTACGACTATATTTTCCGATGTCGGCAGGTAGATTTGACAACTTGGCTCATTGTCTCCAACCATTTATTTCGCATCAGTGTACGCACAGTATACTCAGAGGCTGGCAATCACCATTTGAGTTTTAGCTTCAGGTGGAAGTCAACAGGCTGTAGCAGCTAGCTACAAATTTGCATCAAGTGCAGGGTCCTCCATAATTTCGGAGGTCTGTAAAGCTTTATGGAAAGCATTGCAGCCAGAGTTCCTTCCCTGTCCTTCAGTTGCCCAATGGGAAGCTACTGCAGCGCAGGAGGAAATGCGATGCTACCAAGCGGACCAATCACAGTTGTAGCGGTCTGCATTGCTGCGACGCGTAGTTATATTTTTGGGGAGATGCGTGTCAGGCTACAGTGTAGGGTATGGTGCAGGGTACGCAGCGTGGATTTGATGCACAAGTATAAATTGGCCTTTACTCTGGATTTCCCCTCCAGGAGGACCACAACCTTGTCGTGGTTTGGAGGCGTACGTGCCTCAGTAATCCAGAGGGCTATGTTGGCTGGAGTTGGGGCTTTATGCTTTGGCTCTCAGTAGAAAATCAGAATTTTCAACTGCTAAACTGATCACAGTGTTTTGAACCAGCCAACCAGACCACGACGTCTAAACAATGTCCATTCAGACCCTGGAGGGGCAGATAAGCTGGCATTTTGAGGAGAAAGGTCAAAGACTAAAATTGGCCACTGGTCCTCCAAGTTCAGGGGTTCCACTCAGGTTTAAAAACCCTGACTGGTAAAACAAAACTGTTACGGAAACAGCAGTGAAGAATCTGTGTGCGATGATAGTCCTGAGTATCCACCCAGGACTTGCATGACTGACAGTGGTGGAAACTGAGAGGAGGCTACTGACATGACGAAAGAAGCTGTGAACACTGTCAGAGATGGAGGACCTTCATTGCTGCCCGAAACGCCAGTGGCAAAACAGGTAGTAAGTCCGTACTCCAGATTTCCAGCAGCTGCACAACCTCTTCTGGCGCCGGTAATCTCAGGATCTGGACAGCAAAGCAAACACTTCCAACGGACCTCCCTTGAAGCTGGCCAATCAGAATTTTTGACAGCTAAACTGTTCACAGTGTTTTGAACCAGCCAACCAGACCACGACGTTTAAACAATGTCCATTCGGACCCGGGAGGAGTAGGTAAGCTGGCATTTTGAGCAGACAACACTCTCAACTGTGCAACTGATGATGGCTTCTCCATTGGAACCAAAACAAAATATTTTGCCAAGCTCGGTAATCAACCAAACTTCCAAATAGCCAACCCGAGCTACTGATATTCCGCAATATTTCAAACAATCTGCCTAAACTAATAACACACAAGTATACTTCTTCTCGTCGGTACTGAGTATACCATTTAAACTATCACAGTCTAGGTTCAAAAGAAGTACGTGAACCCCTGGGGTAATGACTTTGTTGGTTGGAGTCAGGGGTTCCAATCAATGAGATGAGATTGGAGGTGTGGGTTGTAGGGGTGCCCTGCCCTATAAAAAAGACACACAAAGTCAGATTACTTAGAGCCTGCTCTTCTTAAAAATGATCTATTTAGGTGCACCATGCCTCGTTCAAAACAACTTTCAGAGGGCCTTAGGAGAAGAGATGCGTGAAGCTGGAAAAGGCTACAAAGGCATTTCTAAAGACCAGAGTGTTCATCAGCCCACAGTGAGAGAAATTGTCTACAAATGGAAGAAATTCAGTTCTATTGCTACTCTACCTAGGAGTGGGCATCCTGCAAAGATCACACCAAGAGCACTTAATGAAATATCGCTGCTGTCGTGCCTTCTTTGTAACAGCATGGGCATGTTGGGCCCAGGACAGATCCTCAGAGATGTTGACACTCAGGAACTACTTTCTCCTGAAATCCCCACATCTTTTCAAACTCCACCACCACACAGTTCCATTGAGTCAAATGAGCACCACTCTGTTCAGCTTTTCTGGCTGATTTCTGGTCAATAATGAGAAATGCTATTTCTCTGTCTTTAAGTCTGAACCAAGGTTGCTCAGTCAAGAAGATATGATGACAAAAGAAATGTCCCGTGACCAGTTTTTCATTTCTGCAAGGTAGAGTCTGAGTGGTGATCTCACTGGGGAAGTATGCACGATGATGAATGACAGGTGAAAGGCTGGAACAGTAAATTACTGTGCACAGAAAGCACCGGGGCAGAACAAGAGTACACAGGCATTTCTCACAGACAAAATCCTTTTAAACATTAGCAGGGAAATTGGCAGAGAAACTTCGAACACTGAGCAATTTACAACTCCTTAATCTGTAAGTAATTGATCTGAGGTGGTTCAGATTTTGCGGCAATTCTCAGCTCTTTTTGCAAAAAAAAATCAGCCCTTACTTTTGGTCAAATATCTGGGATCGAGTTGGTCGATGCCCTTCAGAAGGTCGTAGTAAGTCATTTTCTGAAACCACTGCACTCCTTCTGATGAATGTACCTCCTCAGAGCTTTTGAGGAGGGCGATCCAAGATTTAGAGCAAGGGACAACAAAATATCTGTGATATATTTCCACGTCAGAATGGTGTGCACCTTGGAGAAGAATGGAACATATATTCCCACCATATGAATGGCAGGGTGGAGATACGTCTCCACCAAAGGAGGAGTGAAACTAATGAATACCTTGCCACCACCGAGGTCTTACCACGAGGACAGCCAGCTGCACACTACATGCATTTTTGAATTGTATTTTATCAACTTATTTGCGGTAATATTTTAGATTATGTGCTGTGTTTTCTGGGTGCACTGTGGTCTGGAGGAAGTTTTTTTTGTTTGGTTGTATATATGTACAGTCAAATGTCATGAACTCCTTCCAGCACAAGATCCATATCCCTCCATTCCTTACGTATTCTAATTTATATCTACTTCCACCACTCTCCCCTGCAGCTTGTTTCCGGTAACTACCATTCTCTGTGTAGAAAACCCACACCTCACGTCTCCTTCAATGTTTACCCCGCTCATGTTGGATGCACATCCTCCAGTATTTAACTAACACACATCAGAGTTGCTGGTGAACGCAGCAGGCCAGGCAGCATCTATAGGAAGAGGTACCGTCGACGTTTCGGGCCGAGACCCTTCGTTCACCAGCATTTTGTGTGTGTGTGTGTGTGTGTGTGTGTGTGTTGCTTGAATTTCCAGCATCTGCAGATTTCCTCGTGTTGGCATTTTTAAACTCCAGCATTTGATAGTTGTTTGTGGGGAAGAAATTCCTGACTGACTCATGACGTTATGTCTTCCTGCAGCTTCTGCACTCCAGAGAAAGTTTGTCCAAGGGAAAAGACAGTCCATGGAAAAGAGTAACACTTGGCGTTGCAGGCCGTGACCCTTCATCAGGATTTTCTTAACTCTTTTCCACAGATGCCGCCTGGCCTGCTGTGTTCCTCCAGCTTTTTGTGTGTGTTGCTTTGGATTTCCAGCATCTGCAGATTACCTTGTGGTTCGAATATCCCGTTCTGCACCCTATCCAAAGCCTCCACACCCTTCCTATAATGAAAGGAACTGCACACAGTAATGTGAAGGGTGACGGTATTCCTTTCTTCCTGATTTTGACACCCTCCTTGGTGATAAAGATCACGGGGTTGGATGTTGTCAGGGTGGAACAGATGAGTAATGGCCGTGCATCTTGTTGATAGTACTGCTGCCATTGTGTGCCAGTGGCAGAAGCAATTACTGTTTAAGGTGGTGAATGAGGTACCGGGGGGCAAGGAAACTGCAGATGCTACTCAGCCGGGAGAGCAGCAACTGTGGAAAGGGAGACCGGTCACTATATCAAAGTGATCAAACTCACCCCTCCCCAGAACTGGGGAGAAAGTAGGATTATAGTTTTCAACGAACAGCTTCTTCTCTTCTATCACCTGATCTCTGAACACTCCATGAACCCATGAACACACGCATTTAGCATTCATCAGGCCATTTTGGCCCAACCAACCAGCTGCCCCGATCAGCCAAAATTTCATGGCAATAGTTAAAAAAGGTATAAAAAGAGAAGATGGCGGCGTGACGCAGCGTGCGCGGCCACTCCAGAATGAATATCTGTTATTTGTTAAGTAGGAAGCCGTGCACAATCCTGATTTGATGGAGACGGACGTGAGAAGCACGGAGGAACATCTGGAGAAACTTCTGAAATGCCTGTTTCGCTGCTGCTGCTACTGTGTGGTCCAGAATCTCCAGAGGAGAAGGCCCTGAGTCCTCGGCTTTCCCTGTTGCTTGGCAGCCGGGGTCGAAGCACTCGGCAGAGATGGTGCTCGGTGCCCTGTGTCAGAGGGCTGGTCAGAGGCTCCAAGTTTTCAGACGGACTCAGAGTTGGCTGCGGTCGGGTGCTTCCAGTGTGCTGCATCGGCAAGTTTGCAGCGCTGGAGGTTCATGGCAGGGTGAGTTTTTCTTCCTTCTACCGTCTGCGTGAGATGATGGGACTTTCGAGAGACTTTGAGACTTTTTTTTTACCGTGCCCATGGTCTGTTCTTTATCAAATTATGGTATTGCTTTGCACTGTAGGAACAAATGATACTGGAGGAACATCGTATCATTTCTTAATGCATGCATTACTAAATGACAATAAACGAGGACTGAGTGTCCTCATAATCTAAAAAAAATCTAAAAAGATAAACTACTCTTTAACTGAGTAATAAATTATGTACAGTTTTTAAATGAAATACAGAACAAATTAGAACATTACCGATACTACTACAGTACTGTAAAACTGTGTATTAGTTCCCAATAGTTAGTGAAAGAGGAATTATTCCAGCGTATGCTGCCATGGATGAGTGTCCAGGGAGGGACAGCACATCTAGTGGCAACTCACTCACCTTTGATCTCCACCAGACACTCAGCTCTCACCTGTGGCTCCAAGTCGCTGTTGGCATGCGACAGCGGCCACACCCCGCTACACTGCTTCGACAGGTGGGCTAAACCAGGTGAGGGCAGCTGGTGGGCCTCATACCCTGGTGGGACAGGGACATGTCTGTCCTAGTGTGTGAAGTCAGCTCTGGTGGACTGGGCGCACGAGATTAACGGTGAGATCCAACAGCAGTTTTGCAATGCTTTGTGGACAGCGAAGGGCACGATGAGCCAGAGGAGAAGTCATGGTCACCCACAGCAACCATGGTAGGCCCCAGTTTGTGATGAATACTCTTACAACCAAACCCGGAATTCCAAGGTTGAGAGAGTGGAACTGTCCCAGTGTAATGACTTTTCCACATTAAAAACTCACTGTACAGATTGCACCATCATCATCAGAAACAACAGGCAACCAACATCCTGCCGTATTCTTTTGATTGACTGTAAATGAACAAAATTAGCGCAGATACCTAGTGCTGATAATGGGACTGTCTTCACACAGTGCTTCCACTGATTGCATCCTCCAAATCCTCGTTTCCATTGCAACATTCAAGATGATTGTCGATGCCCTCAAATCCTTCGTTGTTGTAGTGAAATCATTTCATTTTCACTCCCAGCCATTCCTGGCATCTCCGAGCTTGAATGCTTGAAACCACAGTGAGCAAGACAATTCTAAACCGTCTTATAGCTTATTTCTTGCTAATTACAGTGACAAAAGTCACTACTTTTTGAACACAAACACACACAGTTAACACTATTTAAAAACTGTTCACTCTAAGCATGGTGTAGTGTCTAACAGCCACACAAGTTCATGCAACTGACGCTAGTTGGGAACTGTTCAGCAACAGTCTCCTGTACCAATTAAGTGCACAGTGTCCCAAACAATCAAAGGGAATCCTGGCTATTTTCTTAATTAAATTTTGTTCTTTTAGTTATCCACATAAATGGCCGCCCTGATTAACTGATGGACCAATTAACTGGAAGCCACTGCATTTCCTATTGTAACTTATAATAATATTATGTATTGCACTCCACTGCTGCTGCAAAACAACAGATTTCATGACATATGTCAGTGATTCTGAATATAGTGGAAATCAAAACAAAGCCTGCAGATGCCAGAAATCTGAAATAAAATCTAGATTCAGTTTGTTGCCGCCCCAGTTTTTCTCAGATGCAACTGAAGTGCCATCTAGTGGACACATGGGGTAGAGCAACACAAACCATTACTTATTTTCCCCTTGTATTTTTCTGTAGTCATTTCCCCCCACCAAAGTTTTTTTTTACTTCTTAAGTGGTTCTCATTTTAGCTGCTGAAACTATTTTACTGATCAGCGTACTGTGCACTTCTATCCTTCCCGTTGGTGTTGCTACCACCTCACACACCACTGTCAGTGACCTGCATTGCATAGCTGCTCTGTATCTTCAACACTGCCACCACCTGACGTCTCTGCACACCTCCTTTTACCCTCTTTGAGCATCATACACTTAATCTCACCATTACTGGCAAAAGTGCCTTCGACCCCCTCCCCCCCGCCTCCATGGTCGCAAGCTCAGGAAAATCCTCCCCCCCCCCCCCCCAAGCTTCTTTCAATAATCTTCTCCTTCAGGAAAGCTTATGGAGTCATACAGCACAGAAACAGGCAGCTTAGCCCACCATGTCAATATCCCAGAATGCTTCTGACCTACAATTATAAAACAAAATGTGACACAGCACAGTAGTGTAGCCGTGAGCATAACGCTATTACAGTGTTAGCAAACACGGGTTCACTTCTTGCTGCTGCATGGAAAGAGATAGTACGTTGTCCCCGTGACCATGTGCGTTTCCTCCCGGTGCTCTGGTTTCCTCCCACAATCCAAGGATGTACTGGTTGGTAGGTTAATAGTTCACATGGGTGTATAGGGCGACGTTAGTCCTGACAAAGGGTCTCAGCCTGAAACGTCAACTGTGCCTCTTCCTAGAGATGCTGCCTGGCCTGCTGCATTCACCAGCAACTTTGATGTGTGTTGCTTGAATTTCCAGCATCTGCAGAATTCCTGTTGTTAACTAGTTAACAGAAACATTCAGCTAAAAGATTAATTTCGATAAGTATAATTATTAATTACTACATTATTTTAGGTAACTAACCTTTTGTGCGCACATTAATTTCCTTTGTGCACTGGTTGAAAAATGTGTATGTGCGTGCATACACACACAGCTTAGAGGGAACATAGCTCAGAAGCACTCTGGGATATTTAATTTGAAAGGATTATATAAATGGAAGTTACTGTTCTTGCCATTCAATGAAAAGCAGACAAGAGACACTATCATCTTTGCTCTGCATGTTTGGTCTTCTTGCCTCACTCTAGGCTGTAAGCCTCCACATTTACTTTCTATGTATTACCACTTTAGTTGGTAGAAAGTTCAGTCTCCAGTTTGGAGCAAGCTGGACAACTGCACACCCTAGTGTGTAGAACAGAGGCAGTATCGTACAGCATCAGTGACCAGAGATCAGGGACTGATTTCCACCACTGTCTGTAAGGAGTTTGTACTTTCTCCCCATGACCATGTGGGTTTTCTCCAGGTGTTCTGACTTCCTCTCATGTTCCAAAGCTGTACACGTGGGGTTAGTGAGTTGTGGGTTGCCCAGTCCACTCCTCGGACTACGTTGGTCGTTGATGCAAAACGACGGGTCTCTCAGTATGTTTCGATGTACATGTGACAAATAGAGCTAATCTGTTAAGTTAATCATTTATGCATAATTCTTAACTCACATTTCAGATTCAATTCAAACTTCAAAGAGTAAATCCAAGCATAAATCCCAAGGTAATTCCAAGGTGAAACATGTTCTGAAATTTCCCAAAAACCCTGCCAACATTCGTACCCACTAAGGACAATGATTAACTCACCGTGTCCTATTTCGAACTTTGGATCTGTGCTTGCAGCAACACCACAGGATCAATCCCAATGCAATTAAACATAACACAGTGCCAAAGAAAGCTGTCAAAATTGTAGTAGCATCAGATGTAGTTCCTGAAGAGAGAAAGTGAAGAGAGATGATCGAAGTTACCCAGCAATTTTTGTTTTACTTTAGATTCCCAGCTCCTGCAGTTCTTTCCTGACTTTCAAGTAAACTTTCAAATGTATCCTGCCCTTAAAGTGATCTGTCTTTGATCAACATAGTTCCAAGATCGAAATTTTTCATTCTAAGTTATTTAAACTCTTCCCTTATTGCCCCTTGTGATTTGCTCTAAGGTGAAATTCAACTGAATTGACTTTATTACATACATCCTTCGTATACATGAGGAGAAAAAAATATTTACATTACATCTCCAGATAAGTGTGTAATGCACAATCATAGTAATTTATAATAAATAGTATGTACAACAATGTAACATAGACATACAGTTGTGTCAGCATGAATGAGTCTGATGGCCTGATGGAAGAAGTTGTCCCGCAGCCTGTTGGTCCTGGCTTTTATGCTGCAGTACCGTTTCCCAGATGGCAACAGCTGGAACAGATTGTGGTTGGGGTGACTTGGGTCCCCAATGATCTTTCGGGCCCTTTTTACGCACCTGTCCATGTAAATGTCCTGAATAGTGGGAAGTTCACATCTACAATGCGCTGGGCTGTCTGCACCACTCTCTGCAGAGTCCTGTGATTGAGGGAGGTACAGTTCCCATACCAGGCAGTGATGCAGCCAGTCAGGATGATCTTAATTGTGCCCCTGTAGAAAGTTCTTAGGATTTGGGGGCCCATACCAAACTTCCTCAACCGTCTGAGGTGAAAGAGATGCTGTTGTGCCTTTTCCACCACACAGCTGTATGTACAGACCACGTGAGATTCTCAGTGATGTTTATGCTGAGGAACCTAAAGCTGTTCACCCTCTTAACCCCAGATCCACTGATGTCAACAGTGGCTAGCCCATCTCCATTCTTCCTGTAGTCCACAATCAACTCCTTTGTTTTTGCAACATTGAGGGAGAGGTTGTTCTCTTGACACCACTGTGTCAGGTGATGACTTCTTCTCTGTAGGCTGCCTCGTTATTACTTGAGATTAGGCCAATTAGTGTAGTACCATCAGCAAATTTAATTAACAGATTGGAGTTGTGGGTGGCGACACAGTCATGGGTATACAGAGAGTAAAGGCGGGGGCTTGGGACACAGCCCTGAGGGGCACCGGTGTTGAGGGTCAGAGGGGCAGAGGCGAGGGAGCCCACTCTTAGCACCCGCCAGTGATCTGACAGGAAGTTCAGGATCCAGCTTCACAAGACAGGGTGAATGCCAAGTTCTCCGAGCTTCTTGACGAGCCTGGAGGGAATGATGGTGTTGAATGCTGAACTGTAGGCCAAGAACAACATTCTCACATAAGTATCCTTCTGCTTTACCACTGACGCCAGGCAGACAATCTCCGAAGAGTATTGATAATGGCTGTAAAGACATTGCCCAGCAGAAGGCAATGGCAAATCACTTCTGTAGAAAAATTTGGCAAGAACAATCATGGTCATGGGAACAACATGATTGCCTACGTCATATGACACAGCGCATAATGAACAAATTTTTCTCCATTGAGATACTCTGTACAAATGCCTATGAAATGTCCTTCTTCTTCATGACAATGACTTCCCATCTACCGTAGACCAAACTCATTCATTTCCCACATCTCTCCTCCTGTGCGGACCAAGACCCTGGTTCTTACCTTCCGTCAGTATTCCCCTCCCTTACCTTCTTCCCCCTTCCTTTCCAGTCCTGACAATGGTCCTTATCCCAAAACATCACCTGTTTATTCCCCGCTGCACAGTGTTCCCAGAAATTTTTGTTTTATTTTAGATTCTGAGCTCCTGGAGTTCTTTTCTGACTTTCAGGTTAACTTCCAAATGTATCCCACCCTCTCAGGATCAGAACACTTACACTTCCAATTCCAATCCCCATTCCTATTCTGATTCCAATTCCGACATTGGTCCACGGCCTCCTCAAACCCTTCTGCCACAATGAGGCTACTCTCAGGGTTGGAGGAGCAGCACCTTATATTCCAACCAGGTAGCTTCCAACCAGATACCGTGAACGTCGATTTCTCTAACTTGCATTAACTTTTTCCCCTTCCCCTTCCCTCTCTATCTTCCCCACTCTGGCCCCCCTTTTACCTCTCCTTCTCACTTATCCATCATGTCACTTTGGTGTTGCCCCCTTTCCCTTTCTCCCATGGTCCATTCTCCTCTCCTATCAGATTCCTTCTTTTCAGCCCTTTATCTTCTCCACCAATCACCTTCCAGCTTCCTGCTTCATACGCCCCCCCCCCCACCTGGCTTCACCTATTATCTTCTAGCATGTACTCCTTCCCCTCCCCCCACCTTCTTATTCTAGCATCTACCCTCTTCCTTTTCTTCAGAAGGGTCTCGGCCTGAAACGTCGACTGTTTATTTAGAAGAAGAATATCTTTATTGTCATTGTTGTGGAGCAATGAAACACAGTTTAGCAGCTCAACGTTTTGCAGCATGACAAAGAATATATTCATAAAATAAACTCTAAAACCTCAGGAGTGCAATCCAAAATTAATAATATATGGATGGGGGGGGGGGGGGTAGGACTATCGCACACCTGCCATTCCTGGAAGTGTGATGCAGTTAGCTGTCGCCGTCTTAGGAGGGGGGCAGGAGAAGGGAAGGGGGTGTTATACATTTCACTGCTTGTGGGTAGAAGCTGTTAAGGAGTCTCTTTGTTTTCGTCCTTAATGCTCTGCATCTCTTCCCAGAAGGTAGAGGAGAAAACAGATGATGTCCAGGATGAGTGGGATCCTTTGAAATACAAGTAGCCATCTTCTGAAGTCTGCCAGTATAAATGTCTCTGAGGGAGGGTAATGTTGTGTCATTTCCACAGATGCTGCCTGACCTGCTGAGTACCTCCAGTGTTTTGTAAGTGCTGCACTTACACCCCCATGCCTTCATTCCTGAAGTTAATGGCTATAATTACAAAAGAGGATCTAATAAATCCAGTAGGAATTTGGATGAAACATCTTAATGTAGCAAGTGACATGCATGTGGAATTCAGTACCAAAACTTATTATTAAAGTACATAAATGTCACCATAGACTACCTTGAGATTCATTTTCTTGCAGGCATTTACAGGAAAATAAAGAAATACAATAGAATGTGTGCAAAACTAAACATAAATGAATTCTGGCAAATAGTCAACGTGCAAAGGACAAGGCAGCACAGTGGTTAACACAACACTTTATCGCACCAGTGACACGGCTTCAGTTCCTGCCGCTGTCTGCGAGGCGTTTGTACGTTCTCCCCGTGACCGTGTCGGTTTCCTCCGCGTGCTCCGGTTTCCCCCCACGGTCCAGTCGGTAGGTTAACTGATCATTGTACATTGTCCCGTGGTTAGGCGAGTAAGGTCTTGCTCCCAGGGCAGATGAGTGTGAAGTTACTCAGCAAAGATCTAGGGTGAAAGCGATGACAATCTGAGGGTAAGGAAGGTTCCCCCATGAAGGCTAGTAGCTACGTGGAATAAGTTACCAGAGGAAGCTTAGAGACATTTAGATCAGTACAGCGGGATGTAATGGTGACGGGGTGGAGATACGTCTCTACCAGAGGAGGTGTAAGGCACTCTCCCCTCTGCTAACCTTATCTATAATGCTTATTTATAATCTATAAATCTCTATAATGTCGTTCCTCAGCCACTTATGCTCCTGGGAAAGGGCCCCAGCCCACCTGATCTCTCTTTATAACTCAAGCCACCAATCCCAGTAACAGCCTTGTGAAATTTCTCTACATCCTTTCCAGCTTCCATCAGGAAGAAGGTACAGGAGCCTCAGGACTCACACCACCAGCTTCAAGAACAGCTATTAGCCCTCAACCATCAGGCTCCTGAACCAAAGGGATAACTTCACTCAAATTCATTTGCCCCATCTTTGAAATGTTTGCACAACCAATGGACTCACTTTCAAGGACTCTTCATCTCATGTTCTCGATACCGGTGGAATAACAGGCTGGATTGCCGGGAACCTCACCATCATGTGGCGCATGGTCTTGGACTATATACGTGTATGTTTTTTTTAATGTGACTGTTTTTTTTTGCTTGCCATTTTGAATGCGCTGTGTATGTTTAGCACTTTGCCCCAGAGGTATCCATATATGGTTGAATGATTGATTTGATTGATTTATTTCTTGTTTATTTATTATTATTATTATTATTTCTTCTTTTGTATTTCCAGTTTATTGTCTTCTGCAGTCTGGTTGAATGGCATATTATGGCAGTCTCATTAATTCTGTTATGGTTGTCATTCTATAGATTTATTGAGTATGCCCACAAGAAAATTAATCTCAGGGTTGTATATGATGACATATATGTTTGCAGTAATAAATTTACCATGAACTTTGAACTTTAATGAAATCTTTCCTAGAGTTAGGTGACCAGAACTGAGCACGATACTCCAAACAAGAGAAGATCTACAGATGCTGGAAATCCAAGGCAACACACACAAAATGCTGGAGGAACTCAGTAGGCCAAGGAATATGCTATCGATATTTTGCAGCGAGACCCTTCATCAGGACTCAAAATATTCCAAATGTAGTCTTACCAATGCCTTGTACAGTTTTAACATAACATCCCTACTCTTGTACTAAAATCATGAAACTCCCTATCCAACAATGCTGTACCTTCACTTGCATCACTTCTGGAAACCAAGGTGTCTGTGAGGTGACTTCCCAAAGGTAATACATGCCGGTGAAGCCCAGTAGTTGAAAGACATAACAAACACGCAAAAAATCTGCAGATGCTGGAAATTGAGAGTAACACACACACACACACACACAAATGCTGGAGGAACTCAGCAGGCCAGGCATTCCTCCAGCATTTTGTGTGTGTTGACTATTAGCAATAATGCAAGTATCTCTTACCTGAGTTAGCATAAGGGCCTTTTGTTGAGTATTCTTTCCAAAACTTAATCTAAAATTGAAAAAAAAAAGAGATAAAATATTTCCTTTCCCTCAGTAATAAGACATATCATTTCAAATTACAACTGAATCAATCTTCAAACCTAGAAGCGTAGGAATTTGCATCATTTTGAACAACCATAAAGATTAAGAAAGTTCAGGTATAATATACATTCATTTTTGAGTTTGAATGATCAATAATCAGGAGCTTTGGATGTGGAGAAGATGCTTCCTATGAGCAAGAGAGGCTAGGCCCAGAGAGCACAGCCTCAGGATACAAGGGTGGCCCTTCACAGCAGAGATGAGGAGGATTTTTTTTAGTCAGAAGGTGGTGAATCTGTGGAATTCATCGCCACGGATGGCTGGGGAAGCCAAGCCATTGGGCATATTTAAAGCAGAGGATGATAGGTTGTTGATTAGTCAGGGTGTCAAAGGTTACGGGGAGAAGGCAGGAGAATGAGGTTGAGAGGGATAGTAAATCAGCCATGATGGAATGGTGCAGACTTGATGGGCCAAATGGCCTAATTCTGCTCCTATGTCTTATGGTCGTAAGGTCTTTGAAGAAAGCTCTCATCTTCGTACAACAGAGATTCATTAAGGACAAAACTCTATCTGAAAGTGAGGGGTAGATTGTTGATGTTTCTGTACGGATTCTCTTCCTAATACACAAGCAGAGCATCAGGGAACAGATAGCAACATGCACTGTCTCATAACAGCAGCTGATATGAGAGAGACTATATTTCACTAAGTTCACAATTGTTAAAGCAAATTTTGAAAGTAATATCAGAAGAAGGAAGTCTGAGAATCGGAGTGGGAGTGCGGAGGAAGCCATTTTTGAATTTTTCGGTTTTTTTCCATCGGCGTTCAGAGAGGCGGGACTGCGCAGGCGTGTGACGTCGGGCAGTGAAGCTCGGAAGATTTAAAAGGAACAGAGCCTCATACAGCGGGCAGCGTAGTTTGCGGGCTGCAGAGTGAGCCGGGAGCAGAGGCTCAACGGGCTTAGGCAGAAACAGGTGAGTCGAAGAGGGTTTGGTATTTATTTTTTGTTGTTATTTGAGGAGAGGGGCGGTATGAGTGTGAGGGCAGTTTGTTGTTCTTGGTGCCGGATGTGGGAGGCCCTGGAGTCTCCAAGCCTCCCAGACGTCCACATCTGCGCCAGGTGCGCCGAGATGCAGCTCCTAAGGGACCGCGTTAGGGAACTGGAGCTGAAACTCGATGACCTTCGTCTGGTCAGGGAGAGTGAGGAGTTGATAGAGAGGAGTTACAGGCAGGTGGTCACACCGGGGCCACGGGAGGCAGACAAGTGGGTCACGGTTAGGAGGGGGAAGGGGAAGAGTCAGGTAATAGAGAGTACCCCGGTGGCTGTGCCCCTTGACAATAGGTACTCCTGTTTGAGTACTGTTGGGTGGGACAGCTTACCTGGGGGAAGCGACAGTGGCCGTGCCTCCGGCACAGAGTCTGGCCCTGTAGCTCAGAAGGGTAGGGCAAGGAAGAGGAGGGCAGTTGTGATAGGGGACTTGATAGTAAGGTGGTCAGATAGGCGATTCCGTGGACGCAGTCCAGAGACCCGGATGGTAGCTTGCCTCCCTGGTGCCAGGGTCCGGGATATTTCTGATCGCGTCCAAGATATCCTGAAGTAGGAGGGTGAGGAGCCAGAGGTCGTGGTACATATAGGTACCAATGACATAGGTAGGAAAAGGGAAGAGGTCCTGAAAGGAGAATATAGGGAGCTAGGAAAGGAGTTGAGAAAAAGGACCGCCAAGGTAGTAATCTCGGGATTACTGCCTGTGCCACGCAACAGTGAGAGTAGGAATGCAATGAGGTGGAGGATAAATGCGTGGCTGAGGGATTGGAGCAGGGGGCAGGGATTCAAGTTTTTGGATCATTGGGACCTCTTTTGGCGCAGGTGTGACCTGTACAAAAAGGACAGGTTACACTTGAATCCTAGAGGGACCAATATCCTGGCGGGGAGATTTGCTAGGGCTACTGAGGTGACTTTAAACTAGAATGGTTGGGGGGTGGGAATCAAATTAAAGAGACTAGGAGAGAGGAGGTTAGTTCACAACAGGGGGATGGGAACCAGTACAGAGAGACAGAGGGGTGTAAAATGAGAGTAGAAGCAAAAAGTAGTAAGGTGAAAAGTAAAAGTGGCAGGCCGACAAATCCAAGGCAAAAATCAAAAAGGGCCACTTTTCAACATAATTGTATAAAGGCTAAGAGTGTTGTAAAAGCGAGCCTGAAGGCTTTGTGTGTCAATGCAAGGAGCATTCGTAACAAGGTGGATGAATTAAAAGTGCAGATTGTTATTAATGAATATGATATAGTTGGGATCACAGAGACATGGCTCCAGGGTAACCAAGGATGGGACCTCAACATTCAGGGATATTCAATATTCAGGAGGGATAGACATGAAAGAAAAGGAGGTGGGGTAGCATTGCTGGTTAGAGAGGAGATTAACGCAATAGAAAGGAAGGACATTAGCCGGGAGGATGTGGAATCGATATGGGTAGAGCTGCATAACACTGAGGGGCAGAAAACGCTGGTGGGAGTTGTGTACAGGCCACCTATCAGTAGTAGTGAGGTTGGGGATGGTATTAAACAGGAAATTAGAAATGTGTGCAATAAAGGAGCAGCAGTTATAATGGGTGACTTCAATCTACATATAGATTGAGTGAACCAAATTGGTAAGGGTGCTGAGGAAGAGGATTTCTTGGAATGTATGCAGGATAGTTTTTTGAACCAACATGTCGAGGAACCAAGTAGAGAGCAGGCTATTCTAGACTGGGTATTGAGCAATGAGGAAGGGTTAATTAGCAATCTTGTCGTGAGAGGCTCCTTGGGTAAGAGTGACCATAATATGGTGGAATTCTTCATTAAGATGGAGAGTGACATAGTTAATTCAGAAACAAAGGTTTTGAACTTAAAGAGGGGTAACTTTGAAGGTATGAGACGTGAATTAGCTAATATATACTGGCAAATGACACTTAAAGGATTGACGGTGGATATGCAATGGCAAGCATTTAAAGGTTGCATGGATGAACTACAACAATTGTTCATCCCAGTTTGGCAAAAGAATAAATCAAGGAAGGTAGTGCACCTGTGGCTGACAAGGGAAATTAGGGATAGTATCAATTCCAAAGAAGCAGCATACAAATTAGCCAGAAAAAGTGGCTCACCTGAGGACTGGGAGAAATTCGAAGTCCAGCAGAGGAGGACAAAGGGCTTAATTAGGAAAGGGAAAAAAGAATACTGGCAGGGAACATAAAAACTGACTGTAAAAGCTTTTATAGATATATGAAAAGAAAAAGTTTGGTTAAGACAAATGTAGGTCCCCTACAGACAGAAACAGGTGAATTGATTATGGGGAGCAAGGACATGGCAGACCAATTGAATAACTACTTTGGTTCTGTCTTCACTAAGGAGGACATAACTAATCTTCCGGAAATAGTAGGGGACAGAGGGTCCAGTGAGATGGAGGAACTGAGGGAAATACATGTTAGTAGGGAAGTGGCGTTAGGTAAATTGAAGGGATTAAAGGCAGATAAATCCCCAGGGCCAGATGGTCTGCATCCCAGAGTGCTTAAGGAAGTAGCCCAAGAAACAGTGGATGCATTAGTGATAATTTTTCAAAACTCTTTAGACTCTGGACTAGTTCTTGAGGATTGGAGGGTGGCTAATGTAACCCTGCTTTTTAAAAAAGGACGGAGAGAGAAACCAGGGAATTATAGACCGGTTAGCCTAACATCGGTGGTGGGGAAAATGCTAGAGTCAGTTATCAAAGATGTGATAACAGCACATTTGGAAAGTGGTGAAATCATCGGACAAAGTCAGCATGGATTTGTGAAAGGAAAATCATGTCTGACGAATCTCATAGAATTTTTTGAGGATGTAACTAGTAGAGTGGATGGGGGAGAACCAGTGGATGTGGTATATTTGGATTTTCAAAAGGCTTTTGACAAGGTCCCACACAGGAGATTAGTGTGCAAACTTAAAGCACACGGTATTGGGGGTAAGGTATTGATGTGGATAGAGAATTGGTTGGCAGACAGGAAGCAAAGAGTGGGAATAAACGGGACCTTTTCAGAATGGCATGCAGTGACTAGTGGGGTACCGCAAGGCTCAGTGCTGGGACCCCAGTTGTTTACAATATATATTAATGACTTAGATGAGGGAATTAAATGCAGCATCTCCAAGTTTGCGGATGACACGAAGCTGGGCGGCAGTGTTAGCTGTGAGGAGGATGCTAAGAGGATGCAGGGTGACTTGGATAGGTTAGATGAGTGGACAAATTCATGGCAGATGCAATTTAATGTGGATAAATGTGAGGTTATCCACTTTGGTGGCAAAAATAGGAAAACAGATTATTATCTGAATGGTGGCCGATTCGGAAAAGGGGAGGTGCAACGAGACCTGGGTGTCATTATACACCAGTCATTGAAAGTGGGCATGCAGGTACAGCAGGTGGTGAAAAAGGCGAATGGTATGCTGGCATTTATAGCGAGAGAATTCGAGTACAGGAGCAGGGAGGTACTACTGCAGTTGTACAAGGCCTTGGTGAGACCACACCTGGAGTATTGTGTGCAGTTTTGGTCCCCTAATCTGAGGAAAGACATCCTTGCCATAGAGGGAGTACAAAGAAGGTTCACCAGATTGATTCCTGGGATGGCAGGACTTTCATATGATGAAAGACTGGATGAACTGGGCTTGTACTCATTGGAATTTAGAAGATTGAGGGGGGATCTGATTGAAACATATAAAATCCTAAAGGGATTGGACAGGCGAGATGCAGGGAGATTGTTCCCGAATTTGGGGAAGTCCAGAACGAGAGGATAAAGGGAAAGCCTTTTAGGACCGAGATGAGGAAAAACTTCTTCACACAGAGTGGTGAATCTGTGGAATTCTCTGCCACAGGAAACAGTTGAGGCCAGTTCATTGGCTATATTTAAGAGGGAGTTAGATATGGCCCTTATGGCTAAAGGGATCAGGGGGTGTGGAGGGAAGGCTGGGGCGGGGTTCTGAGTTGGATGATCAGCCATGATCGTACTGAATGGCGGTGCAGGCTCGAAGGGCCGAATGGCCTACTCCTGCACCTATTTTCGATGTTTCTGTCAGTTATTAAATACTATTCCTTTGCAGAATTTCATGGATTATCAGTGTACTTCAAGTATAGTAAGAAAGAAAAACTCAACCGTTTTCTTGTCATCTTCAAAAACCTCTCGTGCCTCTTCATAGTTACACAGTTCTTCGATACACTCCCTCTCCAGATTTCCTTTGGTGAATATCTCAAAATCCCACCGATTGTATAGGAGACGCCGTCCCAGGAAACTGAGGGCCACATCTCCCCTTATAAAAGCTGTAAACCATGAACAAGAACACAAATATAAACACGATAAGCATAAACAACGATTAGCCAGCTCCATCATGGGCACGAGCCCCTGTAGTATCCACAACACCTTCAAGGAGCGGTACCTCAAGAAGGTGGTGTCCATCACTGAGGACCCCCACCAGCCAGGACATGCCCCCTTCTCATTGCTACCATCAGGAGAAGGTACCAAAGCCCAAAGGCACAGAGTCAACAACTCAGGAACAGCTTCCCCTCTGCCAGCCAATTTTTGAATGGACATTGAACCCATGAACACAAACTCACTACTTTTTAATTTGTTTTTGCACTACTTACTTAATTTAGCTACATATTTATTTATTTGTTTACTTACTGTAATTAAATTTTTTCTCTCTGTTATCATGTATTACATGGAACTGCTGCTGCAAAGTTAACAAATTTCACGACATATGCCGATGATATTAAACCTGATTCTGATTCTGACACTCTCTTATAAACTGACTGTAGTTGACAGTGTTTGGCTGACTCTATCCACAGAGTATTTAATTAGGAGGCATCCTCAAACCAAACCATGGCTGCTCTTTCAATTATACACATCCTCTTTTGAGAATCCATTCTAACCTCAATAATGATCTCACGTGTATCATAAATGCAAGAGACTTTGCAGATGCTGGAAATCCAGAGCAACACACACAAGATGCTGGAGGAACTTAGCAAGTCAGGCAGCATCTATGGAGAGGAATAAACAGTCAATATTTTGCCCCAAAACATCTATTTCTCTAACTTCTGGTAATTTCCCTTCTCTCTTTTTCCATTCCCTATTCTGGCCCCCTCTTACCCTTTTCTCTTCTCACCTGCTCATCACCTCCCTCTGGTGGCCTTCCTCCTTCCGTTTCTATGGTTAACTCTCCTCTCTTATCAGCTTCCCTTTTCTTAAGCCCTTCTTTACCTATCCGTTCCCAGCTTCTCACCACACCCCTCTCTCTCCTACCCACCTACTTCCCCCCTCTCCTGGTTTCACCTTCTTGCGTGCCCTCCTCCCCTTGCCCCCAAACTTCTTATTCTGGCTTCTTCCCCCTTCCTTTCCAGTCCTGAGGAACGCTGCGGACCGAAACGTTGGCTGTTTATTCCCCGCCATAGACGCTGCCTGATGACTTCCCCCAGAATTTTGTGTGTGTTACTCCCAAGTGTATCAATTATCACTGCCAGAGCAAGTTCATTGGTCACTCCAGTATTTAATGCCCATGTACCTAGAAAATTACCCAGGGAAATTACCCATTTAAAATTAAAAAAGGATTTAAAGGATTAAAGCAAAAACTTTAAAAGTTAAAGTTAAAATTAAAAAGATTAAAGTAAAAGATTCGAAAATAAGATTAGTGAAATTATCCATTTACAAAAGCTTATTGTAATTACCCACTTAAAGTTTAAAAAATTAAAAATTAAAGTTGAGTTAAAAGTTAGTTAAACTGACAGAAAAATAAAATTGAGCTTAAAGTTAAGTTAAAATTAAAAAGATTAAAGTAAAAAATATTCAAAAATAAGATTAAAGTTACCTATTTACAAAAGAGTATTGAAATTACCCATTTACAGTTTAAAGAAATTAAAGTTAAAAAACTGAAAGTTAAAGTTAAAATTAAAAAGATTAAAGATTAAATAAAGATTTGAAAATAAGATTAGTGAAGTTACCCATCTACAAAAAGATTAGTGAAATTAGTGAAATTACCCATTTAAAGTTTTAAAGATAATGGAGGAAATGAAAATGTTGATTAAAGTAAATCGTTCAGGTTGATTAGAAAACCGAATACAAACTAACATTAGTAGTTTGGACGGGAATTTATGGGCAGAAAACAATTACCCTTCACTTGTATATTTCTGATCATCAAAGACTGAGTTTCTGTGCGAACTGCCACTTTAAATGGGTCATCTTAATTATCCTTTGTCATTGAACCCATAATGGGATTGTGTTGGAGAGTTCAATAATAAATATGTAGTTCCAAGATAAAAACAAAGGATGCTGAAAGAGAAGTCATGGTTTAGAACAGGGTTTCCCAACCTATTTTTATGCTGTGGACCCCTACGATTAACTGACGGGTTCCTGGAGCCCAGTTTGGGAACCCTTGGTTTAGGGTATTAGGACAAGGTTAATTTGGAAGTTCAGTGTTCAGCTTTTCATTGAGGGGAAAGTTGGTATTCAAAGGGTTGAGGGAAGACGTAAAGAAATTTTTCATCTACAAGGCTCAGGATAAGAATTAGAATTAGATTTATTATCACTGACTTATATGATGTGAAATGTGTTGTTTTGCAGCAGCAGTATGGTGCAGAGAAATAGAACTTATAAAAACAGACATATACCACAAAAATAATGAGGTGGTATTCACGGACAGTTCAGAAATCTGAGGACAGAGGGGAAGAAGCTGTTTCTGAATCACTGAGTGTGGGTACCTCCTCCCTGATGATAGTAACGAGAAGAGGGCATCTCCTGGATGGTGACGGTCTCTACTGATGGACTCCACCTGCCTGAGACATTGGCATTGGAAGATGCCCTCGATGTCATAGTCATACTTTATTGATCCCGAGGGAAATGGGTTTTCGTTACAGTTGCACCATAAATAATTAAATAGTAATAAAACCATAAATAGTTAAATAGTAATATGTAAATTATGCCAGGAAATAAGTCCAGGACCAGCCTATTGGCTCAGGGTGTCTGACCCTCCAAGGGAGGAGTTGTAAAGTTTGATGGCCACAGGCAGGAATGACTTCCTATGATGCTCTGTGTTGCATCTCGGTGGAATGAGTCTCTGGCTGAATGTACTCCTGTGCCCAACCAGTATATTATGTAGTGGATGGGAGACATTGTCCAAGATGGCATGCAACATGGACAGCATCCTCTTTTCAGACACCACCGTCAGAGAGTCCAGTTCCATCCCCACAACATCACTGGCCTTATGAATGAGTTTGTTGATTCTGTTGGTGTCTGCTACCCTCAGCCTGGGGGAGGGGGTAGGCTGCACCCATGGGTGCAGCACAGTGATGTACCTAGCAGAGCTCAGCTCCTACAGCTCAGTTCAGCAATCCTAACGCTGGGTGCTGTCTGCGTGGAGGGTGCGAGCTCCTCTGACTCCGCGGGTGCTCCAGTTTCCTGCCACACCCCAAGAATGCAAGAGTCAGCGGATTAACTAGCCACTGTAAATCGCTTGTCATACATTGGTAAGTGGTAAGATCAGAGGGGAGTTGATGAGCTTGTTGGAGGGAGTAAAACCAGTGTTAGTGTAGGCTCTGGTTGATGGCCAGCACCAAGTCAGGGAGCTGAAAGGCCTGCGGCAATGCTGTATCTCTCTCTATGACTCTTCCACTTCAGAAGGGATAGGAGTCGAAATACACCGAGAGACAGAAACCAATACACTAACGGCTTATTGCGGTTCCCAGAAATGCATTGTGATAGTACTTATACTATTTTTGCACTATTTATTTAATTTAACTATATATATATATCCTGAAGACAGGTGGCAGATCAACTGATGATCCCACTGGTGATAGCACAGGACAGTTAACATCTTAATGCCCCTGATATTAAGCCTGATTCTGATCTGCACCTCTCACAAGATGCTTCAGGAACTCAGCAGGTCAAGCAGCATCTATGGGAAATGAATAAACGGCTGCTGTTTCAGGCTGAGACCCTTCTTCAGGGCTGGAAAGGAAGGGGGAAGATGCCAGAATAAAAAGGTTGGGGGAGGAGGAGGAGGATGGCTGGAAGGTGATAGGTGAAGCCAGGTGGGTGGGAAAGGTAACGGGCTGGAGAGGCAGGAATCTGACGGGAGAGAAGAGTGGACCATAGGAGGAAGGAAAGGAGGAGAGGACTCAGGGGGAGGTGACAGACAGATGAGATGAGGTGAGAGGCCAGAGGAGGGAATAAGAGGAAAGGGGAGGGGGAGGAAAATTATTTTTTACCATTAAGAGAAACTGATATCCATGCCATCAGGTTGGAGGCTACCTAGACAGATGTTGTACCCGCAGTGTGGCGCAAGAAGAGGCCATGGACCGACAGGTCAGAACGGGAATGGGAAATATCTATACGCACAGAGTGAGAATCTCTGCAGAGGCATTTAATCTCCATTTCAGAAATGGAACTCTGCACTGTGATGTCTAGCTCCACACCCCCACATCGCGAGTTCCTGCTTTCAGACGAGAGAGAGCAAGTGTTGGAGAAAGGAGTTAGAAGGCGAAAGGGAAGAAGAAAAGGCAAGTGAAGATGTGTTTGAGTCTCTAGTCACCGCATCTCCTGCATAGTTTGAGTCCAGGAAGGAGTAGCAGTCCCTGTGCTGGCTAAACAGTGAGTGGTTTTGGAGGTTCACAGGAGTCTGAATTCTTTAACCAGGGATGTTTCTGCATGTACACCCATATCCTTCCCTCCAAGTGAAGACAGCTCCTGTGCTGCTGGTCAGATGGAATGGTTTAAGAGACCTCCTGTACCCATGCCTTTAAGTGTCAGTAAGGATACGGTTCAACCCTGATTTTAGACTCATACCTTCAGCCCAAATGGTCCACGCCAACCAAGAAACCCATCCAAGCCAATCCCATTTGCCTCACGTACCTTAAACCAGGGGTTCCCAACCGTTTTTATGCTACCATTAACTAAGAGGTCAGTAGACCCCAAGTTGGAAACTTTTGCTCTAAACCTTTCCTATCCATTTTGTATGTCAAAACAAGATGATCTGAGTCCATTCTCTCAATAGAGACTCCCACCAACTCTCCAAAGATTTAGATTACAGTTTCTTTGCCTTCTATGTTACAGCACCATGATCAGTAAGCTTCCAGCAAACTTCACAGCGCTCTGGTCTCGCAGTCCAAAGGCCGTTGATTCAAATCCCATTCCAGTGACTTAAGCACATCATTAGAGTTACGTGGTAAATAATTAAAATTACTGCACTAAATTCCAAGGACATGTAGTCAAATCCATCATGTACTGTGCCTTCATTGATTCTGCACTAAAGATACTATTGGCTTATGGAAAGTGACTGTTACCACAAGACACAGGAGCAGAATTAGACCATTTGGCTCATCGAGTCTGCTCCACCATTCCATCATGACTGATTTATTATCCCCCTCAACCCCATTCTCCTTTCTCCCTGAAACCTTTGACACTCTGACTATCTACCTCCGCTTTAAATATACCCAATCTCTTGGCCTCCATAGTCGTCTGTGGCAATGAATTCCACAGATTCACCACCCTCTGGATAAAGAAATTCCTTTCATCTCTGTTGTAAAGGGAAGTCCTTGAATTCTGAGGCTGCGCCCTCTGGTCCTAGACTTCCCTGCTACAGGAACCATCCTTTCCACATCCACCCTATCCAGGCCTAAGTCCAAAGACGTATCAGTTAGAAGAGTAACTGGTCATTGTAAATTGTCCCATGACTAGGCTAGTGTTAAATCGGGAGTTACCGGGGATGCAGCTTGAAGGAGTAGAGGGGCCTGTTCTGCTCTGTATCTTTAAATAAAGAAAATAAATAGAAACACGTTGTTTAGACACATTTCAGCAAGCTTTGATGATTTATTTTTGTTTCCTAGTCCTTTTTAGCAAAAATATTGCCTCTCCTCAACCCCCAGTGTGATTCGCAGGGGTGTTCTGGCCAAAATGCATCCGTTGATCAGCATCATCAAACCAACATTTCTCATCACCATTCGTGATATTTTGCTGCCTGTGTGCATGCTGACTTCTATATTTCCCAAACTTCATCAGTTATAGAGTCATAAGTTTAACAGTAACAGTCCATTTACAGCAATTCATTAGCTGTAAAATATATTGCTGTATATCATGCAGCTGTGAAAAGCACAATTTCACTACAAATCTACTTTTCCCTTCCAATGGCATGGAAACTGAATGGCTTTGCAAAATATTGACCTGGAAATAGTGGCCTAGATCTCTTAGGTTGTCTATCTTTAATGTTTATGAACATTTTATTTATCTATCTATGTATTTCTTTGTCATGATACACCTTTTGAGCCACACCACCCAGAAACCCCGATTTAATCTGAGCCTATTCACAGGACAATTTACAATGACCATTTAACCTACCCACTGGTACGCCTTTGGACTGTGAGAGGAAACCAGAGCACCTGGAGGAAACCCACGTGGCCATGGGGAGAACGTACAAATTCCTTACAGGCAACAAACTCCTTATAATTTCTTTATTAACATGGAAATTAAGATTACCATACAAGCCTAAAATACCTATTTAGTACTTTGATAATCATAAAACACACCTATTCTCTGTGCAAAAGTTCTTTGGAATCAGATCACAGCCAAAACAGAACCTAAGGAAAGATGAAAGATCCAGTCTTGATGAAGGGTGAGACTAGAACTAGGGGTCATTGGTTTTGGGTAAAAGGTGAAATGTTTAAGGGGTTTCTGACGGAGAACTTCTTCGCTCAGAGGGTGGTTTGAGTGTTGCATGTGCTGCCAGCAAAAGTGGTAGATGTGGGATCAATTGTAGCATTTACTAGAAATTGGATAGGTACATGGTTGAGATGGCTAAGGGGTGGGGGCTTTGATCCAGGTACAGGTAGATGAAATTGGACAGAAGATTAGGTTGGCATGGTCTAGATGGGCTGAATGGCCTGTTTCTGTACTGTATTACCCTACGCCCATATTGTAGGACTTGAATTACGAGTAGTAGAGCATTAGGGACGCAAACACGAGGAAACCTGCAGATGCTGGAAATCCAAGCAACACACACACACATAAAAAAAGTCGACTGTGCTTCTTCCTATGGATGCTGTCTGGCCTGCTGCGCTCCACCAGCATTTTGTGTGTGTTGAGAGCATCAGGGAGTACAATGCAACAGAGGGGCTTGCGAGCACAAATGCAAAGTTCATTGACAACACATCACAGGTAGACAGGGGCTGAAAAAGTCCTTACACACGCTGGCCTTCATCAGTCAGGCACTGAGTGGAGGAGCTGAGACACTACGTCACAGTTGTACAAGTTGTTGATGAAGCCTCACTTGGAAAATTGTGTACAGCTTTGGTCACCATTATAGTACAGATGTGGTTAAACTGGATAGAATGAGACAAGATTCATGAGGACATTGACAGGACTAAGGGGTCTGAGTTACAGGGAGAAGTTGGCCCAGCTACGTCTTTATTACATAGGATATAGAAGAATAAGGGGTGACCTCACAGAAATGTTTGAAAGACGGATGGCAACAGTCTTTCCCCCAGAGTAGGGAGACTAAAACTAGATAACATAGGTTAGAGGAGAAAGCTTCAAAAGGAATCTGAGGGCCAACTTTCATGCAGAGGGAGATGAGTTGCCAGGAGAAGAGTGGTTGAGGGAGGTACAAGGAACTTCTGAAGCACTTGGAGAGGTACCTGGAGGGAGGTGGGGCAAACGCAGGAAATTGGGGCCACCTAGGTGAATGTGGTCAGCAAGGTTCCGTTGGGCTGAAGGGCCTGTATCTGTGCTGTCTTTCTCTATCACTCTATGATTTTACTATTTACAACTCAGTTGACAAGCCTTGCATTTACAGTGAGAGAGAATCCTTTACAGGGGACAAGAGAGGGAATGGTCTGTTTAGCAATTTCATCAGATCCATTATTTAGATTGCATAATAAGTAATATTTGAAAAATGCACTTGTACCTTGGCTGAAACGCTCTGAGCACTCATCTCCTGGCTCTGGACCCCAGTTACACCAACTGCACCATGAAAGAGGGTGCAGAGTTCAATGTAAAGCTGTGGAATTTGGTTTATTTTGTTGGAACTATCTGTACTGTTAATATTCCACAGAAAAGTTGCTCATATGAATATTTACATTCACAATTAGTTCCCAACGTGAAAAGTACTCGCACTCAAAAATATCGAAGTTTCAAAGGAAACATTGATTTGTGTAATTCCACTTCCTCCCACTCTTCCCTACGACATTCTGGTGTACCAGCACAAACATGCACCAGGAGCAGATACTTGGCTGAATTTTCTTCATTGTCCAGAACACCTACTGGAAAAGAAACTCCCGTAACTCAAGGCCAAAAGCCGGGTCACAGGCAGACAACTGGATCAAACTCACAATCAATCTATTTAGGTTAAAATACATAAAATTACACTGAAAGCTAAAAGAACAACCTCATTTATACAGCACAAGCTGCCAATGTGGGGAGAATCAAAATGGGGTTGGGGAGGCCTCACTGGGAATACTGTGAACAGTTTTTGGGCAGCTTATCTAAGAAAGGGTGTGTGGAAACTGAAGGGGGTTCAGTGGAGGTTCACAAAAATTATTCTGGAATTGAAAGGCCTGTCATATGAAGAGTGTTTGATGGCTGTACTCACTAGAATTCAGAAGAATGCAGGATGACCTCATTGAAACCTATCAAATGGTGAAAGAGCTTGATAGAGTGGATGTGGAGAGGATGCTTCCTATGGTGGGGGAGTCTAAGACCAGAGGACACAGCCTCAGAATAGAGGGGCGTCCTTTTAGAACGAAGATGAGGAGGAATTTCTTTAGCCAGAGAGTGGCGAATCTGTGGAATTCATTGCCACAGGCAATTGTGGAGGCCAAGTCATTGGGTATATTTAAAACAGAGGCTGATAGATTCTTGATTGGTCAGGGCATGAAGGGATACGGGGAGAAGGCAGGGGATTGGGGCTAAGAGGAAAATTGGACCAGACATGATGAAATGGGAGAGCAGACTTAATGGACCAAATGGCCTAATTCTGCTCCTATTATCTTATGGTCTATGGCTTCTTGTAAGATTAATGCAAAGGGGGAATCAATGGTTGGTGTGGACTTGATGAGCTAAAGGACTTGTTGCACAAACACAAGAGATTCTGCAGACGCTGGAAATTTTGAGCAACACACACAAAGTGCTGAAGGAACTCAGCAGGCCTGGCAGTGGCCATGGAAAGGAATAACGAGTCAACATCTAGGGCTGAGACCCTTCATCAGGACTGGAAAGGAAGCCAGAATAAGGTGGAAGGAGGAGAAGGAATATAAGCTGGCAGGTGATAGGAGAAACCAGGTGGGGGGGGGGGGAGATAGACGGTGAAGGAGGGGGATGATGTAAGAAGCTGGGAACTGATAGGTGGAAGAGATAAAAGGCTAAAGAAGAAGGAATCTGATAGGCGAGGACAGTGGAAAATGGAAGCGGGGTGGGGGGGGAGACTAGGGAGTGATGGGCAGATGAGAAGAAAAGAGTTGCGAGGAGAGCTAGAATGTGGACTAGATAAAGAGATAAGGGGGAAGGGAAGAAATTATTTAAATTAGAGAAATCAACGTTCATGCCATCAATTTGGAATATGAGGTGTGGCCTCATCATAGCCTTTTGCATGCTATATGTCTCCTTGATACTTGACCTGAGGATGTTCTAATCTGGATAATAAAATCAGTCAGAATTTAAAGACGGGGAATTTAACAAGCAATATGTAGCCAGCGACTATTCTCCCTTTTACTAACTGCGAAGGTGAGGTACCAGAAGACTGGACGGTAGATAATTTTGTTCCTATATTCAAAAAAGGCAGTAGAGATAAGCCAAGAAACTCCAGGCCAGTGATCCTAACATCAATAGTTGGGAAAGTATTGGAAAGAAAATGCTTGGGAAAGGACTTCTGACCATTTGGAAAACCAGGGACTGATTAGTGTGAGTCAGCAAGGTTTTGAGCTTGAGAAATCATTCCTCACAAATCTGTTTTTTCAGAATGTAGAACACAGGAGCAGGCTGTCCTGCTCACATCAGCGCTGACCGTGATGCCAAGTTAAATTAAACCTTAATCCAAGATCCACATCCTTACATCCCCTTCATGTTGGCGTGTCTGACCACCCTCCCCCTGGCAGAGTGTTCCAGGCACTGACCACTCTCTGAATAAAGACTGTAGCCCACACACATCTCCTTTAAACTTGCCCCCTCTCACATTAAAGTGATGCCTCCAATATTTGACATTCCTTCTCTGGGAAATGGGTGGCAAGGTGGAGATACATCTCACCAAGTCGGCAGAGGTACTTTAAGTTTAAGGGAAACTGTAACAACTTCTTTGTTGGCAACAGAACTCAGGACATAAAGAGCAGTAAAAACTTTTACATCGTCACGCCAGACCAGCTCTTAAAGTGAACCCCAACTCAATGTTGGTGGTTATGAATTATGCATATGTTACCTTACACAACCACTGACGTCAGGCAGACAATCTCTGAAGAGTATTGATAATGGCTGGGGTTACCTGTCTTGGCAATTTTTTCTACAGAAGTGGGTTGCCATTACCGTCTTCTGGGCAGTGTCTTTACAAGACGGGTGTTTCCAGCCATTATCAATGCTGTTCAGAGATTGTCTGCCTGGCGTTAGATGTCGCATAACCAAGACTTGTGATAGGCACTGGCTGCTCATCCGACCATCCACCACCTGCTCCCATGGCTTCATGTGACCCTGATGGTGGGGCTAATCAAGTGCTACACCTTGTCCAAGGGTGATCTGCAGGCTAGCAGAGGGAAAGAGTGCCTTACACCTCCTTTGATGGAGATGTATCTCCACCCCACCACCCAACCTCCTCTCACAACCTCCCCTACATGCAAATACAGGTGGCAATGTTTATAAATTGGCATGTGACACCAAAATTGGTGGTATAGAGGACAATGAAGAAGGCTGTCTGTTACAATAGGATATATACTCAGTGGCCACATTATTAAGTGCCTCCAGTACCGAATAAAGTAGCCACTGTATGTATGTTCGTGGTCTTATAATAATAGAATTCATCCTGCAATTTGAGAGGGAGATGTATCAGTATTACAGCAGAGTAAAAGGGAATTACAGAAGCATGAGAGAGGAGCTGGCCAAAGTTGATTGAAAGGGGACACTAGCAGGGATGACGGCATGACAGCAATGGCCGAAGTTTCTGGGAACGATTCAGAAAGCGGGGGGTAGATACATCCCAAAGATGAAAAAGTATTCTAAAGGGAGGATTATGTGACCGTGTGGCTAACAAGGGAAGTCAAAAATAGCATGAAAGCAAAAGAGAGGGTATATAATACAGCAAAAATTAGAGGGAAGTTAGAGGACTGGGAAGCTTTTAAAAAATAACAGAAGGCAACTTAAAAACGTCATAAGGAGGAAAAGTTTAAATATGAAGGTAAACTATCCAATAACATAAAAGGGAATATCAAAAGTTTTTTTTCAGATATATTAACAGTAAAAGAGAGATGAGAGTGAATATTGGACCACTGGGAAATGATGCTGGAGAGGTAGTAACAGGGGACAATGAAATGGTAGACAAACTTATTAAGTAGTTTGCATCAGTCTTCACTGTGGAAGGCACTAGCAGTATGCCAGAAATTCGACAGTGCCGGAGGGCAGAAGAGAGTGCAGTTGCTATTACTATGGAGAAGGTGCTGGTACCAGAGGGCTGTTCATTTAGAACGGAGATGAGGAGCAATTTCTTTAGCCAGAGGGTGGTGAATCTGTGGAATTCATTGCCATAGGTGGCTGTGGAGGCCAAATTGTTGGTTATATTTAAAGTGGAGGTTGATAGGTTTTTGATTAGACGGTGTGAAGGGTTACGGAGATAAGGTTGAGAGGGATAATAAATCAGCCATGTTGGAATGGTGGAGCAGACTCAATGGGCCGAATGGCCTGATTCTGCCCCCAGATCATGCTGCTGTAGCCCATCTACTTCAAGGGTCTCTCGTCTCGTTAACAAGGCATTTTCACCCACAGAACTGCCACTCACTGGATATCTTTTCCTTTCTCGCACCATTTTATAAACTCTAGAGACTGTTGTGCATGAAAATCCCAGGAGATCAGCAGTTTCTGAGTGTTACATACCCCGTAACTGGGTTGCCAAACCAGCAGAAATGGACCACGTGTTGGAGTCTGGTTTAACAGAAACTAAGAAAGTTTTATTACAGAAATAAGTAACACAGTACTCTAATCGTAAGGATATAAATGCAACAGGTTAGCAATGATAAAACACACATGTACACAGAACTAGGGTAATAGGAATCAACCAAGCTCTATTGCAGTCTAGGGGTAAAATGATCAGTCTCAAGTGACACAGAGTTCAGTTCAGCTTAGTACAGTTCGCAGTAATCGCTGTTGTGCCGTTGGAGAGAGAGAAAGAATGCAAATCTTGATTCAAACAGACCTTTGATGTTCTTCGCAGTTAGCTTTCGGGCGAACCCTTTTCATGTCTTCTGTGGTCACCGACTGTGACCCCTCCATTCCGGATACGACCGTTCTTCCGCGGTGAACCCAGCACCCAGGCAAGGGCGGACGCACACACCAGGTTCCCACCGATCGTACCCTTTTCACCCTGTGCGTCTATGGTCGGTTCCCGCGATCAGACCTCCAAACTCCTACCAACTTGTGGGGGCACACCGCTCTTCCAGGGTCTCGTTATCTCGTGGTGTGTGTCGTGCCTTAGTGAACCTGTTCTTTTTATCCCCCTGCTGGGGTATCGCCTGTCCATCAAACTTCAAACAGTTCAGGTTCAAAGCAACCGGTCTGTCAATATTCTGAAATGTGTTTCTTTCTTGTTAACCTCTCTCTTCTCTCTTATTAGCATTTTGAATATTTCTCCATTATCTCACTTATCTCTCTCTCATTAGCATCAATCTTCTGATAACTTGGTTTTTCGTCACATGAGAAACTCAAACCATCCTGTCCGGCACCAACAATTATGCCATGGTCAAAGTCACTTAGATCACATTTCTTCCCCATTTTGATGTTTGTTCTGAAACTCTCGACCATGTCTGCATGCTTTTATGCATTGAGTTGCTGCCACATGATTGACTGATAAGATATTTGCGCTCTAACGGGCAGGTGTACAGGTGTACCTAATAAAGTGGCCAAGGGATGGCAGATGGAGTTTAAGTCAATTCCCTGCAAGGAGATGCTTTTTGGGAAGTAAAACTCGGCTCAACATACACAGTGAACGATAGGGCCCTGGGGTGTGTTGTTGAGCAGAAAGACCTCGAGGTACAAAGTGGCAACACACGTAGACAGGGTGGGGCAGAGACCTATGGCGCGTCTGCCTTCATCGGCTGAAGCACACTAATGTTCAGAGAGTGGTGCGGTGGTTTGGCAGAAAGGATTAGTTTAGTTAGGCAGTTATTTTAGATTTTTGATTTGTAGAGATACAGCATGGAACAGGCCCTTCTGGACCAGTGATCCGCCTACTTAACACTGGCCTAATCGCGGGACAATTGACAATGACCAATTAATCTAGTAACCGGTACATCTTTGGACTGTGGGAGGAAACCAGAGCACCCGGAGGAAACTCCCACGGTCACATACAATCTCCTGACAGACGGCATTGGAATTGAACTCCGAACTTTGATGCCCCAAGCGCTAACCGCTAGCTACCATAGTGCCACAATACTTTAATTACTAGACTTTTTGCACCAACATAACACGACAGATCAAAGGTCCTGTCCCTGTTCTGTGACACGAGCTTAACTACAGGAGTAGGAGGCAGGGTTGATCAATACAGTTACATTAAACTTGTATTAAAGGAACTTGCCTTCTCTTTCTGTGTGTGGAGTGTGATCGGTTTGTCTTGCCGATGCGTCAGTGTGCTCTGATAGTGCATGAAACAAGAAAGGCAGCTGGCTGGTAAGCACAAGCAGATACAACTTGGGAGTCATCCTGCAAAGAGAGAATTTCGTTAATACCAAGTGGATTGTCTCAAAACTTTATAGACAAGGTGGGGTATCAAAAACCAGAGGCCACAGTTTAAGGAGAGGATGGAATTTAAAGGGGATTTGACAAGAATGTGTGTTTTTTTAATACATAGAGTGGTTGGCATCTAGAACTCCCTGCCAGAGGGAAGTGCTAGGATCAAATACAAAGACCATGTTTAACATCAACACAAGAGATTCTGCAGATGCCGGGTTTCAAGAACAACGCATATGAATTGCTGGAGGAACTCAGCAGGTCAGGCAGCGTCTCTGGAGATGGATAAACGGTCAGCACTTCAGGCTGAGAATCTTTCATTCGGACTAGAAGGAAGTGGGCAGAAGACAGACTGAGGAGGAGGGGGTGGAGTACAAACTGGCAGGGGATGGGTGAGACCGGGTGAGGGGGAAGGTGGCAAGTGGACGACATAAAGGGCTAGAGAAGGAGGAATCTGACAGGAGAGGAGAGTGGATCATGGGACAGAGGGAGAGAGGAGGGGCACCAGAGGCAGGAGGTGGGCAGGTGAAGAGAAGGGGTGAGCGGAGCCAGAATGGGGAATAGAAAGAGAGAGAAGAGAAAAGTTACCGGAAGTTAGAGTAATCAATGTTTAATACAAGAGATTCTGCAGATACTGGAAATCCAGAGCAACACACACAAAATGCCGGGGGAACGCAGCAGGTCAGGCAGCGTGAACAGAAATTAATAAACAGTTGACATTTTGGGCCGAGACCCTTCTTCAGGACTGGAAAGGAAGGGGGCAGATGCCAGAATAAGGTGGTGGTGGGAGGGGAAGGGCAGCAAGCTAGAAGGTGATAAGTGAAGTCAGGTGGGTGGGGGACTGGGGGACGAAGCAAGAAGCTGGGAAGTGATTGATGGAAAAGGCGAAGGGATGGAGAAGGAGGAATCTGATAGGAGAGGAGAGTGGACCATGGGGAAAAGGGAAGGAGAAGAGGCACCAGAGGGAGGTGATAGGCAGGTGATGAGAAGAGCTAAGAGGCCAGAGAGGGGAATTCAAGAAGGAGAAAAAAATTACTGGAAGATTGAATATAAGGTGTTGTTCCTCCCACCTTAGAGAGGCTTCATCGTGACAGAAGAGGAGGCCATGCACTGACATGTTGGAATGGTAATGGGGATAGGAATTAATGTTTATAATCCCTATAATAAATAAATCAATGTTTATGCTGTCAGGTTGGAGGCTACACACAGACAGAATATCAGGTGTGTAGGGGAGAGGTAGAATCTGAGACAACTGGTGGGAATGTGAGGGGATTAACACAGGAAGAGTGAAGGGTTGATTTGAAACAAGTGTCTGGTGGCTGTTGTGGACGGTGGCTCCAGGGCCATGTTTCCATGCTCCATGACACTTCTAGTATAAACATCATGGGCTGAAGGGCCTGCACTGTGCAATATCATTTCCAGAGAGTTGTTCCCCTTTGCATCCTTCCTGCCAATGAGCCAGGTCACTGCCATCCCTCAGACCCCAAGCATCTTTGCCCTGTTGACTGTCTGTCAGGTTGGAGCCTTGCCAAAGGCCCGGCTGAAATCTAACCAACCCCCCTTCTGCAGCTCTTGGAGTATCTACCTTACAAATGGATGTCTATAAGATCATAAGATATAGGAGCAGAATCAGGCAATTCAGTCCGGAGTCTGCCCTTCCATTCCATCAACCCCTCAACCCCATTCTCCTGCCTCCTCCCCATAACTTTTGATGCTCTTACTAATCAAGAACCTATAAATATCCACTTTAACTATATCCAGTGACTTGGCCTCCACATCCATCTGTGGCAATAAATTCCAGATTCACCACCCTCTGCCTAAAGAAACTCCTCCTCACCTCTGTTCTAAGGGGACATCCCCCTTTTCTGAGGCTGTGCCTCTGGTCGTAGACTCTCCCACATTCTCTGCACATACACTCTATCAAGGCCTTTCAATATTCAATAGGTTTCAATGAGATCCCTCCTTCATTCTTCTAAACTCCAGTGGGTACAGGCCCAGAGACGTCAAATGTTCCTTATACATTAACTCTTTCATTCCCACAATCACTCTCGTGAACTTCCTCTGGACCCTGCCTTCAATGCCAGCACATCCTTTCTTTGATAAGGAGACAGAAACTGCGCACAATACTCCAAGTGTGGTCTGACCAGTGCCTTATAAAGCCTCAGCATTACAATCTTGCTTTTATATCTTTCTGGTGCTTTTGACAACTACAGGTCAATTAAAGCAACATCCTTGCATACACTATTCTATAAAAGCCACAACCATCAATGGGGAAAATGTGTTAAAAGTTTTGTTTAAAACTCAATGGACTTTGCAAAATATGAATTGTGCAATGGATTATGTAACTTTGCTAGTTCACAGGATCTCTGACAACAAACCGTTTCTGGTACTGACTGTCTCTGGAGCCTCTTTGATACTGTGGTACCATCTTTCTAGTAGGACAATACCAACTTGTTAAGCATTTTAGACTATTTTTGTTTTGTAATATTTAGCAACACATCCAGATGTCGGCTTCACAATTCAAACTGTGTTCTCGAGTATCTCATCTGCAGTTATCCCTTAATCAACACAGTGCTGGTGTGGGATCTTGTGGTCCAGAAGCTGTTTACTGAGTTTCACACAATAATGACTCCATTTCAAAAATATTTAATCGGTTGTAAGGCTGCTTCAGTTGACCCACAGTTCTTGAAAGCACCAGAAAAACTAATTATTTAATTGTATCCATATTTGTTTGCCCAGAGGATGTGACGCTCTCAAGAGGTCTAAAATTTTTAAAGTTCAAAGAAAATTTATTATCAAAGTACATATCAATTGCCGTACACAACCCTAAGATTCATTTCTTGTGGGCAACTCAATAAATCCATAATAGAGTCAATGAAAAACCAACTTGAGTGCTCAACCAGTGTGCAAACGACAACAAACCGTGCAAATACACGTAGAAAGATATAATAATAATAATAATAAATATATAGGCACTAAATATTGAATTCTTGAAAGTGAGTCCATAGGTTGTGGGAACAGCTCAGTGATGGGGCAAGTGCAGTTATGATTATGAAGACACGCAGTCCTCTTTTATTGTCATTTAGTAATGCATGCATTAAGAAATGATACATTATTTCCTCCGGTGTGATATCACAAAACACAGGACAAACCAAGACTGAAAAAACTGACAAAACCACATAATTATAACATATAGTTACAAACAGTGTAACAATACCATAATTTGATGAACGGCACAGTAAAAAGTTCAAAGTCTCTCAAGCGTCCCACATCTCACTCAGATGGGAGAAGGAAGAAAAACTCTCCCTGCCATGCCCGACCACAATCCGACTCTGAGTCATCTGAAAACTTCGAGCTCTGATCAGCTCTCCGACGCCGAGTACTGAGCGCCATCTCTGTCCAAACGATTCAACCTCCTTCTCGGTCGCCAAAAGCAGGCAAGGCCGGGGATTTTGAGGCCTACTCTCCGAAAGATTCACAACCACACAGTAACGACAGCAGCAAACGGGCGTTTCAGAAATTTCTCCAGATGTTCCTCTGTGCTTTCGCATCCATTCTCCATCAAATCAGAATTGTCCATGGCCCCTATTTAACGGATACGATATCATTTTCACCGGAGAGCTGCACACACGCGGCATGCTGCCATCTTCTCCTCCCGCCGAAGTTACCCCACTGGGTCAAGACCCTGATGGTTGAGGAGTAATAACTGTTCCAGAACCTGGTTGGTGTGGGTCCTGAGGCCTCTGTACCTTCTTCCTGATGGCAGGAGCAAAAAGAGAGCACAGCCTGGGTGGTGGGTGTTGGGGACAGCTCGGCCTGGGTGGTGGGTGTTGGGCGGAGCTCAGCCTGGGTGGTGGGTGTTGGGGAGAGGTCGGCCTGGGTGATGGGTGGTGGGGAGAGCTCGGCCTGGGTGGTGGGTGTTGGGGACAGCACGGCCTGGGTGGTGGGTGTTGGGGAGAGCTCGGCCTGGGTGGTGGGTGTTGGGGACAGCACGGCCTGGGTGGTGGGTGTTGGGGACAGCACGGCCTGGGTGGTGGGTGTTGGGGACAACTCGGCCTGAGTGGTGGGTGTTGGGGACAGCTCGGCCTGGGTGGTGGGTGTTGGGGACAGCACGGCCTGGGTGGTGGGTGTTGGGCGGAGCTCGGCCTGGGTGGTGGGTGTTGGGCGGAGCTCGGCCTGGGTGGTGGGTGTTGGGGAGAGCTCGGCCTGGGTGGTGGGTGTTGGGGACAGCACGGCCTGGGTGGTGGGTGTTGGGGACAGCACGGCCTGGGTGGTGGGTGTTGGGGACAACTCGGCCTGAGTGGTGGGTGTTGGGGACAGCTCGGCCTGGGTGGTGGGTGTTGGGGACAGCACGGCCTGGGTGGTGGGTGTTGGGCGGAGCTCAGCCTGGGTGGTGGGTGTTGGGCGGAGCTCAGCCTGGGTGGTGGGTGTTGGGGAGAGGTCGGCCTGGGTGATGGGTGGTGGGGAGAGCTCGGCCTGGGTGGTGGGTTTTGGGGACAGCACGGCCTGGGTGGTGGGTGTTGGGGAGAGCTCGGCCTGGGTGGTGGGTGTTGGGGACAGCACGGCCTGGGTGGTGGGTGTTGGGGACAGCACGGCCTGGGTGGTGGGTGTTGGGGAGAGCTCGGCCTGGGTGGTGGGTGTTGGGGACAGCACGGCCTGGGTGGTGGGTGTTGGGGACAGCTCGGCCTGAGTGGTGGGTGTTGGGGACAGCTCGGCCTGGGTGGTGGGTGTTGGGGACAGCACGGCCTGGGTGGTGGGTGTTGGGGAGAGCACGGCCTGGGTGGTGGGTGTTGGGCGGAGCTCGGCCTGGGTGGTGGGTGTTGGGCGGAGCTCAGCCTGGGTGGTGGGTGTTGGGGAGAAGTCGGCCTGGGTGATGGGTTGTGGGGAGAGCTCGGCCTGGGTGGTGGGTGTTGGGGACAGCACGGCCTGGGTGGTGGGTGTTGGGGAGAGCTCGGCCTGGGTGGTGGGTGTTGGGGACAGCACGGCCTGGGTGGTGGGTGTTGGGGACAGCACGGCCTGGGTGGTGGGTGTTGGGGACAGCTCGGCCTGAGTGGTGGGTGTTGGGGACAGCTCGGCCTGGGTGGTGGGTGTTGGGGACAGCACGGCCTGGGTGGTGGGTGTTGGGGAGAGCACGGCCTGGGTGGTGGGTGTTGGGGACAGCACGGCCTGGGTGGTGGGGGTTGGAAAGAGCTCGGCCTGGGTGGTGGGTGTTGGGGACAGCATGGCCTGGGTGGTGGGTGTTGGGGACAGCTCGGCCTGAGTGGTGGGTGTTGGGGACAGCTCAGCCTGGGTGGTGGGTGTTGGGGAGAGGTCGGCCTGGGTGATGGGTGGTGGGGAGAGCTCGGCCTGGGTGGTGGGTGTTGGGGACAGCACGGCCTGGGTGGTGGGTGTTGGGGACAGCACGGCCTGGGTGGTGGGGGTTGGAAAGAGCTCGGCCTGGGTGGTGGGTGTTGGGGACAGCATGGCCTGGGTGGTGGGTGTTGGGGACAGCTCGGCCTGGGTGGTGGGTGTTGGGGAGAGCACGGCCTGGGTGGTGGGTGTTGGGGACAGCTCAGCCTGAGTGGTGGGTGTTGGGGACAGCTCGGCCTGGGTGGTGGGTGTTGGGGACAGCTCGGCCTGGGTGGTGAGTGTTGGGCGGAGCTCGGCCTGGGTGGTGGGTGTTGGGCGGAGCTCAGCCTGGGTGGTGGGTGTTGGGGAGAGGTCGGCCTGGGTGATGGGTGGTGGGGAGAGCTCGGCCTGGGTGGTGGCTGTTGGGGAGAGCTCGGCCTGGGTGGTGGGTGTTGGGGACAGCTCAGCCTGGGTGGTGGGTGTTGGGGACAGCTCGGCCTGGGTGGTGGGGGTCCCTGATGATGGATCCTGCTTTCCTCTCATCTTGTATTTTCCTGGATGGATTTAAAGCTCCAGAGAAAAGAGCTAACATTAAAACCAACGACACTTCAGAATGCCTAATGATATGCCAGTGAACTGAAAACGTTAACCTCTCTCTCCAAGGAAAAACTGAAACCAATGATATCTATTAATCAATAACATTGATGTTTGGGTCGAGACTTTTCATGAAGTTGATGCTGCCTGGCCTGCTGAGTTCCTCCACCATTTTGGGTATATTACACCTACAAGAACTCCCTCAAGAGAAAACCTGGATAAAACCAGAAACATTTGTTTTTTTTAATTTTGTATTTCACTTTCTTTGCTGACAGTACTAAGGAGGGAAGACAGGTTTTGATGAGGAAGGATTATTACCGCAGATATGCAGGTATGAATATTGGGTGGAACTTGGCATGTCGAGTATCAGTTGGACATATAGAGTAAAAAGGCAGAGACCTTACAAGTGTTGTTGTACAGGGAGAACTTGGGGTAGAAGTTTATAGTTTCCTGAAAATATAAACACCGGTCTTGATAGAGTAGATGTGGCGAAGATGTTTCCTATGGTGGGAGAGTTTAAGACCAGAGGACACAGCTTCAGAATAGAGAGGTGTCTTTCATGAATGGAGATAAGGAAGAATTTCTTTAGCCAGAGAGTGGTGAATCTGTGGAATTTTTTTTTTGTCACAGGCAGCTTTGGGAGCCAAGTCTAGTTATATATTCAAGGCAGACTTTGATTTGATTGGTCAGGGCATGAAGGGTTACGGGGAGAAGGCAGGAAATTGGGGCTGAGAGGAAAATTGGATCAGCTGTGATGAAGTGGCAGAGCAGACTCGATGGGCCAAATGGCCTAATTCTGCTCCTATTGCTTATGGCCCATTGAGTCTGCCCCAGCATTCCACTGTGGCTGTCCCTCTCAACCCCATTCTCCTGCATTCTCACTGTAACCCTTTGCCACCTTTATTAATCAAGAACCTATCAATCTCCACTTTAAATATACCCAACGGCTCGGGATGCACAGTGGTCTGTGGCACTGAATTTCATTCAGGATGCTCGCCTTCATAGACCAAGTCATCGAGTATAAGTATGTTGCAGCTGCAAAAAAACATTGTTCAGGCCCCACTTGGAGTGTTGTGTACAGTTCTGATAAGCACACAGGAGAGGGATATGATCGCAACTGGAAAGAGTGCAGAAGTGATTCATCCTGGAATGGAGAGCCGTAGCTTCAAGGAGGGTTTGGTGAGGGTCGGATTGCTTCAAATGGAGCGGAGGAGGCTGAGTGACGAACTTTGTAGGATTATACGGGGTCTAAATACGGTAGATTTTTACAGTCGTTTTCATAAGGCATGGAGACTGGGACTGAAGAGCACAGGTTTAAGGTCCAAAAGGAAATCTGAGTAATAAATTTTAGAACATGGAACGTACAGCACTTACAGACCTTTTTAAACCTACCTGCCATCAGTCCAACCATTCACTCCCACAGAGTTCTCCACTTGTCTGTCATCCCTGTGCCTACCTAAGAATTTCTTAAATGCCCCTAATATACTTGCCTTTACGACCACGCTGGCTGGGCATTACACACGCCCACCACTCTCTGTGTAAAAAACTTACCTTTGATATCTCCCCTCTACTTTCTTCCAACCACCCTGGTATTAGCCATTTCCGCCCTGGGGAAAAGTCTCTGGCTGCCCACCGGATCTATGCCTCTCATCATCTTGTACACCTCTATCAAGTTTTCATACAGAGTGCAGAATATTTGGAATGAGCGGCCGCAGAGGCAGAAACAATTACCATTGTTGAGTAGGAATGAAGATGGATATGGGCACATGGAATCAGCGTGATCACTTATCACAATCCACACAGACAAGGTTGGCCAAAAGGGTCCATTTTTGTTCTGTATATTTAGAGAGACACAAAAGCCTGCAGGTGCTGGAATGTGAAACAACAATCTTCTGTGCCTTTCTAATCTCCAAGGATGACAACCTGGTCGTGGTTTGGAGGATTGCGTGCCTCAGTGACCCAGAGAGCTATGCTGGCTGGACTCAGGACCTTGTGCTTTGGCTCTTGGTAGGGTCACCCATGCCAAAAAGGTCAAAGGGTAGAGATTAGACTAAGAGTGATCCACCGATCATCTAGGTTCAGGGCTAACCACTCTGACTAGTAAACTGAAACTGTTACAGAAACAGCAATGAAGAATCCTTCTACATCTGAGTGTGAAGGTATTCCCCAGTCTGCACCGGGGACTTGCAAGACTGACAGTGATGAAAACTGAGAGGAAGCTAGTGATAAATGAAGGAAACTGTGAACACTGCCAGAAATAGAGGACTTTCATTGATGCCCTAAATGCCAGCGGCATAACAGGCCAAAAAGAAGAGAGAGTGTACCTTCCTAAGATTCTATTAAAGCATTGAAACTTAACACAGGTTGAGTACCCCTTATCCAAAATGCTTGGGGCAGGAAGTGGTTCAAATTTTGGATTATGGAGTACATAATGAGATAGCTTGGGATCTTCATCATTTCCAACTCTGAATTTATGTGTTACCGGTAAACAGTCTTTGTCTTATATTTGTTCAACACACATCTGTACTTAACAGTAAAACATATTACATCTCATTAATATAATGACAATATAATGTGTGCAGGGTAACAAAAACAGCCCAGCAGCTTTGGGAGAATACCTGAATCAGCTGCTGAACAACAACAAACATCAGCAGTCTCCACCTACGCTGCCCTGTTTTGATTAAAAAGTTAAAGTATTTGTATTTCACTTTTTTAAAGGCTTTTTGTAAGGTGTTAAAACAAACAGCAATATAGACTTGTTCTGGTGTTAAATTCCTCAATAACTGAATAAGTTTCTCTGCTGCTTCGTGATCAGCAGATGGTTTATCTTTAAATTTTAAAAAAATCTTTAAAAATTTAACGCTGTGCCTTTTCCTAAATTTCTGCAACCAGCCTGCTGAATATTCAATTACCGGTACATTTAATTTTCAGTTCATCCTGATAGACCATTTGCTTGTTTCATGATCAGCATACTGCCAAAGGACATATGTTCACTCCAACACGGACAATTCCACTCGTTCAATACGCATTCGAGATCTTCATTTTTCACTTTACACAGTGTTTTTCTACTTTTCACTAACTTCTGTTTGTTACTTAAGTGAGGTCACTTCTCAGAACGGTCCCTTTGCTTGGGAACCTTCCCAGCGCCTTGTCAAATTTTCCATTTGTGATGTCATGTCAATGCTTACAAATTTCAGAGTGTGATTTTTTGGATAAGGAGAACCTATAGAACATATCTGAATGCTGGAGGAAGGAGGAAAGAGGAACGTCTGGGAATACTGTAACAATGTAACTTCATATCAGAAGTAAAAATGCAATTGTATCAAATACTTTCACTTTGTATCCAACCTATTGTAGGAACAAGCTGAACAAATGACTTCCCAAACCTGCAGAGCCCGACAAAGAGTTTCCCTGAATGTGAAACCGAAACGTTTGGTTTATCTACACGAATGGTTTGAACACCCCAACAGAGACCTCGAAGGTGCAAAATAATTGCTGGATTGTACCTTCGACTTGGAACCCAGCTCAGGGGTTACAGTTCGGAGCCGCAGCGGGCAGCTCCCTTTGGATGGAGTGTTGCCGCACCAACCCGGTCCCTTCAACAACGGATCAATTCCGGACAGAATGGAACGGCCCAAGTCCACAGCTGAGACGGTCCGTGTCGTTGTTTCCCCGCTGTGTGAACGCCGATCCTGTAAGTGCGACACTTCCGTGGCAAGCGAGAGTAGTCTCACCGCCGGAGGGAGCGTTTCCGCTGCGAACGGGGGCGGGGGGTCTCGTTTCTACCAACCTGGCAAACAGCGTGGCGCAAGGATCGCTCGTCTCCGGCGGGCAGAGTGAGAGGCGGCAGCGGGACCGAGTGAATGGGCGGAGCGACCTGGGGGACGGGGAGGAGACAGGGAGAGGGAGACGGGGAGGGGAGAAGAGGAGAGGGAGACGGAGAGAAGACAGGGAGAGGGAGACGGGGAGGAGACAGGGAGAGGAGGAGAGAAGGAGGAGAGGGAGACGGGGAGAGGAGAAGAGAAGGAGGAGAGAAGGAGAGGGAGACGGGGAGTGGTAATAATGCAGTGATCGGGGAGAGGGAGTAACAGGGCATGAGAGATAGGAATACAGATTGGTATCAGGGAGTGAGTATTGAACATCTGGAGGAGTGGGAGGGAGGAGAGGAAGGGGGAGAGAGTGGGGAGGGGGAAGAGGGGGAGGGGGAAGAGGGGGAGGGGAGGGGGAAGAGGGGGAGGGGAGGGAGAGAGGGGGGAGAGGGGCAAGAGGGAGAGGGAAGAGGGGGAGGAGAGGGAGAGGGGGGAGGGAGGGGAGAGAGGGGGAAGAGGGAGAGGGAAGAGGGGGAAGAGGGAGAGGGAAGAGGGGGAAGAGGGAGAGGGAGAGGGGGAGGAGAGGGGGAGGGGAGGAGAGGAAGAGGGGGAGGAGAGGGAGAGAGGGGGGAGTGAAGAGAGGGGGAGGGGGGAGGAGAGGGGGAGGGGGGGACGGGGGAGGAGAGGGGGAGGGGGGGGAGGAGAGGGAGAGAGGGGGAGGGGGGGAGGAGAGGGAGAGAGGGGGAGGGGGGGAGGAGAGGGAGAGAGGGGGAGGGGGGGAGGGGGGAGGGGGAGGGGGGAGGAGAGGGGGAGGGGGGAGGGGGGAGGAGAGGGGGAGGGGGGAAGAGGGGGAGGAGAGGGAGAGAGGGGAGGGGGAAGAGGGGGGAGGGGGGAAGAGGGGGGGAGGGGGAGGGGGGAAGAGGGGGAGGAGAGGGAGAGAGGGGGGAGGGGGAGGGGGGAAGAGGGGGGAGGGGGGAAGAGGGGGGAGGGGGGAAGAGGGGGGGAGGAGAGGGAGAGAGGGGGGAAGAGGGGGGAGGAGAGGGAGAGAGGGGGGAGGGGGAGGAGGGGAAGAGGGGGAGGAGAGGGAGAGAGGGGGAGGGGGGAAGAGGGGGAGGAGAGGGAGAGAGTGGGGAGAGGGGAAGGGGGGAGGGGGTAAGAGGGGGAGGGGAGAGGGGAAGGGGGAGGGGGTAAGAGGGGGAGGGGAGGGGAGGGAGAGAGTGGGGAGGGGGTAAGAGGGGGAGGGGGAGGGGAGGGAGAGAGTGGGGAGGGGGTAAGAGGGGGAGGGGGAGGGGAGGGAGAGAGTGGGGAGGGGGAAGAGGGGGAGGGGAGGGAGAGAGTGGGGAGGGGGAAGAGGGGGAGGGGAGGGAGAGTGGGGAAGGGGGAGGGGAAGGAGGGAGGGGAAGAGGGGGAGGGGAGGGAGGGGAAGAGGGGGAGGGGAGGGAGGGAGGGGAAGAGGGGGAGGGGAGGGAGGGAGGGGAAGAGGGGGAGGGGAGGGAGGGAGGGGAAGAGGGGGAGGGGAGGGGAGGGAGGGGAAGAGGGGGAGGGGAGGGAGGGGAAGAGGGGGAGGGGAGGGAGGGGAAGAGGGGGAGGGGAGGGAGAGTGGGGAAGGGGGAGGGGAGGGAGGGGAAAAGGGGGAGGGGAGGGAGGGGAAGAGGGGGAGGGGAGGGAGAGTGGGGAAGGGGGAGGGGAGGGAGGGAGGGGAAGGGGAGGGGAGGGGGAACAGGGGGAGGGGAGAGTGTGGAAGGGGAGGGGGAAGAGAGGATGGAGAAGGGTAAGGGGGAGAGAGTGGGGAGGGAAGAGAGGGAGGAGAGGGGAGAGTGGGGAAGGGGAGGGGGAAGAATGGATGGAGAGGGGGGAGGGGTGGGAGAGAGGAAAGGGGAGAAATGGGTGAGGGGAGAGGGAGGGGTGAGGGAATGAGGTGACGGGGTGAGGGAGGTGGGGAGGTGTGAGAGAGGGGGAAGGGGGAAAATGTGTGAGGGGAGGGGAGAGAGAGGGGAGGGGTGAGAGGAGAGAGGAGGGAGGGGAAAGGGGGAGTGGGGGCAAGAGGTGAGGGGGAGAGGGGAGAGCAGAGGGGGATGGAGAGACAAGTGAGGGGGGAGAGGGGAGAGAGGTGAGGGGGAGAAAGGGGTGAGGGAGAGGGGTGGTGGGGGAGAAAGGGGTGAGGGAGAGGGGTGGTGGGGCAGAAAGGGGTGAGGGTGGTGGGAGAGAGAGGGGTGAGGGGTGGGCAGGGGTGAGAGGAGGGGCGAGATGGGGTAGAATGGGGAGGGGGTGAAAGAGTGAGGGGGAGAGAAAGGATGTTGGGAAGAGTGGGGGGGTAGGGAGAGGAGGGGAGGGAGGGGAGAGGGGGAGGGGCTGAGGATGGGGGCGGGGTTGAGAAGGGGGAGAGATGTGGATGAAGTGATAGGGAGGGGGTGAGAGGGTGGGGGTTGGAGGGAGGAGAGTAGCAGAGGGTGGAGGAGGTGACGGGGAGGGGAGGAGAAGAGGTGGGGAGGGGGAGGAGAGGAGGGAGGTTGGGTGGATGAGGAGGAGGGGGCAAATGGGGAGGGGAGAGGAGAGGGAAGGGAGAGGAAGGGTTGGGGAGTGGAGAGTTGACTTGATCAGCATTTCTGATCTGTTCACAATTGCACTTAATAAAATAAAAGCAGAAAGGGTGCGTTAAATGGAGAGGAGAGGGAATAGGGAGTGGGAATAGGTTAGGGGCTAGAAAGGGAGATTGGAGGAAGATAAGGAATGGAACTTGAAGAGAATTAGAATTTGGTATTTGTTTGATTTTTGTGAGCTCAAGCCTCCCCACCATTGAGGACATCTTGAAAAGGTGGCACCCATCATTAAAGACCCTCAACATGCCCTTCTCTCATTATAACCAACATTTAACATTTCAGGACAACTTCTTCCCCTCTGCCATCAAATTTCTGAATACCTGTAGGTGATGAGCCTGTGGAGCCCGTTGCTATTTTTGCATCTCTGTCTATAGAGATACATATCGATAGGTACATGGGTAGGGATATAGATAAAGTACATCTATCTATATGGCAGCAACTCAATGCATAAAAAGCATGCAAACATGGTCAAGAGGTTCAGTTGTTGTTCAGGCCAAACATCAGAATGGGGAAGAAATGTGATCTAAAGTGACTTTGTCGGTGGAATCATTGTTGGTGCCAGATTGGGGGGGGGGGCGGGTGGCGAGGGGGTTTGAGTATCTCAGAAACTGCTAATCTCCATAAGACCATAAGATATAGGAGCAGAATTAGGCCACTCGGCCCATCGAGTCTGCGCCACCATTTTATCATGGCTGATCCAGTTCTCCTGCCTTCTCCACAATCTCTTCATGCCCTGACCAATCAAGAATCTATTAATCTCTGCCTTAAATGTACATAAAGATAGCTTCTACAGCTACCTGTGGTAAAGAATTACACAGATTTACCACCCTCTGGCTAAAGAAATTCCTCCTCATCTCCCTTCTAAAAGGACGCCCCTCTATTCTGAGGCTGTGTCCTCTGGTATTAGACTCTCCCAACACAGGAAACATCCTCTGCACATTCACTCTGAGGCCTTTCACCATTTGATAGGCTTCAATGAGGTTACTACTCATTCTCTGAATTCTAGTGAATACAGGCCCAGAGCCATCAAATGTTCTTCATGTGACAAACCATTCAATCCTGGAATCACTTTCGTGTTCCTCCTTTGAACCCTCTCCAGTTTCAGCACATCCTTTCTAAGATCAGGAGTCCAAACCTGTTCACAATATTCAAAGTGAGGCCTCACTAGTGCTTTATAAAGTTTCAACATTACATTCTTGCTTTTATATTCTAGTCCTCTTGAAATGAATGCTAACATTGCATTTGCCTTCCTCACCACAGACTCAACCTGAAAACTAACCTTTAACGAATCCTACACGACTCTCAAGTCCCTTTGCATCTCAGTTTTTTGTATTTTCTCTGCATTTAGAAAATAGTCGACCCTTTCATTTCTTCTACCAAAGTGCATAACTATACACTTCCCAACACTATTCCATCTACCATTTCTTTGCCCATTCTCCTAATCTGTCCTTCTGTAGCATCTCTGCTTCCTCAAATCTACCTGCCCCTCCACCTATCTTCGTATCATCTGAAAACATTGCAACAAAGCTATTAATTCCATCATCTAAATCATTGATATATAACGTAAAATGAATTAATCCCAACACAGACCCCTGTAGAACACCACATCACTGGCAGCCAACCAGAAAAGGCTCCCTTTATTCACACTCTTTGCCTCCTGCCAATCAGCCTCTGCTTTATCCAGGCTACAATCTTTCCTGTAATACCATGAGCTCGTAGCTTGTTAAACAGCCTCATGTCAAACTTGTCAAAGGCCTTCTGAAAATCCAAGCACACAACATCAAACGATTCTCCTTTGTCTAACCTGTTTGTTACCTCTTCAAAGAATTCTAACAGATCATGATCATAATAAATGGCGGTGCAGGCTCGAAGGGCCGAATGGCCTACTCTTGCACCTATTTTCTATGTTTCTATCTGTCAGAATTTCCCTTGAGGAAACCATGCTGACTACGGCTTATTTTATCATTCGCCTCCAATTACCCTGAAATCACATCCTTAATAATTGACTCCAATGTCTTACCAACCACTGAAGTTAGACCAACTGGCCCATAGTTTCCTTTCTTCTGCCTCCCTCCCTTCTTGAAGGGTGGAGTGACAGCTGGAATTTTCTGGTCTTCCGGATCCATTCCAGAATCTAGTGATTCTTGAAAGATCATTACTAATGCCTTCGTGATCTCTTCAGCCACCTCTTTCAGAACTCTGGGGTATACACTATCTGGTCCAGGTGACTTATTCAGTTTCCCAAGAAACTTCTGTCTAATTATGGTAACTTCACACATTTTATGCCTCCTGATACTGGGAACTTCCACCATACTAATAGTGTCTCCCAGGATTTTCATACACAACAGTCTCTAGAGTTTACAGAGAATGGTGTGAAAAGCAAAAAAAAAAATTCAGTCAGTGGCAGTTCTGTGGGCAAAAATGAAAGAGGTCAGAGGAGAATGGCCAGAATGGTTCAAGCTGACAGGAAGGTGACAGTAACTCAAATAAACCACACGTTACGACCATGGTGAGCAAAAGACTACTTGAGAACACATAACACGTCAAACCTTCCAGAGGATGGGCTACAGCAGCAGAAGTCCACATCATGTTCCATTCCTGTACCTAATAAAGTGTCCTTTTTTATTATAGTTTATGGTATCTTTTATACATTGCATTGTACCACTGCCGCTGAACAACAAATTTCATGACATGTATCAATGGTAATAAAACTGATTCTGATTTCTTGTCCTTTGACACCAGTAAATATTGTGCATTATCAATAATTTGTTTTTATGATTTTCTTACCTGGGTATTGTTTACCATTCTGTTAGTTTGGCGGTTCCCTTTCTATCTCATTGAACCTTGTCATTTACAAGTGCATCATATTTTCCTCTCGCTGTTTGTTGTACCTTTTGTGTTTTCACATTGGAATACATAAATATTACTAATCACATTTGCCTGTAATTGACCTCTAAATATTCCTCTCAATGTATCTGTCTGTTTGCCTTTTGAATGGTGTAATTGTACCTGCCTTGACCACTTCCTCTGGCAGCTCGTTCCATATACTCACCACCCCCTGTGTGGAAAAACCTGCCCCTCAGATGCCTCTTAAATCTCAAACTTGAACCAACCCATTTTCTCAATCTACCTGCAAAGTGTAATCCTGCATGACAATTGTAACATTGACTTATTACATTGCTTTTCTATCTCCCATTGTAATTTGTACCCCACATCCTGCTACTGTTGAGAGTCCTGTGCTGTATATGACTTCTATCGGGGTCTTTTTACCCTTGCAGTTTCTTAACTCTACCCACAATGATCCTACATCTTGGGATCCTGTGTCACTTCTTTCTAAGGATTTGGTTTCATTTTTTACCACCAGAGCCACCTCAGCCCCTCTGCTGCCCTTCCTACCTTTTCAATACAATGCGTATCCTTGGATGTTAAATTCCCAACTATGATCTTTATTCAGCCACATCCCAATGATGCCCACAACGTCATATCAACCAATCTGTAACTGCGCCACAAGATCACCTTCCTTATTCTGTATACTGTGTGCAATCAAATATTACACCGTCAGTCCTGTATACGTCACCCTTTTTGATTTTGTCCCCCTCTTACACTTCAACTCATCCCACTGACTGTAATTTTGTCCAATCACCTGCCTGTCCTTCCTCACAGTTTCACTACACACTGCCTCTGCTCGTATACCAGCTCTCCCACCCTCAGCCCTATCACTCTGGTTCCCATCTCCCTGCCAAATTGGTATAAACCAGGGGTTCCCAACCCTTTTTAAGCCATGGACCCCTACCATTAACCGAGGGGTCCATGGACCCCAGGTTTGAAACCCTCCCTAACTACCTCCGAGGGGGACCAATTTCTTTGCCAGTAGGTTTGCTGGAACTGTTGGGGAGAGTTTAAACTAATTTGGCAGGGGGTTGGGAACCAGGGTAATAGGGCTGAGAATGGGGCAGTTGGTATACAAGTCGATGCATTGTGTAGTGAGACCATCAGGAAGGGCAGGCACAGGATAGGGCAAAATTCAGTTCCTGCAACCACCTTAAAATGATGCCCTCTCGTATTAGCCATTCCAGCCCTGTGAAGTCGTTTCTGGTTGTCCTCTCTGAAAATGCCTCTTACCTTGTACATCTCTATCGAGTCACCTCTCATCCTCGCTTCGTTCCCTAGTTTGCTCAATGTGTGTGAGTAAGAGAGGATACTCGCCTGGAGCTTTTACATGTCCAGTTTTAACCACAAGATGGCAGGCCAATACTCAAAATTTTCCAATTGCTGTTCTTTGGGATGCGGAGAGGATATTTCCGTAGTGGGTGAGTTGACAGCACAGCCTCAGAATACAGTGTCCTCTTAGAATGGAGATGAGGAAGAATTTCTTTAGCCAGAGGGTTGTGAACTCATTACTACAGATAACTGTGGAGGCCAGGTCATCAGCTATATTTAAAGTGGAGGTTGATAGGTTCTTGATTATTCAGGATGTCAGAGGTTATGAGGACAAGGCAGGAGAATGGGGTTTAGAAGGATAATAAATCAGCCATGATGGAATGGTGGGGAAGACTTCACAGGTCAAATGCCATAACTCTGCTCCTATGTCTTATGGTCTTAAGGACTTTTAAAGAAAGCTCTCATCTTCAGACAGTGGAGATTGGTTAAGGACAAGACTTTATCTGAAAGTGAAGTGTTAGATTGCTGATGTTTCTGTACGGATTCTCTTCCTAATACACAATACATCAGGGAACAGATAGCAACATGCACTGTCTCATACAGCAGCTGATATGAGAGAGACTATATTTCACTAAGTTCACAATTTTTTAAACAAATTTTGAGTGTAACATTGGTTATTTAATGCTATTCCTTTTTAGAATGTGCATGGATTATCAGTGTCAGATAAATATAGCAAGACTGGAAAACTCACCTTCAAAAACCTCACGCACCTCCTCAAAGTTATTTCTTATTGTCTCCTGGTTGGCTGCCAGTGATTAGTGGTGTTCCGCAGGGGTTGGTGTTGGGACCACTTCTTTTTATGCTGTATATAAATGACTTAGATGATGGAATAGATGGCTTTGTTGCCAAGTTTGCAGATGATACAAAGGCTGGTGGAGGGGCAAGTAGTGTTGAGGAAACAGGTAGGAAGCAGAAGGACTTAGATAGATTAAGAGAATGGGCAAGAAAGTGGCAAATGAAAAACAATGTTAGAAAATGCATTGTCATGCACTTTGATAGTAGAAATAAATGTGCGGACTATTTTTTAAATGGGGAGAAAATCCAGAAATCTGAGATGCAGAGGGACTTGGGAGTCCTTGTGCAGATCACCCTGAAGGTTAACTTGCAGGTTGAGTCGGTGGTGAGGAAGGCAAATGCCATGTTAGCATTCATTTCAAGGGGTCTAGAATACAAGAGCAATGATATGATGCTGAGGCTTTATACAGCACTGGTGAGGCCTCACCTAGAGTATTGTGAACAGTTTTGGGTCCGTCATCTGAGAAAAGATGTGCTGGCATTGGAGAGGGTCCGGAGGAGGTTCACAAGGATGATTCCAGGATTGAAAGGGATATCATACGAGGAACGTTTGATGACTCTGGGTCTGTACTCGCTGGAATTCAGAAGGATGAGGGGGGCATCTCATTGAAACCCTTCAGATGTTGAAAGGCCTAGACAGAGTAGATGTGGAAAGGATATTTCCCATGGTGGGAGAGTCTAGGACAAGAAGGAAAAGCCTCAGGATAGAGGGGCGCCCTTTCAAAACAGGGATGCAAAGAAATTTCTTTAGCCTAAGGGTGGTGAATTTGTGGAATTTGTTGCCACATGCAACTGTGGAGGCCAGGTCGTTGGGTGTATTTAAGGCAGAGATTGATAGCTTGACTGGACATGGCATCAAAGGTTACGGGGAGAACGCCGGGAACTGAGGTTGAGGAGGAGACAAAAAAAATGATCAGCCATGATTGAATGGTGGAGCAGGCTCGATGGGCCAGATTCTGCTCCTATGTCTTATGGTCTTAAAGGATGTGGTCCTCGTACAGATCAGCAATTGTATGAAAATGGGAGCCCGGACAGTAACCGTGGGCTCTGTGGATCAGAAGGTCTGTTTCTGTGCTGACGATACCAGACTGTAGTCTAAGCTAAAGCAAATTCTATTTCATGAGAGTTCTATCAAAGCACATTTTCCTTGTGCCTTTCAAAGTCCAACCCTCATGAGAGGTGGAAAGGGGTCAGGCCAGCCAACAGGGCTCTGGTGAAACTGTATAGGCCAATCCCCTGTACAATGGATTACAGAAGTGTTGATGAACTTCAACCATACCATTGACTTTGGACGATGGAAACAGGAGGACATCGATGGCCCATGCTCCACTGGGAGTTAAGGGTCCAAGAAGAAGAGAAGATGTATTCTTTGCACATTCAAAAGCTCTAATGAGAAATATTTATGATCCCAGCAATATTTTTTTGACAAGCACAGGGGGCTTGAAACAAATTTATTAAAAAATAAGTGAAAGAAGCATGCATGGTAGTGTAGCAGTTTGTGTAACACTATTACAGCGGCAATACCTCGGGTTCAATTTTAGCCCGTGACTGTAAGGGGTTTGTATGTTCTCCCCATGACTGTGTGGGTTTCCTCCGGGTGCTCTGGTTTCCTCCCACATTCCAAAGATGTACTGGTTAGTAGGTTAATTGTTCACTTTGGTGATATTGGGAGGTGCAGGCTCCTTAGGCTAGAAGGGCCTGTTACCATGTCGTATCTCTAAATAAAAATAAAATATAAAATAAAAGTGTCTGACAGTGAGACCAATGTCCTGTGAATACTTGAAGAGAGGTGTTTGGTGTTGGCAAAGCCATAACTGATTGTGCTGTAACATTGCTTGCTCAAGCACTCTGAGATCTGTTATTATGTAGTGCAGGGGTCCCCAACCTTCTTTGCACTGCGGACCGGTTTAATATTGACAATATTCTTGCCGACCAGCCGACCGGTGGGGGGGGGGGTGGGAGGTAGGGTTTCCAACAGACAAGAGTAGCAGTCAAATACGTTGTTACCCAGAAAAAAGACTACAATGACCATGAAGCTTTGCGTGGGCACCAGTGCGCATGCGTGTACCTGCCGATTTTTTTCTCTGCAAATCGTTTTTGGCCATTCTGTTCTGGGGGGGTGTTAATCACGACTGGAATATAGGTGATAAGTGGCCAATACACTCAATTTCATTTTTAAAAGGGTTTATCTAACGAATTTAATATTAAACACACAGCGCATATTTTCCTCGCATGAATATAGTGATAAGTCGATTATCAGGGAAGGACAGGGGAGCTTGAAGTAAGTGTTGAACGAACTTCCAGTAGAAGTGGTAGAGACAGGTTTGGTATTATCATTTAAAGAAAAATTGGATAGATATATGGACAGGAAAGGAATGGAGGGTTATGGGTTGAGTGCAGGTCGGTAGGACTAGGTGAGAGTAGCGTTCGGCACGGACTAGAAGGGCCGTGATCGCCTGTTTCCATGCTGTAATTGTTATATGGTTATATAAGTCACTCATAAGTCAATAGCATCATAACATTTTAAGTAATGTTTGGATATTAAACACACAGCGCATATTTTCTTCGTATGAACATATAGAATCATTGCAACACACCAATATCACTGAATCAGTGGGAGCCCTGGGCTTGTTTTCCTGCAACAAGACGGTCCCATCGAGGGGTGATGGGAGACAGCGATACTTGAAGGGGGTTCCTTATGTCCAGTCTATTCCGCAATTTAGTTTTTGTTGCATTCATTGCAGAAAACTCCACTCCGCAGAAAGATGTTGGAAATGGAAGCAACGTTTTCAGTGCTTTCGTGGCTATCTCAGGATACTTAGCCTTGACTTTGATCCAGAATGCCGGCAGAGATGTTATGTCAAACATACTTTTCAGCCCACCTTCATTTGCAAGCTGGAGGAGTTGATCTCCTTCCCACCCTGACGTAGACGATGCGCAGGTAATGAGCTTGCGTGCGTTCAAGTTCAACAGTGCGTGACAGGGAATGAGGAAAGGTGCAGCTGACTCATATCGCCAAATCATATCATTTCCTCGTGGCCTGGTAGCACATGCTTTGTGGCCCGGTACCGTAAATTGACAAGAATTGTAGTGACAAAGAACCAAGGCCGCAAAGAGAGCCACAACCTTGTCGTGGGGTTTGGAGGCTTGCGAGCCTCAGTGACCCTGAGTGCTCTGTTGGCTGGAGTCAGGGCTTTATGCTTTGGCTCTTGGTAGGGTCACCCATGCCAAACAGGTCAAAGGGTAGAGGTCCTCCAGGTTCGGGGGTTCAGCTCGGTGCTAACAACCCTGACTGCTAAAACAGAATTGTTATGGAAGCAGCGATGAAGAATCCTTTTACATCTGAGTATGACAGTATTCTTGAGTCTTCATGTATATCTTGTGTGACTGACAAGAGTGAAAAACGAGAGAAGGCTACTGACACGATGAAGGAAGCCCTGAACACTGCCAGAGATGGAGGACCTTCATTGCTGCCTGAAACGCCAGCAGCATAACGGGCAGTAACCCAGTAAGTAAAGAACCAAGACTACAAGACAGATATTCCTTATAGGATATAGAATAAATAGGTCTTATGACAACCTGGTGGTTTCATAGTCACATTAAACAGAAGGGATTCTGTAGATGTTGGAAATCCAGAGCAACGCACACTAAATGCTGGAGGAACTCAGCAGGTCAGGCAGCGTCTATGGAGAGAAATGAGCAGTCAACATTTCAGGCAGCGTTGCAACGCTTTACAGTACAGGTGACCTGGGTTCAATTCCCACCACTACCAGTAAGGAGTTTGTACGTTTTCCCTGTGACCGCATGGGTTTCCTCTGGGTCCTCTGGTTTCCTCCCACAGTCCAAAGGCATACCAGTTGGTAGGTTAATTGGTGATTGTAAATTGTCTGTGATTAGGCTCAGATTAAATCAGGGGATTGCTGGGTGGCATGGCTTGGAGGGCTGGAAGGGCCTATTTGACACTGTATCTCAATAAATAAATTAAGTAAAATAGTGAAGACTATAGCATTTGTTAAATCAAAATACTGCAGATTCTGAAAATCTAAAATAATAGCAGAGAAAGATGGGAGGCAGGACTGACAAATGGTCTTCAACTCAAAGCATTGACCGTTTAGATGCAGGCTGACTTGTTTAGCATTACAGTATTTTTTGTTTTTATTTGTCGCTAGCTCCTTGCAATTCATCAATTACGCATTCAGAACAGCAGGTGGCGGTAGTGGCCTTGCTTCTGTACCTGCATTGGGTGCACTCGGTCACGAACAGGACGACGAATGGCCGGGTCATTGAGGCTGCCTGAGTAGCTGTGATAGCCGGTGCTTCACGGTACATTTAACGTGTACCAAATCATGTGATCTGTCCAATAGAGCTATAAATCCAGGAATGAAAGCAGGCCAGTTTGTGCAAAACAGATCTCAGAATTGTTAATAAGAGAAAATCTGCAGATGCTGGAAATTCAGGTAACACACACAAAATGCTGGAGGAACTCAGCAGGCCAGGCAGCAGCTATGGAAAAGAGTACAGTCGACGTTTTGGGCCGAGACCCTTCAGCTGGACTGGAGAAAAAATGATGAGGAGTAGAGATAAAAGGTAGGGGGGAGGGGAGAGAGAATCAGTCAGGTTTATTATCAGCGGCATGTGTCATGAAATTTGTTAACTTAGCAGCAGCAGAAGAAAAAATATAATAATGATAATAAGTAAGTAAATCAATTACAGTATACATATATTGAATAGATTAAAAATTGTGCAAAACAGAAACTATATATTAAAAAAGTGAGGTAGTGTTCATGGGTTCAATGTCCATTTAGGAATCGGATGGCAGAGGGGAAGAAGTTGTTCCTGAGTCGCTGAGTGTGTGCCTTCAGGCTTCTGTACCTCCAACCTGATGGTAACAGTGAGAAAAGGGCATGTCCTGGGTGCTGGAGGTCCTTAGTAATGGATGCTGCCTTTCTGAGACACCACTCCTTGAAGATGTCCTGGGTACTGTGTAGGCTGGTGCCCAAGATGGAGCTGACTAAATTTACAATCCTCTGCAGCTTCTTTCAGTCCTGTGCAGTAGTGAACTTCCCCCTCCTCCATGCCAGACAGTGATGCAACCTGTCAGAATGCTCTCCACGGTACATCTGTAGAAGTTTTTGTATAGATGTACCAAATCTCCTCAAACTCCTAATAAAGTATAGCTGCTGTCTTGCTTTCTTTATAGCTGCATTGATATGTTGGGACCAGTTTAGATCCTCAGAGATCTTGACACCCAGAACTCGAAGCTGCTCACTCTCTCCACTTCTGATCCCTCTGTGAGGATTGGTTTGTGTTCCTTCGTCTTACCCTTCCTGAAGTCCACAGTCAGCTCTTTCATCTTACTGATGTTGAGTGCCAGGTTGTTGCTGTGGCACCATTCCACTAGTTGGCATATCTCACTCCTGTACGCTCACCTGAGATTCTACTAACAATGGTTGTATTGTCAGCAAGTTTATAGATGGCATTTGAGCTATGCCTAGCCACACAGTCATGTGTATATAGAGAGTAGAGCAATGGGCTAAGCACACACCCCTGAGGTGCGCCAGTGTTGATCGTCAGCGAGGAGGATATGTTATCGCCAATCCGCACAGATTGTGGTCTTCTGTTTAGGAAGTTGAGGATCCAATTGCAGAGGGAGGTACAGAGGCCCAGGTTCTGTAGCTTCTCAATCGGAATTGTGGGAATGGTGGTGTTAAATGCTGAGCTATAGTCGATGAATAGTATCCTGACGTAGGTGTTTGTATTGCCAAGGGGTCTAAGGCTGTGTGAAGAGCCATTGAGATTGCATCTGCCATTGACCTATTGGGGAGATAGGCAAATTGCAATGGGTCCAGGTCCTTGCTGAGGCAGGAGTTCAGTCTAGTCATCACCAACCTCAAAGCATTTCATCACTGTCGATGTGAATGCTACTGGTCGATAGTCATTAAGGCAGCTCACATTATTCTTCTTAGGCACTGGTATAATTGTTGCCTTTTTGAAGCAAGTGGGAACTTCCCCCCGTAGCAGTGAGAGGTTGAAAATGTCCTTGAATACTCCTGCCAGTTGGTTGGCACAGGTTTTCAGAGCCTTACCAGGAACTCCATTGGGGCCTTCCACCTTGCGAGAGTTCACTCTCTTTAAAGACAGCCTAACATTTGCCTCCGAGACAGAGATCACATGGTCACTGGGTGCAGCAGGGATCTTCACAGCTGTAGTTGTGTTCTCGCTTTTAAAGCGGGCATAGAAGGCTTTGAGTTCATCTGGTAGTGAGGTATCGCTGTCATTCATGCTATTGGGTTTCACTTTGTAGGTAGTAATGCCTTGCAAACCCTGCCAGAGTTGTCGTACATCCAATGTCACCTCCAAACTTGTTCCAAATTGTCTCTTCGCCCTTGAAATGGCCCTCTGCAAGTCAAACCTGGTTTTCTGGTACAGACCTGGGTCGCCAACCTTGAATGCCACAGAATTAGCCTTCGGCAGATGACGTACCTCCTGGTTCAAGCACGGATTTTGGTTTGGGAATGTACAGCAAGTCTTTGTAGGCACACGCTCCTTCACACTGGTTTTAATGAAGTCGATAACTGCAGCATACTCATCCAGCTTCGCAGATGAATCCCTGAATACAGCCCAGTCCACCGATTCAAAGCAGTCCTGTAAGTGCTCCTGTGCTTCCCTTGTCCGTACCATCTTGGTCCTCACTGCACAAGGCACAAGGTGATAGGTGAAACTGGGAGGGGGAGGGGAAGTAAAGAGCTGGGAAATTGACTGGTAAAGAGATACAGGGCTGGAGAAGGGGGAGTTTGACTGGAGAGGACAGAAGGCCATGGAAGAAAGATTTGGGGGAGAAGCACCAGAGGGAGGTGATGGGCAGGCAGGGAGGTAAGGGAATGGGGAATAGTGAAGGAGAGAGGGGGGTGGGGGTCATTACCAGAAGTTTGAGAAATTAATGTTCATGCTATCAGGTTGAAAGCTACCCAAATGGAATATAAGGTGTTGTTCCTCCAACCTGAGCGTGGCCTCACTGCAAACAGTAGTGGAGGCCATGAGTTGACATATCAGAATTGGAATGGGAAGTGGAATTAAAATGAGTGGCCACTGGGAGATCCCATTTTTTCTGGCGGACAGAGCGTAGATGCTCGACGAAGTGGTCTCCCAATCTACATTGGGTCTCACTGATATACAGGAGGCCACACCCATAAGACCATAAGGTACATGGGCAGAAGTAGGCCATTTAGCCCATCCAGTCTGCTCTGCCATTCAAACATGGGCTGATTCAATTCTTACTGTTGTCCCCACTCCCCTGCCTTCTCCCCATAACCTTTGTTGCCCTGGCTAATCAAGAAACTATCTATCTTTGCCTTAATACATCCAATGACTTGGCCTCCACAGCTGCTCGTGGCAACAAATTCCACAGATTTACCACCCTCTGACTAAAGTAATTTCTCCGCATCTCTGTTCTAAATGAACGTCCTTCAATCCTGAAGTCGTGTCCTCTTGTCCTAGACTCCCCTACCATGGGAAATAACTTTGCCATATCTAATCTGTTCAGGTCTTTTAACATTCGGAATATTTCTGTGAGATCCCCCCTCATTCTCCTGAAATCCAGGGAATACAGCCCAAGAACTGCCAGATGTTCTTCATACGATAACCCTTACATTCCTGGAATCATTCTCATGAATCTTCTCTGAACCCTTTCCAATGTCAGTATATCCTTTCTAAAATAAGAAGCCTAAAACTGCACACAATACTCCAAGTGTGGTCTCACAAGTGCCTTATAGAGCCTCAACATCACATCCCTGCTCTTATATTCTCTACCTCTAGAAATGAATGCCAACATTGCATTCGCCTTCTTCACCACTGACTCAACCTGGAGGTTAACCTTTAGGGTACCTTCTACAAGGGCTCCCAAGTCCCTTTGCATCTCCATCTAAGTCTCCCTGCAGACTCTCTCTTTCCTCAACACTACCCGCTCCTCCACCTATCTTTGTATCATCGGCAAATTTAGCTACAAATCCATTAATCCCATAGTCCAAATCATTGACATACATCGTAAAAAGCAGTGGTCCCAACACAGAACCCTGTGGAACTCCACTGGTAACCAGCAGCCAGCCAGAATAAAATCCTTTTATTGCCACTCTCTGTTTTCTGCCGATCAGTTAATGCTCCACCCATGCTAGTAACTCCCCTGTAATCCCATGGGCTCTTATCTTGCTCAGCAGCCTCATGAGCGGCACCTTGTCAAAGGCCTCCTGAAAATCCAAGTACATCACATCTACTGCATCTCCTTTGTCTACCCTGCTTGTAATTTCCCTCAAAAAATTGCAGTAGGTTTGTCAGGCAGGATTTTCCTTTCAGGAAACCATGCTGGCTTTGGCCTAAATTGTCATGTGCCTCCAGGTACTCTGTAATCTCATCCCTAATAATTGATTCCAACACTTTCCCAACCACTGTTGTCAGGCTAACAGGTCTATAGTTTCCTTCCCACCCTTCTTAAATAGCGGAGTAACATTTGCAATTTTCCAGTCATCTGGTACAATGCCAGGATCTATCTATTCTTGAAAGATCATTGTTAATGCCTCCGCAATCTCTCCAGCTACTTCCTTCAGAACCCGAGGGAGCGTTCCATCAGGTCCAGGAGATTTATCCACCCTCAGACCATTATGCTTCCTGAGCACCTTCTCAGTTGTAATTTTCACTACACAAACTTCACTTCCCTGACACTCTTGAATGTCCAGTATACTGCAGATGTCTTCCAGTGTGAAGGCTGATGCAAAATACACATCCAGTTCCTCTGCCATCTCTGCATCTCTCATTGCAGTATCTGCAGTGCCATTTTCATTGGTCCTGTATCTACTCTCTTTTACCCTTTATATACTTATGTAAGGGGTTTCTTCTTTTACGTTACTGCGTAGGCTAATCAAAATGGCTCAAACATGAGGAAATCTGCAGATGCTGGAATTTCAAGCAACACACATAAAAGTTGCTGGTGTACGCAGCAGGTCAGGCAGCATCTCTAGGAAGAGGTACAGTCGACGTTTCAGGCCGAGACCTTTGTCAGGACTAACTGAAGGAAGAGCTAGTAAGAGATTTGAAAGTGGGAGGGGGGAGGGGGAGATCCAAAATGATAAGAGAAGACAGGAGGGGAAGGGATGGAGCCAAGAGCTGGACAGGTGATTGGCAAAAGGGATATGAGAGGATCATGGGACAGGAGGCCTAGGGAGAAAGAAAGGGGGAGGGAGGGAAAATCCAGAGGATGGGCAAGGGGTATAGTGAGAGGGACAGAGGGAGAAAAAGGAGAGAGAAAAAGAATCTGTGTATATAAATAAATAAATAACGGATGGGGTACAAGGGGGAGGTGGGGCATTAGCGGAAGTTTGAGAAGTCAATGTTCATGCCATCAGGTTGGAGGCTACACAGACGGAATCAAAATGGCTTCTTTGTTATGTTAACTGCGATGTAAGGAGTTCTCTCTCTCTCTCTGCTTGTTTGGGTTGTATTATTGATAAGAGAGAGAATGAACCAATTGGAATAGATGTTATTCTTTCTTGTGTGTCTGTAAGCTATTGTTTTCGCAGGCTTTGGGGAAGAAGGCATGATGGGGACAGAGAGAGGAGACGCAATGCTGTAAGCCGGCTGACGGGACGGAGCCCGAGTGGGAGTCCGACGCCCAGGGTTTTCGGCGAGGAGAGGAGATGAAGACAGACTTGTGTGGAGTGCCTGGTCGACCACCGTGGTTGGTCCCAGGCGGCGGGGTTCGAGTGGTGGAAAGAGGTTCCCGTTACTTGAGCTCCAACTGCTGTGCATGAAGTGGTTGAACTTTGATAAGTTTGGTGCCTTTTACTGTCTTTTTATTTTGTATCTCTATTAATTACATAGTTCCAGTAATATCTATATCTGTAAAGTGTAATCATTTAATCACATATGGTGTATTGCCTGTTATTTAGCAGGGTGGGGTACATCACACAACATCCACCCAAACTTGATTACCCAGTTGAGCAAGCCTGAGGCTTACCAGGGGGCTACACTTAAAAAAGCTTTTATATTAGTCACCAGTTTCTTTTCCTAATTCATCTTTTCTTTCCTAATAACCCTCTTAGTTTCCTTCTGCAAGGTTTTGAAAGCTTCCCACTAGCTTTGGCTTCCTTGTGTGCTCTCTTTTTTGCTTTTACTTTGGCTCTGACTTCACTTGTCAGCCATGGTAGTTTCCTTCTTCCATTCAAAAATTTCTTCTTATTTGGAACATATCCGTCTTGCAATTACCACATATTGCGCAGAAACTCTAGCCATTGCTGCTCTGCTGTCCTTCCTGCTAGTGTCCATTTCCAGTCAACTTTGGCCCATTCCCCTCTCATGCCTCTGTAATTTCCTTTATTCTACTGAAATACCGACACATTGGAATTTAGTTTCTCCTTCCAAGTTTCAAAGGGAGCTCAATCATATTGTGATCACTGTTCCTAAGGGTTCCTTAACCTTTATCTCTCTTATCACCTCCGGATCATTGCACAACACCCAGTCCAGCACAGCCGATCCCTTAGTGGGCTCAACAACAAGTCATCCCTTAGACATTCTACAAATTCTCTCTCTTGAGGTCCAGCACTGGCCTGGTTTTCCCAATCCACTTTCATGTTAAAATCCCCAACGGTTATCATGACATTGCCCTTCTGACACACCTTTTCCAACTCCTGCTGTAATTTGTAATCCACTTCCCGGCTGTGAGAAGCAGACACAGTGGATGACCCCAACAGACCCACAGGTTAAGTGTCGCCTTACTTGGAAGGACTGTTTGGGGCCCTGAATGGTAGTGAGGGAGGAGGTGTAGGGGCAGGTGTGGCACTTGCAAGGATTACCAGGATAAGTGCCAGGAGGGAGATCAGTGGGGAGGGTTGAATGGACCGGAGAGTGGCGTAGGGAGTGGTCTCTGCGGAAAGCAAAAAGTTGGGGGGAGAGAAAGATGTGCTTGGTGGTGGGATCCCGCCGAAGATGGCGGAAGTTGCAGAGAATTATGTGCTGGATGTGGAAGCTGGTGTGGTGGTAGGAGAGGACATTGTTCCTGTGCCTCTTTGAGAACAATCCGAGAAGGCTTTGCCTGGGAGACCGTGGCAGCCCTCGATTTCTTTCTGTGCCTGCCTTAGCAGGAAGATTAGTAGATGACACGGTAGCATAATGCATTACGCTGTACTGCACCACCGATCAGAATTCAATTCCCATCGCTGTCCCGTAAGGAGTTTGTACATTTTCCCTGTGAGTTTTTCCGGGTGCTCTGGCTTCCTCCCACATCCCAAAGATTTACCTACAGGTTAGGGTCAGTAAACTGTGAGCATGCTGTGTTGGTGCCTACACTTGCCCCAGTGAATCCTCGGACTGTGTCGGTCATTGGAGCAGACGGCGCGTTTTTACTAGGTTTCGATGTACACGGGACAAATATATTTATTCTTATCTTTTGCGAGGGGTGACCTCCGCCCAGCCAGAAACGGAGTCACCTGTTTCAGCATTCTTTGGTGCCGAGCTGATAAACACCATTCTCAGCAGGAAGGAACACCTCCCGGCATCTAAGCCGAACTGCTTCCACACACAGTAAACTAGTGAGCACTGATCCTCGACCTTATTTGGTTGGATCAAACTACTAAAATAAACACAAATATTTCTTCCATCATTTTATGAACTATGCTCAAGTCTAAAACCCCTCGTCTATGCTGCCCTAGGCTGTTCCTGCCTTCATTCGATTAGTTATCTAGTGTGGGTTAACTGTGATAAACACTCTGAATTATCATTTGCAGAATTTAAAAGTACATTATTTTTGCATCTAACCGCCCCCACTCTGAGATTCCAGCCAATATTCTTGAATTTCTTGTTATTCTTCCTTCCACTAGTGCCAGGCACAAGATGCGGGATCAAAGGTTCCCAGCCTTTTTAATGCCGTGGACCCCTACCAATAACTGAGGGGTTTGTGGAGCCCAGGTTGGGACCCCTGTGCTGGGGGAACTCAGCAAGTCAGGTAGCACCTGTTGGAGGGAAATAGATACTTCAGGTGAAAGCACTTTATCTGGACTAAAAGAGGGGAGGCAGCCAGTATAAATGGTGGCGTGAAGAGGTGGAGCAAGAATTGTCAGATGACGGGTGGAGATGGAGGAGTCGAGAGTGGAAATAGCAACAGAAGCTGGGAGGTGACAAAGAGCTGAAGCTAATGGGATCTGATAGGAGAAGAAGATGGAGGTGAAAGCAAGGGAGGTAGGTGGGAGGAGCAGTGGAGGAGGGGAACGGGGGAGGGGTGAGTGTGTGGATGATGGACAGACGGAGTGGGTGGAGTGTCTTGTGTTTCCCTTCAATCAGTGCACATGGGTTCTCAAAACAATTATTTGCTGGCATTCGCCATTGAGGTGTGCTGTTTCGTCCGCGTGTAGAAGTCAGCATGGCGCCGTTCCAGCGCAGGCGACCATGGTTCAGTTCCCGCTGCTGTCTGTAAGGAGTTTGTCCATTTCCCCCGAGACCGCGTGGGTTTCCTCCCACAGTCCAGAGACGTACCGTGTTAGTAGGTTTATTGGACACGTTGGGTGGCGCTGGCTTGTAGGGCTGAAAGGCTCTGTCACCCAGCTGTATCTCTAAGTAAGTAAAGAAAATAATGACTTATATATCTCAATATCATTCCAATTTTCCGTTCAAGCTAAGTCTAACAGATTTTTACATGCCTTCCGTCCCAGTCTGGGGCCTTCCCCACAGAATCCTTGAACTAATGACACCGAGCATCAGTACATCGCCCTGCCCCTTGGTCATGAACTTGGTCTGTGCCAACAACATTTGGATTTGGGCAACTCCTTCCAATGGAAACCATCAGGTTTCAATTAGAGGGCATCTTTCAGCAAATTGACCATCTTCCAGCCGTAGTTGATATTTATCTTATTGAGGGTGCCTGGAAGCAACATGCGGAGTACAGAGTCCAATGCGTAATCCTGACAAAGAACAGTGTGCCTTTTCTCCGTCTTGTTGGTAAGTGAACAAGGAAGTGGGTGATGGTTTCATCAACAATGCAGAACTGGGAAGTGTAGTGTGTGATGATCTTGTGATAGTCCAACCAGACCCACAGAGCATTTGACTTGTCGAATATATCTTTGAAATACTGTATTTTAACCCAGCTCCACCATTTTCTTCTCCATGTGACCACCTGGGTTTCCTCCCACATTCCAAAGACGTATGAGTTAGTAGGTTAATTGGTCACATGAGTGTAATTGGGTGGTGTTGGCTCATTGGGCTGGAAGGACTTGTTACCGTGGTGTAGCCTTACAAAAATACTGTCAGCTCATCCCATAGGCCCACTACCCACCGTGTGGAAAAACTTGCCTCTCAGATCACTTCTAAACCTTTCCCGTCTAGTTTTACGCTCCCCTACCGAGGGGGAAAAATGTCAGAGAGTCAGTGACTGTCCATCTTAACTAGGTGCTCACAATTTCATAAACCCCTGTAGGCTCACTGCTCAGCCTCGTAGAGTCAGAGTAACACAGCACAGAAAAAGGTCAATCGGCCCAACTCACCCATAACAATCAAGATGTCTACACAAGCTCGTAGCATTTGTCTGTATTTGGCCTCTCATCTCATAGGCCTCTTCTTTATTTTTATTGTTATGTATCGTGATACAGCACAGAGTAGGTCCTTCAGGATCTTCGAGCCTGACCAACCAGCGTTCCCTGGCTTTAATCCTAGTCTAATTACAGGACAATTTACGCAGACCAATTAACCTATGTGTTTGGACTGTGAGAGGAAACCATGCAGTAACAGGGAGAATGTACCAAACTCCTTGCAACCAGTGGTGGGAATTGAGCCACTGGAACTATAAAGCAGTGTGCTACCCACTACACTACTCTAAACATGTACCTATCCAAATGTCTTTTCAGCATTGTAATTGTATGCTTCTCAACAGCTTCTTAATGGAGTTATAGAACACTGCAGCACAGAAACAGGCCCTTCAACCCATTTACTCCGTGCCAAGCTATTAATCTGCCTGGTCCCATCAACCTGCACTCAGACCATATCCCTCCGTACCCCTCCCATCCATGTACCCACCCAAACTTCTCTTAAATGTTGAAATCGAACTCACATCTTCCACTTCCACAAGCAGCTCGTTCCACACTCTCATCCCACCTCTGAGTGACGTTCCCCCTCATGTTCCCCTTAAATATTACACTTTTCACCCTTAACCCGTGACCTCTAATTCTAGTCTCACCCAAACTCCGTGGAAGATGCCTGCTTGCATTTACCCTATCTATAATAATTTTGTATTCAGTTCATCATTTCGTACATCTCTATCAAATCTCCCCTCATTCTCCTACCCTCCAGAGAATAAAGTCCGAACCTAGTCGAACTTTTCCCTATAACTCAGGTCCTCAAGCCCAAGCAACATCCTTGTAACGAGTAACAGCTTCTTCTGGCACCTTGTTCTATATACCCAGCACTCTCTGGGTATAAAGTTGTCTTAAATTTTTTCCCTTTGCAACAGAAATCCATGCCCTCTATTTTTAGACTCCTCTATCCTGGGAAAAAGACTGTAACTATCTTGACCCAAAACGTTGACTGTTTATTCCCCTCCATAGACGCAGCCTGAATTGATGAGTTCCTCTGGCACTTTGCTCAAGATTTCCTGCACCTGCACAATCTCTTTTGTTTTTGACTTACTTTCTGCAAAAGGTTTTGCATTGGTTTGATGTTCCAGGGTTTCTTTTAAAGCATATTTAAGTGTACCCGAAGTGCAACAGTTTTCAAATACCTTTGAACATCAGAGATGTTTTAAAAAATACTAAAATTATACATTTGAGATGGTGCTGATTAAACACAGTGACGACTTGCTGGCAGCAAACAAAACTCCTAACTACTTTATTAATCACACTTTTTGTCAAAAACAATCACTGCAATCTTATAGCCTGTAACTTTCCTTTCGGAGTTGAGCTCCTTGAACGATCTAAGCGCTGGGACGGATTGGCAAGTTCGAGTATGGGCCATATCGAGGTGGCGGGTCTTGAACTCAGGAGTGTACTCAAGCGGCAGGGGCCATGATCTGAGATCGAGGAACAGTGCGATTTTTGACCGATTTAAGCACTGGCTCAGATTGAAAAGGTCAGGGTGTCGGAGCTGGGGATGAGGGAGGGGCCAGAGTACAGCTCACTGTTCCGCGAGGTTTACTCGTCACTGCGCTGACTGAGGCTGTGACCTGCAACTAACGGGCTCCTGGATCGTCTGCGACAGGCTTTGCTGCTGTGGACTCACTTTCCTGAACTTCAGATCTGAATGTTATTTGCTTACTTTTTAATTGTTTGCACAATTTGGATTTTTTTGAGCACGTTGGGTTCTTGATGGTCTTTTTTAATGGATTCTATTGGTTTTCTTTGTTTCGTGGCTGCCTGTCAGGAAACGGATCTCAACGTTGTACAAAGTATACATAAATAAAGGCATCCGTTAGTCTTGCTAGTCAAATGCCTTAACCACTTGGCCATGTGCCCACACGAAGTATACATATCCTGATAATAAATGTACTTTGAACTTTAGTAACTGGAAAGTATCTGACTCCTGCTTTGATTGTACCTGGGGCAGGGCTTTCTCAAGGCCCGGTCCCTGTCTGGATATTGGGCTAGGATTTGGATTCAGCAAGACAGGGCACCTGGATCTGGCCTAAGCAAGCATTTGTGTGCGTGCTTTTTCAGCTGGTGGGTGTAGTCCAGCTCAGGGAGGTTGCATTAGCGGAGAATACAACCGAACAAGCCACTACACACTTCCTATCTACTGTAACTTTCTCACTTTACATTACCTCCCCAGCACTACTTTTACTGGTTATTTTATTCTGACAGAAGTACATAAAATTGTTGGAAGTAGAGATTGGGTGAATAGCCTTTATCCTGGGGTAAAAATGTCAACTACCACACGGTGTAGCTTTAAGGTAATGGGAAAAGTTTAAAGGAGATTTACTAGGTAAGTGCTTTTTTCACTCAGAAGGTAATAGCACCTCCACTTCCGTTTTCTTAAAGGGGAACTGCACTCGTGAGCCAAGTCTGCCATCTGAGAGGATCTTTGATTTTGAATATCAATATATCTTTCAAATGTTTTAAAATAAAGTTGTTTACTGACGTACCCATGGCCGGGACTGTAGATTTCAGCTGTAGAAGTCCTGAACGGGAATATTTGATGATTCCCAACAAAGCTGTACATAAACAGTCACCACTTAACGGTGCCACCTTACTACAGCCCAGTGCTACTCTGGATCCTTGACTTCCTCACCAGGAGACCACAGTCTGAGCCGATCGGAAATAACACCTCCTCCTCACTGACAATCAGCGCTGGCGCACCTCAAGGTGCTTAGCCCATTGCTCTGCTCTCTCTCCACCCACAATTGGGTGACTCGGTACATCTCAATCACCACCTATAATTTTGCTGACGACACAACTACTGTTGGCAGAATTTCAGATTGTCACAATGGCGGGGGCATTGGGAGCAGGGGTGGACCCAAATGCAAGACACATCTTGTGAGGTTACTTAGATTTAGTTTATTGTTCGATACCAGGAGAGCTAGGCAGGAGCAGGAAATAGCGAACTGGACAAGGACTCAGGACTACAACTACGCTGGACCAAGGGTCTGGGCTTGGATTCGGAATCAGCTCCCAGAACTAGAGGAGACATGAAGAGGCTAGGGTATGGACTCCGAGCCCAAGACTGGGCAAGGACCCAACCTGGGTCTTGCCTCGGGCTCGGACCCCAGAACCAGGCATGGACATGACATGGGCTAGGGAGAGGAAGAACATGGAAAACAGAGCCTCGGTCTCAGGAGAGCAGGTACATGGAACCATAGACACACACACAGAACACAGAGTCGGGACCCCTCCTTGGGTACAGGACATAGGGCCGGGACTCACACACAGAACAGAGAGCCGGGACCTCTCCTTGAGTACAGGACATAGGGTCAGGACTCATGACCCTCCGCGGGGCAACGGCAAACGGCGTGACTCACCCCACGGAGGCGAGGACAAGACAAGACATGACCCCCCCGCGGGGCAACGGCAAGATGGCCAGACTTACCCCACGGAGGCGAGGACAAGACAAGACCAACACGAAAGAACACCAGACAGTACCTATCTAGCTCCGGCAATAGAACTAGACCGAAGTGCAGGTGAGGGCTGCAGGCGAGGGCTAGAGGCGAGAGGGGCAGAGAAGGGATTCAAACAGGGGGGTAGGACAGGAATCACAGACCACCAGGGACAGGACTTGACTTGGTACTTGAATGCCGCCGGAGCCAGGATTTGACTTGGAGCCTCCGGGTAGTGGCGAGCTCTCGACTCGGCCCGGGAACAGTAGACAGTGGCTCTTGATTCCCTCCGGCGGGTTAACTGACGGATCCACCTCGGTGAGGAAACTTTGCAGGCTCGCTTTGGCGAGGTAACTGGACAGGGTTGCTCCGGTGAGGAAGGGCGAATTACCGGCACTGGCTTCGGCAGAAACGAGGCTTACCCCGGCCAGATGACATTGGCACACCGTACCTTGGTGACTGCAGACGCTCCTGCGCCGAATGGCTGAAAGCCGGAGACTATAAACTGCCGGTTCAGCTGAGCGTTAATTGCCTCTAATCACCAAAGCCAAGGGACATGGGAAAACAGGGAATCAACGGTCCGGATCGTAATATAAACAAGGTAAATTTAAAGGGACCCCGATCCGGACCATGACACAGATGGTGATGAGAGGGCGTACAGGAGTGAGACAGATCAGCTGGTTGAGTGCTGTTGCAGCAAAGACCTTGCACTCAGCGTCAGTAAGACCAAGGAACTGGTTGTGGACTCAGGAAGGAAAGTCAAGAGAACACGCACCAGTCCTCATCAAGGGATCAGAATTGGAAAGGGTGAACAGTTTCAATTTCTTGGGTGTCAACATCTCCAAAGATCTATCCTGGGCTCAACATGTTGATGCGACTACAAAGAAGGCATCACAGTGCTGTATTTCATTTTGGAGCTCGAGAATTGATACATCACCAAATACACTAGCAAATCTCTACAGATTTCTAATTTCTACCGTGGAGAGCATCCTTTCTCTTGTTTCTCCATGTGGGTGATCTGTTAGGTTTTGTGCAAGGGAGGGGTTGTGGGGATTTGGGGTTTGCAAGTTTTTGTTTCTTTTTCCTTTCATGTGGGGGGATTACAAGTAGAGGGCAAGGGGGGAGTGATGTCTTTCTTTCAATTACTTCTATGGTTTTCTGTATTTTATTGCTATCTGGAGAAGACAAATCTCAGAGTTGTAACTCTGCAGACATTCTTTGATAATGAAATGGACCTTTATTCTAACCGGTTGCATCGCCGCCTGGCATGGAGGGGCAACCGCACAGGATCAGAAAAAGCTGCAGAAAGTTTGTAAACTCAGCCAGCTCCATCATGAACACTCGCCTCCTCAACATCCAGGACACCTTCAAGAGGCGATGACTCAATAAGGCGGCATCCATCATTAAGGGCCCCATCACCCAGGACATGCCCTCTTCACATTGCTACCATCAAGGAGGAGGTACAGGAGGCTGGGGATGCACACTCAGCATTTCAGGAACAGCTTCTTCCCCTCTGCAATCAGATTTCAGAATGGACAATGAACCTCAGTAATTTTCCCTCTCTTTTTGCGCTACTTATTTATTTTTTTTATAAATATACTCACTGAAATGTATAGTTTTAAAATTACACATTGCACTGTACCACTTCGGCAAAACAACAAATTTCACAACACTTGCCAGTGATATTAAAACTGATTCTGATTCTGTGGGTGCCTGGAACACACTGCGATGGGAGGTAGTAGAAGATAAAAAATTAGCTTTATTTGTCCCATGGAAACACGCAGTGAAATGCGCCGCTCTGCGACATTGCACATTTAGATAAAGACGTAACATAAAGATTTTTACGCTGCGTGTATGTGAAGGAGGTAGGAAATAAGGTCAATTCAATTCAGAAACCAATACAGTCCAAGGAACTGCTGGGGGCAGCCTGCAAGTGTCACCGTGCTTCTGGCGCCAGCGCAGCATGCCCCCAACTCTCTAACCCTAACCCGTATGTCTTTGAAGTGTGGAAGGAAACTGCAGCACCCGGAGAAAACCATGGGTGGAGAGAACGTACAAACTCCTTACAGAGTCCAATGAATATTGGACCCTGATCGGTGATCCCTGGCACTGTAAAGCAATTGTACTAAGTTCCTGTGCTACCATGTTACGCCAATGTGATAGCAATGTTTAAGAGGCCTTCAGACTGACACACGAACAGGCAGGGAAGTGAGGAAGGTAGACGTGCAGTTTAAATTGACACCAGGGTCAACACAAACATTATGGGCCGAAGGGCCTGTTCCTATTCTGTGCTGTTTTATGATCAATGGGGCTCACACACACTCACATTTAGCTCCTACATTCAGAGGCTGCTGCAGTACGTACATCTAAACACCTGCTCGTTAATCTAATCAGCCAATCACGTGGCAGCAACTCAATGCATAAAAGCACACAGACATGGTCAAGAGGTTCAGCTGTTGCTCAGACCAAATATCAGAATGGGAAAGAATGTAATCTAAGTGACTTTGACAGTGGAATGATCGTTGGTGCCAGATGGGTTGGTTTGAGTATCTCAAGTTGCTGATCTCCTTGCTTGGATTTTTATACACAACACTCTCTAGGTTTTACAGAGAATGGTGCGAGAAACAAAAAACATCCAGTGAGCGGCAGTTCTGTGGGTGAAAATGCCTTGTTGATGAGGGAGGTGGGAGGAGAATGGCCTGACTGGTTCAGGAAGGCAACAGCAACTCAGATAACCACGCATTACAACAGTGGTGTGCAGGAGAATGCACGACACATTGAACCTTGAAGCGGACAGGCTACAGCAGCAGAGGACCAGGAACAAACACACAGTGGCCACTTTATTAGGTACAGGTAAAGGATCAGAGAGCTAATAAAGTGGCCACTGGGTGTAGTAGGGTTCCCACTGCCTGTAGACAACCCTACCAACGTTAACACTACTTTAATATGAATGTCTTGCAGTGATGAGGTTAAAAATCCTGGCTCACCTCCTGATGACCTATGGTGTTCTAACCATCTGCAAAGCAAAGGGGAGAAGAATGATTAATACTCTTCACTCACTCGAATGCATGTTGTACAAACAACCGTCCAAAAGCTCAAAACCACAACACTTATGTTGCCAGAAAATGCCCTTCATGCCCATCACAACATCATTCCGATGCAGACCTGACACAATGTAATGTGTGTGTTCTAATTCCTGCTTGGTCACCTACATTTGGTTATACATTTTTAGTGCAGAAGAGGCCCTTCAGCCCCTCGAGCTACACTGCTAGCAACCCACTGACTTAACCCCAGCCTGATCACAGGACAATTTACAATGACCAATTAACCTACTAACAAGTATGTCTTTAGACTGTTCGGGAGGAGACTGGAACAACCAGAGGGAATCCACACATTCCTTGGGGAGGATGTACAATCTCCTTACCGAGATTCCTGGGGTTGAACTTGGAACTCCGATGCCCCAAGCTGTGATAGTGTCGCACTAACCAATTCACTACTGCACCCCCAGCCATCTGAACAAGTGGCTTTACCCCTATAATGCCAATGTAAAATTTGCTGGAAAGTCCCTCTCCATGTCAGCACAAGCAACAAATGTTTTACTCACAATTTCTGATGTAAGATTAATTAGGCACAATAATGACTCATCTTTTTCACTGCTGTAAGACTAGGTCACCAATGTTGTTAATTATCAGAGGAAGCTTTACGGTAATATCTATTTACCTGGTATTTATCACAGACAAGATGACAAAACTTCAGATTTCTGATTTAGATTTATTTATCACATGTATATCAAAACCAGGGAGCCACGGTAGTGTAGCTTTTAGCACAACACTATTACAACTAGGTGTGTCGGAGTTCAGAGTTCAATTCCAGTGCCCACTGAAAGGAATTTGTACATTCTCCCCATGAACCATGTGGGTTTCCTCCGGGTGCTCTGGTTTCCTCCCTCAGCCCACCGACATACCGGGTGGTAGGTTAAATAGTCATTGTAAATTGTCCTAAGATTAGGCTAGTGTTAAATAGATGTGTTGTTGGGCAATGAGGGCTTGTTGAGCCAGAGGGGCCTGTTCCACACTGTATATCTAAATAAAATACATTTTTAAAAAATGAAATGTGTCACTTGCATTAACAACCAACATACGCACGTACATAGTCCTTCAAGCGCCGAACGGGCAGTATTCTTCAACCTGCAGTCGCTGGTGGACTTGTGGTTTCACAGACTCTGGGTCCAACTTCCCCAGCGGACTTTCAGACACGTACTTTTCATTTTGCAAAAAAAGAAAACAACTTTCAAGGTAAATGTATTTATAGAAACTTTATTCAGTGATTCTCATGGTGCCATTATCTGGTAAAAAATTTGTTTTTACAGCTGCACAGAGCAACCGTTGCTCTGAGCAGGAAATTTTTACATGGCCTGAAAACTGTGCAGCACTTTAAATGTTTTTTTCGCAATAAGCATGCTATGAATATTTAGAATGAAAATTGAAAGATCAAATACTTTTGATTTTACTTATTAATTGAAGGGTATAATGAAATACAGTACAACAAAAAAAACTTTATTGTTTTGTACATTTTTTCTAGCTGAATCCAATTCCAGCTGCACGGCAATGAAGGCTATGTGCGTGGGAGCATTTCAGTTACTGTGCGGCCATGCACCCTCAAAGCTTAGAGCGAACAGTGGTTGTAGGGTCTTATTTTGTTGTGAATAACTGCTACATCTTTTCTAAGATAGTGATGTTGCTCACATAAGCACCATCTTTGAACTAGCTTGGTATTAATGAACATCATGGAGTCGGGAAAGTTTTTTACACATTGAACTGGATTTTCTTGAAGTCAAAGTAATTGGAAAAAGTTGAAAATTTCATTAAATATGTAATATGGAATTTTAAATAGAATACTTAGTTCTTTAATAACACTGTTAAAATCAATAGGATCATGTAATTCACGAGAGATGCAGTGGATTCCAGTTAATGGCCAATCAGTTAATCAGGGCAGCTGCTTATTTGGAGCAACTCTTAAAAGAACAAAAACCCGATGAGAAAATAGTCAGATTCCCTTTGTGTATATGGAACACTATGCGACTTCATTAGGACATGCTACTATTGCTGGACAGTTTCTAACTAGCATCAGTCACATGCACTTACGTGGCCATTAGACATTACACCCTGCTTAGAGGCAGTGATTTTTAAATCGCGTCAGTTGCGTGTGTTTGCGTTCAAAAAGCACTTTTGTCACTGATAGTTGGCAAGAAATAAGCAGTAAGACAATCCAGAACTGTTTTGCTCACTGCTGTTTGAAGCATTCAGGCTTGGAGATGCCAGAAACAGCCTGATGTGAAACTGAAACAATTTCTCTATTTCAACAAGTTAGGAACTTCAAACAAGTTAGAATTTGAAGGCATTGATAACCACCTTGACTGATACAATAAAAATGAAGATTTAGAGATACAATTATCAAAAGCATTGTATGAAGGCAGTCCATTATCTGCACCAGGTGCATTTATTCATTTACAGTCAATCTAAAGAACATGGTAGTGTGCGCTGAATGAATTCCTCCGTCAATAACCATTGTTCTGTCTTTCATTTAAATACATAATTTGTTACTCAGTTACACAGTAGTTTGTCTTTTTTTAAAATACCTTTTTAACTATTTCCATGGAACTTCAACTAATTGGGGCAGCTGCTTAATTGGGCCAAAATATACTGGTCCTGATGTGTCCCAATTAACCAGAATCCACTGGAACATTATTTTTGTGCTGCTGATTAGAACACATAAGCAAATAGTGAAATGCTTGACTTTTAAGATTCGGTCTTCAACCAAAATTACTAAAAACAAATTATTGACTACCTGTGTGCATGCGCTGGTTGTGCATGCAGCCTGGTACAGCCGTTCCGATCTATTCTTACTTTTTAATTTACGTTATTTTTTGTATTTTTTTCTCACGGTAACACGTCGAAGCTGCACCCTCTCTAACAGGCTGGTAGAGAGAGTTTTATTTGGGTTTTCTTTAACACTGGAAATGGTTACATCCCAACACGCGGGACAGAAGCAAGGTCGCATTGTGTATTCCACGGAACAGCAAATACTGGCCGGTTTAGCGAGCAGAGCGGCGGACACCCCTGCTGAAATCCGGAGGAAAACACACAGAGGATGCAGAGGGGGATCACAAAGCCGAGGAAAGAGGACCGGGTCGAGACAACAGAGACTTTTGGAGAAGAGGAGTTCGGTGGGTAAAACCGTTCCGGCTGACCGGAAGTGCACTGAGAGCGGTAAGCGTAAAGGAGTTGGGTGCTTACTGATCTGGTTAACAACGGATGGTGCAATCTGGGGTATATTACGATCGAGGAACGTGTTTGCAGACTGGATATTGAACTTTTTACTGTTGGACTTCGGCCACACTCCACCGTGATACAACACTTGGCAGGTCGTTCCTGCCTGTGGCCATCGAACATGCAGTTCCTCCCGTGGAGGGTCAGACACCCTGAGCTAATAGACTGGTCCTGGACTTATTTTCCATCTGGCATAGTTTGCATTTTGTTGTTTGATTGTTGGGGGGTTTTGTATTGTTATATTTACGCTCTATTCTTGGTTGGTGTGGCTGTAACGAAACCAAATTTACCTCGGGATTAATAAAGTATATCTACCTATCTATCTATCTATCTATATATCTTATCTGCATAAATACATGAGATTCTGCAGATGCTGCAGATCCAGAGCAACACACATAAAATGCTGGAGGAACTCAGCAGGTCAGGCAGCATCTATGGAAATTGCTAAAGAGTTGTTGTTTTGGGCAAACACCCTTCATCAGGACTGGAAAGGAAGGGGCAAGAAGCCAGAATAGGATGGTCGGGAGAGGGAAAGGAGTGGAAGCTGGCAGATGATCTGTGAGGTGAGTTGAAGGTATGACTGACAGGATTATTGAGTTGTATTTGAAAGGTGTATTTCAGTGGAACAACTTTGCAAAGCTGGTATTCGTGTCAGGTCAAACCATGGATCTGAGGATCTGTTGCCCCGGTCTGTCTCACCACTTCCCCTGTTCAAAGACAAAGTAACTTTATTATCAAAGCACGTGTATGTCAATAGACAATAGTTGAAATTCAGCCCTTCGAGCCAGCACCAGCACTCACTGTGATCATGGCTGATCATCCACAAACAGTACCCTTTTCCTGCCTTCTCCCCATATCCCTTCACTCCGCTATCTTTAAGAGCTCTATCTAACTCTTTCTTGAAAGAATCCAGAGAATTGGCCTCCACTGCCTTCTGAGGCAGAGCATTCCACAGATCCACAACTCGCTGTGTGAAAAAGTTTTTCTTCAACTCCGTTCTAAATTGTCTACCCCTTATTCTTAAACTGTGGCCTCTGGTTCTGGACTCCCCCAACATGTTTCCTGCCTCTAGCGTGTCCAATCCCTTAATAGTCTTATATATTTCAATCAGATCCCCTCTCATCCTTCTAAATTCCAGTGTATACAACCCCAGTTGCTCCAATCCTTCAACATATGACAGTCCCACCATACCGGGAATTAACCTCGTGAACCTACGCTGCATTCCCTCAATAGCAAGAATGTCCTTCCTCAAATTTGGAGACCAAAACTGCACACAGTACTCCAGGTGTGGTCTCACCAGGGCCCTGTACAGCTGCAGAAGGACCTCTTTGCTCTTATACTCAATTCCCCTTGTTATGAAAGCCAACATGCCATTAGCTTTCTTCACTGCCTGCCGTACCTGCATGCTTACTTTCAGTGACTGATGTACAAGGACATGATGCATCACGATATACTCTCTTAAGATTAATTTCTTACAGACATTTACAGGAAAATAAAGAAATGCAATAGAATTTATGAAAAACTATAAGTAACAAAGGCTAACAAGTAATATAAAGTAAATAAATAACACTGAAAGAGTTCTTGAAGATGAGCCCATAGGCTGTGGAGTCAGTTCAGTGTTGAGGTGAGTGAACTGATCCACACTGGTTCAGGAGCCTAATGGTTGAAGGGTGATAACTGTGCCTCAGCCTGGTGGTTAAAGGGTAATTCTCTTTGAAAAGAATGGCAACTTAAATAGCACACAAAATGCTGGAGGAACTCAGCAGGTCAGGCAGTATCTATTGTTGGCTGCTGAGTTCCCCCAGCATTTTGTGTGTGTTACTTGGATTTCCAGCATCTGCAGATTTTCCCTTGTTTGTGATTGGCAACCTAAATATTCCCTTTGTCCTATCCCTCACTCCCTACCCTCTCTACAACTTTAAACTAACTTGTTTTCTCTTTCCCACTACTGACAAGAGCTTTCAATCTAAAACTGTAACTGTTCCTCTTTCCTCAGACACTTCACTCAAGAAAGTTTCCAGCTTTTATTTCATTGACTTGTCTGGGTGGGTCTGATATTTTGTGGTGAATAACTCATCTTCCAATTATACAAACAATGGGCATATAATGGAATATTCTTTATTAGACTGGATTATAAGAGCTCCCAAAACAAAATGAGAAGTGATCTAATTAAAACATACTGTACAACATTCAAACAAAGCTAGATGGGGGACACATGCCAGAGACAAAATCATGCTTATTACCTCCGACATGTCATAACATTTGTTGTTTTGCAGCAGCAGTACAGTGCAATATATTTAAAAATATAAATTACAAATATATATGTGGTTAAATATTATATATCAAATCAGAATCAGGTGTAATATCACTGGCATACATCATAAAATGTGTTGTCTTTACAGCAGCAGTACAATGCAATGCATAATAACAGAAAAAATGAAGATTACATGAAATATATATATATATTTAAAAAAAGCACGAGGGGTGATTAATAAGTTCGTGGCCTAAGGTAGACGAAGTCAATTTTAGAAAACCTAGCAGATTCTGCAGGGAGCGCTCCTGGAGTGAGGTCGTCTCTCCGGCTTCGCTCCATTCCCGTTATCCTTTTTAACCTATGATCTCCTTGATCTAATCAACTTTAAGTACACCAGAAGACTTACTTTATCTCTCTGAATTATCGATTAATTGACTTCCTTTTGTCAATCGCAACTTTTGAGCTTAAAGAAATGAGTACGAGATCTAAAACCAAAGATGGGAAAGACGCTGATGGGAACGGAGGAAAGAAGAAAGGTGACTCTAAACCAACGGAATTAACTTACGAAGTTATGGTGAAGTGTTTGGAGGAAATGTTTGAGCAGCGTCGGATAAAATTATCTGAAAGTTTAACTGCTCAATTTGAAAAACATCGTCAAAGCCTTAATGAAGATTTAAAATCAATCACGGAATCTTTGAGATTCCTGAATGATGAACACAATACAAAAATTTCTGAGCTGGATACTAAATCTCAGAAGACTGATACAAAAGTTGAGATCTTAGAGAAGAATCTAGCTTCGACTACTAAACAGCTCCAACAACTTAAATCCAAAGTTATTGATCTTGAGAATCGGTCGAGAAGACAAAATTTACGTTTAATTGGCCTACCCGAGGATGTTGAGGTTGGAGATCCTGTAATATTCTTTGCTAAACTTTTAAAGGATTCGTTCGGTTCAGTTTTTCCCAACGATCCTCCATTACTCGATCGCGCCCATCGTATACCGTGGGTAAAGTCGGCAGCGGCTGTTTCCAAACCCAGACCAGTTATTCTTCGTTTCCATTATGTTAATGTTAAAGAACAACTTCTGCAGATCGCTCGTCGACAAGGGATGATCAAGTATCACCAGCATTCCTTCAGAATAGTTCAAGACTACAGTCCTGAAGTGATGAAGGAACGACTGACTTTTAAACCTTTAATGTCGGAATGCTATCAAAAAAATCTCAAACCGGCACTATTGTACCCTGCATGACTCAGAATCTCTCTTCCCGATGGAAATCGTCGTGTTTTCCACTCTACAACTGCCGCTCGGAGCTTTTTGGATGATAATTTCCCATCTGATACAGACACCCTCTCTTAATCTGTGTCGGGTGCTTCCAGCACCAATTTTTTTTTTCTCTCTGGTGTTTTCCTTCAAAATAAACCTTCTACTACTGTGCGATGAAGGTTTTTTATAAGTTTAAGATTTTTGTTCTTTGTTCTTTACGATAGTGATTATAACTTATATAGAATATTTATCTTCTGTGAATAACATCACTTTCCCTTAGTTAACCTTTTGTTTTAATTTATCCTTTTTTGTTATTACTAATGATCCGATCCGACGGTCATTTGTAGTTATATGTTTCCTATTTTTGATTTTCGCATAATTAAAATGGCCACTTGTCTTTCTTTTTCTATAATTTTTATTTTTTTTTCGGGACGCCATGTTCTTATGCTTCTTCTTCCCATAATCCATTTTTCTTATTTTGGAAGCGTTTTTTTTATTTACTCGTTTATAATTAACTAATTATATGCACTGATACTGGTTTCATTTATTTTATATATTTTAGTAATTTTTACTATGGAGACTAATTTACAATACTGTTTATTTTTCAGATATTAGTCTTTGGGAGGTCACTTATCTAACATATATTTTTGGAGTTGCCCCCTGCAGAAATGGGGTTAAAGTTAGTATTAGTTAGCGCTTTTTTCAGCCTTCTCTGGCTCAGTTCGGGTTTCTATTTGGGGTTGGGGGAGGGGGTGGTCTTTTTCTTTTTTAATTTTCTCTATTGGTCTGATTCAGAACTACAAAGATGTCCCCAGTGTCGAGATTTCCGGTTCCTCTCTAATCATGTATTCCTCTTCCGATTTCATGAGCTCGCATTATGGTTAACCCCTTACTCACCAAAGGGTTAATTTTTAGTTATGGCTCATTCTATTAATTTTGTCTCTTGGGATACAAATGGTTTAAACCATCCAATAAAACGGAAAAAGATTTTCAAAATATTCCAAAGACTGAATGCTCATATTATTTTTGCTCAAGAGACTCATGTAAGGAAAGAGGACAGTCAACGCTTCTTTAAGTTTTGGAAAGAAGAACAATACCATTCAAATGCTCAAGCCAAAATTAAAGGCGTTTCAATTTTTATTGATCCCTCAATTACATTCATTCATCAAGACATCATTTCAGATCCTAATGGCAGATTTCTGTTAATTACGGGGGTACTTTTTAATAAAAAGGTCGCTATGGTTAATGTTTACGCTCTGAATGTGGATTATCCTGAATTCTTTAAACACTTACTTACTTCCCTTCCTAATTTAAACGAGTATATGTTGATAATGGGCGGTGATTTTAATTTACGTTTGAATCCTATGTTGGATAGATCCACAAGTAGTCCGGCTTTACTGAATAAGTCGGCTACTATTATCAACTCTTTTATGTTGGATGCTGGGATTTCAGAAATTTGGAGATTTCTACATCCAAATGATAAGGAATTCTCCTTTTTTTCACATGTTCACCGTTCTTTTTCTCGAATTGATTATTTCCTGATTGACTCTCGTTTGATTCCATAGGTAGTTGATTGTAATTATGACATTATTGCTATTTCAGATCATGCTCCATTGAAACTTTCCATCAAGTTAATGGATACCTTTTGTACTACCAGACAATGGCGATTTAACCCTATTTTGCTTCAAGATCAGGACTTTGTCAAATTTATAAAGGAGCAGATTGATTTCTTCTTTTCAACTAATACTACGGATGAAGTTTCCAACGGAGCTGTTTGGGACGCCTTTAAAGCTTATATCCGTGGTCAGATTATTTCCTATTCAGCCGGTTTGAAAAGACGTATTAACAATGAAATACTTCTACTGGTTGATAAAATTAAAGAAGTTGATAAAAAAATATGCTATTTCTCCTAGCAAGGAGCTGTACAAACACAGAGTTGAACTCCAATTGGAACATAGCTTATTATTAACATCCTTGATCGAAAATCAATTAATGAGAACTAGAAGTGATTTTTATATTCATAGTGATAAATCAGGTAAATTACTGGCTAACCAATTGAAATTTGATTCGGTTAAACGTCAAATTACTAAGATCCGCAAACAGGATGATACTTTCACAGTTGATCATGTTGGGATAAACCAAACCTTTCAAGAATTTTATATCTCTTTATATCATTCTGATTTTCCTCATGATTCTAATTTCATGCATGATTTTTTAAGTAAATTGAGTTTTCCGAAACTATCTCCCGAAGATTGCCTATCATTAGAAACTTCCATTTCAGAGGAAGAAATAATAACTGCAATCTCATCATTAAATTCCGGTAAAGCACCCGGTCCCGATGGGTTTACAGTGGAATTTTTAAAATTTTTTTCCTCCATTCTTTCTTCTAAGTTGTCTAGAATATTTAAGGAAGCAATTAGTTTAGGTAAATTACCACAATCGTTTTATGAAGCCTCTATTTCCTTAATTCTTAAAAAGAATAAAGATCCTACGGATTGTGCATCCTATAGACCGATTTCTCTTCTGAATGTAGATTCAAAAATTTTTTCAAAAATTCTAGCTACTAGACTGGAGAAGGTGTTACCTCAAATTATTTCCATGGATCAAACCGGATTCATCAAAAATCGCTATTCATCTTTTAATATTAGGAGGTTAATGAATATTGCTTATACCCCCTCACTTACTACCCCGGAATGTATTATCTCATTAGATGCTGAGAAAGCCTTTGACAGAGTTGAATGGCCTTATTTATTTAATGTTTTTGAGAAATTTAATTTTAATTTGACATTTATATCTTGGATTAAATTGTTATATTACTCCCCGGTAGCCTCGGTCTGTACAAATAATTATAGATCTCCTTTTTTTCGTCTTTTTCGTGGTACTAGGCAAGGTTGCCCTCTTAGTCCTTTACTATTTAATATTGCTCTTGAACCTTTAGCAATTGCTATCCGTGACTCGCCAAATATTGTTGGTATTACCCGTGGAAATGAAATACATAAACTATCATTATATGCAGATGATTTGTTGTTATATATCTCTAACCCGGAGAAGTCAATTCCTGCTATCTTAGATCTGTTAGCTCAATTTAGTAACTTTTCTGGTTACAAATTGAATCTTAGTAAGAGTGAATTATTCCCTTTAAATAAGCATGTACCTATTTATGGACGTTTACCATTTAAGTTGGTTACTGATTCATTTATATACTTAGGGATAACAATTACCAAAAAATATAAAGATTTATTTAAAGCTAATTTTTTACCTTTAATTGATCAGATTAAACTTTTATTTACCAAATGGTCCCCAATCTCTTTGTCTTTGATTGGTCGGATTAACGCTATTAAGATGATCATTTTGCCTAAATTTTTGTATATATTTCAATCGGTTCCAATTTTTATCCCAAAATCTTTTTTTGATAACGTGGATTCAAAAATTTCCTCATATATTTGGCAGAATAAAAATCCTAGGTTAGGTAAAAGATATTTACAGAAATCCAAGAAGGAGGGGGGACTTGCCCTCCCAAATTTTAGATTCTATTATTGGGCAATTAATATTCGATATTTAAAATTTTGGCTACAAGATTTGGACGCATCTTTAAACCCTCATTGGGTAAATCTTGAATCTAATTCATTACAAGGGTTTTCCTTGGGTTCGGTTTTAGGAACTTTACTTCCTTTTACTTCTTTTAAATCATATAAACAAATGAATAACCCAATAGTTAAACATACTTTACGTATATGGTTTCAATTCCGAAGATTTTTTGGGTTTAATCAATTCATTCTAGCAAGTCCCATTATATCAAATTTTCTTTTTCAACCTTCCATGATGGATCAAGCTTACTCATTGGAAAACCAAAGGTATAATATCTTTTCGCGATTTATTTTTGGATAACTGTTTTATGTCTTTTGATCAACTTTCTAATAAATATAACTTACCCAGATCTCACTTTTTTAGATATTTACAGATTAGAAACTTTTTAATTACTGTCTCTCCTAATTTTCCACACCCATATCCAATGGACACTTTGGAAAAAATCAGACTTAAATCTTTCTCAGAAAGGTGTAATAGCAATTGTATATAATATAATTATGAATTTATGTCCTGATGCCTCTAATAAAATTAAAGCTGACTGGGAAAGAGAACTTGAGATTAATATACCGACTGAAAAATGGGAAAAAATTCTTCAGTTGGTGAATTCATCCTCTGTATGTGCTAAGCATAGGTTGATACAGTTTAAAGTAGTTCACAGGGCTCATATGTCCAAAGATAAACTATCTCGTTATTACTCTTATATTAATCCAATATGTGACAGATGCCAGTCTGAGATTGCTTCTTTAACTCACATGTTTTGGTCATGTCCCTTGTTGGAGAAATATTGGAAAGATATTTTTGATATTATTTCAACGGTCCTAAATCTAGACTTACAACCTCATCCAATTACTGCTATCTTTGGATTACCAATGATAGACTCAAATAATTTAACCTCTTCATCACGAAGGATGATTGCATTTCTTACTTTAATAGCTAGAAGGTCCATCTTGGAAAGAGATCAACCCTCCTACAGTATTTCATTGGTTTTCACAAACTATGGTGTGTCTGAATTTGGAGAAAATTAGAAGTGCAGTTTATGACCCTTCTATTAAGTTTGAAAAAATTTGGAGGCCATTTATTCAGCATTTTCATTTGATGTAATTTGATCATTTCCAAACTGGTTTTATTTCTCTGTACTGTTGTTGGAGGGGAGTGGAGGCGTCGACGCTGAGGTTTTCTTCTTTTCCATTTTTAAGTTGTTAGTTTTGCCCAAGTCTTTTAGTTTAGTTTAGTTTTTTTTTCTTTTGGGATGGGTTTTTTTTCCTTTTTTTTTGTCTTTTTCCTTTTTTTTTTGCTTTATATTATCCGTGATCAGTTCTACATGTATGGGAGTTTTGGTAATTTCCACTATTTGGTTTTGCAATTACTCTTTTTTTAAATGTAACAATACATCTCATATTATTTGTATTATTGCTATGTTTTGTTTCTATATTTTGAAATTAATAAAAAGATTGAAAAAGAAAAGAAAAGAAAACCTAGCACATTGATATTTCAACATAGTCCCCTCCTACATATACACACTTAGTCCAGCGGTCGTGGAGCATATGGATCCCTTCTTCATAGAAGTGGGCCACAGCAGGGGTTGTTGATAAGTTCGTGGCCTAAGGTAGAAGGAGATGAGTTATACAGCTCTTGTTAGATGCACGTGCAGTTCAACTCTTTGAGTGAAAATGCAGAAAGTTTGAAGTTAATAACTCATCTCCTTCTACCTTAGGCCACAATCTTATCAATCATCCCCCGTAAATTAAATAAGTAGTGCAAAAATAAAAATTAGAAATTAGTGAGGTAGTGTTCATGGGTTCAAGTTCAATACAGAAGTCGGATGGCAGAGGGGAAGAAGCTGTTCCTGAATAATTGAGCGTGTGCCTTCAGGCTTCTGTACCTCCTTCCTCATGGTAGCAATGAGAACAAGGCATGACTTGCAAGATGGGCGTCCTTAACGATGGACACTGCCTCTTTGATGCATCATTCCTTGACGATGTCCTGGACACTACAGGGACTAGTGCCCACGATGGAGCTGAAGTTTATAACTTTCTGCAGCTTTTATCGATCCTGTGCAGTAGCCCCTTGCCCCCTTACCAGAAGGTGATGCAGCCTGTCAGAATGCTCTCCATGGTACACCTGTAGAAATTTGCAAGTGTCTTGGGTGACATACCAAAACTTTGTGTCGTAAGATGTAAGTGACCATGATCTTCCTTTTGTCTTTAATCTGATGTAAGTGACCATGATCTTCCTTTTGTCTTTAATCTGATCATTGCCTGTGGGGAAGACCCCCTTCACCCTGTTGTCCTTATTCTTTCTTCTATCCATAACCAAGATTGTTCTTGGCAACTTTTTCCAGTTTCCAGAAGTGGTTTGCCATTGCCTTCTTCTGGGCAGTGTCTTTACGAGACGGGTGGCCCCGGCCATTATCAATACTCTTCAGAGATTGTCTGCCTGGTGTCAGTGGTCACATAACCAGGACTTGTGATATGTACCAGCTGCTCATACAACCATCCACCACCTGCTGCCATGGATTCACGTGACCCTGATCGGGGGCTAAGCAGGTGCTACATCTTGCCCAAGGGTGACCTGCAGGCTGGTGGAGGGAAGGAGTGTGTGTGTATATACGCAGGCATACATACCATACAGTATATATATAAAACCAGGTACATAGTGTAAAAAGAGAACAAAAATAGTGAGGTAGTGTTCATCGACTGTTTATTCCTCTTCACAGATGTTGCCTCACTAGCTGAGTTCCTCCAGTGTTTTGTATGTGTTCCTCTGGATTTCCAGCATTTGCAGAGTCTCTTGTGTTTATATTTTCATATTAATTTATGATATTTTTCTTAATTTGTGTCTGGTTTTCTGACATCTGAATTCCAAACTCTGAACCCCCCACCCCCCCGAGCAATAATAGTGTTGCGCTCCCCCCGGAAAGAATGGTTTCTCTGGGTGCTCCAGTTTCCTCCCACAGTCCAAAGACATACCGGTGGGTAGATCAATTGGTCATTGTAAGTTGTCCTGTGATTGGTGATTGTCCGTTGTTTCTGACGATGGCAGGAAACCTGTGCAGGAGAGTTTTTAAAAATGGAAAAGTCATTGTACCAGAGCCATTCCATGCTCTCAGCCTCGGAGGTCCAGGTCCAGTGGTACGAGCCAGTGTGACAAATTTCCTTGGTTGCAGTGGATGACCATGACGTCTTCTGTGCCTTGCTGTGCCCTTCGTTCTCCACGGAGCGTTGCAGAACCACCTTCTTGGCCATTGGATCTCACTATAGACCTCATCCCCACAGTCCGCTGGAGCCGACCGGCCATTGGATCTCACTGTAGACCTCATCCCCACGGTCCGCTGGAGCTGACTGGCCATTGGATCTCACTGTAGACCTCATCCCCACAGTCTGCTGGAGCTGACTGGCCATTGGATCTCACTGTAGATCTCATCCCCACAGTCCGCTGGAGCCGACCGGCCATTGGATCTCACTGTAGACCTCATCCCCACGGTCCGCTGGAGCCGACTGCACACCAGGACAGGCATGTCTCCATCTCACCAGAGTAGGAGGCCCGCTGGCTACCCTCACCAGGTTTAACCCGCCCGTTGACACGGTATACCGGGGTGTACCTACTGTCACATGCAAACAGCTACTTGGCGCCACAGGTGGGATCTGAGTGTCTGATAAGGACCAAAGGTGGGTAAGCTGCCCTGGAATGAACACAACAAGCTGCCTCCCCAGAGGTGTTACCCCTCCCTGGATGCCCCAATGTCCCGAGATCAGGTTAGGGTTAAATCAGGGGTCGTTGGGAGTTGCTGGGTGGGGGGGGCGTCGGGTGGCTCAGAAGGGCTTTCTCCAAGCTGTGTCTCTAAATAAATAAATAAAATCTAGGGACTAGATTTTCATTGGGATTATCAAAATTAGGTTTATGATCACTGTCTTATTTGTGGCAGTGGACGTTATAGTGGGAGACAGAGTAGGAAGGCTTTGTCTCGAGAGGCTTCAGTGAGCAGAGACTGAGGACGAGCTTCACTCCAAGTGAGGTAAGGCCAGGTAAGTTCCTTTAAAAGGCAAATGGTCTGCAGCGGTATTTTATTTGAAGCAAGGAAGGCGGCGAGGCTGTAGCTCATTAGGTGAGCTAGGGCAGTAGCAATAGTTGTTTTAACAACTCCGAGGGAAAGAGCGGCACCACTGCGCAGACGCGTGACGTCAGCCGGGTGAGTGCCGAGTGTTTAAAAAAAGAGGACCTCCCTATCCAGCAGGCAGCAGAGTGAGTGGTAGCAGAGTGAAAAGGTTTTGGCTCCACAGGCTTTGGCTGAAGTGAGCAGAGGCTGAGGAGGAGCTTGCTCCCAGTGAGGCCCATACCACTCCCAAGGCAGTCGGCAACGTTCCACATCCACATTTCAAAAGCTGAGGCAATGTATTGGGTAGGTCATGACAGCTGAGATCAGCCCGTGGTTTGTTCCTCCTGCAGCATGTGGGAAATCAGGGATACTTCCAGTGTCCCTGATGACTATGTGTGCAGGAAATGTGTCCAGATGCAGCTTCTGGCAGACCACATTAAGCGGCTGGAGCTGTGATTGGATTCATACTGGAGCATCCGTGATGTTGAGAAAGTCGTGAATAGCACGTTCAGTGAGTTGGCCACACCGCAGGTAAAGGCTACACAGGTAGAAAGGGAATGGGTGGCCACTAGACAGCGTAGCAGTAGGCAGGTAGTGCAGGAGTCCCCTGAGGTCATCTCCCTCCTAAACAGATATACTGCTTTGGATACTGTTGGGGGAGATATCTCATCAGGGGAAGGCAGCAGCAGCCGAGTTCATGGCACCATGGGTGGCTCTGCAGCACAGGAGGGAAGGAAAAGGAGTGGGAGAACTATAGTGATAGGGGATTCGATTGTAAGGGGAATAGATAGGCGTTTCTGCGGCCGCAAATGAGACTCCAGGAGGGTATGTTGCCTCCCTGGTGCAAGGGTCAAGGATGTCTCTGAGCAGCTGCAGGACATTCTGGAGTGGGAGGATGAACAGCCAGTGGTCGTGGTGCACATAGGTACCAACGATATAGGGAAAAAACGGGATGAGGTCCTACAAGGTGAATTTAGGGAGTTAGGAGATAAACTAAAAAGTAGGACCACAAAGGTAATAATCTCTGGATTACTACCAGTGCCACGTGCTAGTCAGAGTAGAAATAGGAGGATACTTCAGATGAATACGTGGCTTGAAAAATGGTGCAAGGGGGAGGGATTCAAATTTCTGGGGCATTGGAACTAGTTCTGGAGGAGGTGGATCCGGTACAGACAGGACGGTCTGCACCTCGGCTGGACTGGAACCAATGTCCGAGGGGGAGCATTTGCTACTGTTGTTCAGGAGGATTTAAACTAATGTGGCAGGGAGATGGGAACAAGTGCAGAGAGACAGAGGGGTGTAAAATGAGGGCAGAAGCAAAAAGTAGTAAGGTGAAAAGTAAAAGTGGCAGGCAGGCAAATCCAGGGCAAAATCAAAAAGGGCCACTTTTCAACATAATTGTATAAGGGCTAAGATTGTTGTAAAAGCGAGCCTGAAGGATTTGTGTGTCAATGCAAGGAGCATTCGTAACAAGGTGGATGAATTAAAAGTGCAGATTGTTATTAATGAATATGATATAGTTGTGATCACAGAAACATGGCTCCAGGGTGACCAAGGATGGGAGCTCAACATTCAGGGATATTCAATATTCAGGAGGGATAGATATGAAAGAAAAGGAGGTGGGGTAGCGTTGCTGGTTAGAGAGGAGATTAACGCAATAGAAAGGAAGGACATTAGCCGGGAGGATGTGGAATCGATTATGGGTAGAGCTGCATAACACTAAGGGGCAGAAAACACTGGTGGGAGTTGTGTACAGGCCACCTAACAGTAGTAGTGAGGTTGGGGATGGCATTAAACAGGGGATTGGAAATGCGTGCAATAAAGGAACAGCAGTTATAATGGGTGACTTCAATCTACATGTAGATTGGGTGAACCAAATTGGTAAGGGTGCTGAGGAAGAGGATTTCTTGGAATGTATGCAGGATGGTTTTCTGAACCAACATGTCGAGGAACCAACTAGAGAGCGGGTCATTCTAGACTGGGTATTGAGCAATGAGGAAGGGTTAGTTAGCAATCTTGTTGTGCAAGGCCCTTTGGGTACGAGTGACCATAATATGGTGGAATTCTTCATTGAGCTGGAGAGTGACATAGTTAATTCAGAAACAAAGGTTCTGAACTTAAAGAAGGGTAACTTTTAAGGTATGAGACGTGAATTAGCTAAGATAGACTGGCAAATGATACTTAAAGGGTTGACGGTGGATATGCAATGGCAAGCATTTAAAGGTCGCCTGGATGAACTACAACAATTGTTCATCCCAGTTTGGCAAAAGAATAAACCAGGGAAGGTAGTGCACCCATGGCTGACAAGGGAAATTAGGGATAGTATCAATTCCAAAGAAGAAACATACAAATTAGCCAGAAAAAGTGGCACACCTGAGGACCGGGAGAAATTCAGAGTCCAGCAGAGGAGGACAAAGGGCTTAATTAGGAAAGGAAAAAAAGATTATGAGAGAAAGCTGGTAGGGAACATAAAAACTAACTGTAAAAGCTTTTATAGATATGTGAAAAGAAAAAGATTGGTTAAGATAAATGTAGGTCCCTCACAGTCAGAAACAGGTGAATTGATCATGGGGAACAAGGACATGGCAGACCAATTGAATAACTGCTTTGGTTCTGTCTTCACTAAGGAGAACATAAAGAATCTTCCGGAAATAGTAGGGGACCGAGGGCCTAGTGAGATGGAGGAACTGATCGAAATACATGTTAGTAGGGAAGTGGTGTTAGGTAAATTGAAGGGATTAAAGGCAGATAAATCCCCAGGGCCAGATGGTCTGCATCCCAGAGTGCTTAAGGAAGTAGCCCAAGAAATAGTGATAATTTTTCAAAACTCTTTAGATTCTGGGTTAGTTCCTGAGGATTGGAGGGTGACTAATGTAACCCCGCTTTTTAAAAAAGGAGAGAGAGAGAAACCGGGGAATTATAGACCGGTTAGCCTGACATCGGTGGTGGGGAAAATGCTAGAGTCAGTTATCAAAGATGTGATAACAGCACATTTGGAAAGCGGTGAAATCATCGGACAAAGTCAGCATGGATTTGTGAAAGGAAAATCATGTCTGATGAATCTTATAGAATTTTTTGAGGATGTAACTAGTAGAGTGGATAGGGGAGAACCAGTGGATGTGGTATATTTGGATTTTCAAAAGGCTTTTGACAAGGTCCCGCACTGGAGATTAGTGTGCAAACTTAAAGCATACGGTATTGAGGGTATGGTATTGAGGTAGATAGAGAATTGGTTGGCAGACAGGGAGCAAAGAGTGGGAATAAACGGGACCTTTTCAGAATGGCAGGCAGTGACTAGTGGGGTACTACAAGTGCTGGGACCCCAGTTGTTTACAATATATATTAATGATTTAGACGAGGAAATTAAATGCAGCATCTCCAAGTTTGCGGATGACACGAAGCTGGGCAGCAGTGTTAGCTGTGAGGAGGATGCTAGGAGGATGCAGGGTGACTTGGATAGGTTAGGTGAGTGGGCAAATTCATGGCAGATGCAATTTAATGTGGATAAATGTGAGGTTATCCACTTCGGTGGCAAGAACAGGATAACAGATTATTATCTGAATGGTGGCCGATTAGGAAAAGGGGAGGTGCAACGAGACCTGGGTGTCATTGTACACCAGTCATTGAAAGTGGGCATGCAGGTACAGCAGGCGGTGAAGAAGGCGAATGGTATGCTGGCATTCATAGCAAGAGGGTTCGAGTACAGGAGCAGGGAGGTTCTACTGCAGTTGTACAAGGCCTTGGTGAGACCACACCTGGAGTATTGTGTGCAGTTTTGGTCCCCTAATCTGAGGAAAGACATTCTTGCCCCATAGAGGGAGTACAAAGAAGGTTCACCAGATTGATTCCTGGGATGGCAGGACTTTCATATGAAGAAAGACTGGATCGACTAGGCTTATACTCGCTGGAATTTAGAAGATGGGGGGGGATCTTATTGAAACGTATAAAATTCTAAAGGGATTGGACAGGCTAGATGCAGGAAGATTGTTCCCAATGTTGGGGAAGTCCAGAATGAGGGGTCACTGTTTAAGGATAAAGGGGAAGCCTTTTAGGACCGAGATGAGGAGAAACTTCTTCACACAGAGTGGTGAATCTGTGGAATTCTCTGCCACAGGAAACAGTTGAGGCCAGTTCATTGGCTATATTTAAGAGGGAGTTAGATATGGCCCTTGTGGCTAAAGGGATCAGGGGGTATGGAGAGAAGGCAGGTACAGGGTTCTGAGTTGGATGATCAGCCATGATCATACTGAATGGTGGTGAAGACTCGAAGGGCTGAATGGCCTACTCCTGCACCTATTTTCTATGTTTCTAATGCAAAGACATAAACATTATTATATTATTAATCCTATCTTGCATATTTCAAATCTAGTATTAGCCAGCTCCCCATTGGCTCTAACAGTATGAACTGCACATGTATGCTTCTCTCCCAGTCACTTTCAGTACTGTGTGCAGTTCTGATTAGTTAGCTATAGGTAGGAATTCCTTAAGAAAAGGAGTCCAGGCTCCACTGCGTATTGAAGCAACAGAGCCTGAGTCCGAGATTGAGGAATGACCCATTTTAAGTGCCGGGCCAGATTGAAAACTTCAGGGTGCTGGGGCCAAAGGTGAGGCTTTGTGTCTGTGCACAGACTCTCAGAAACTTCAGTTCTGAACGCTATTTGCTTACTCTTATTGCTTGCATGTTTGTCTTTTCTCTGTCTGCACGTTGGGTGTTTGAGGGTCCTCTTTTCTTTAATGGGGTCTTTTGGGTTTCTTTGTTTTGGGGCTGCCTGTAAGGAGACGGATCTCAAGGTTGTTTAATGTACTGTATACATACTTTGATATTAAATGTACTTTGAATATTGAAGAGCTTCACAAGGATGTTTTTAAGACTGGATGGAATTTTTCCGCTGAAATTTAGGATGCTGAGGGATGAACAGAGAGAATTACAAAATCAGAGATAAGGTGGATTGTCACAGCCTATTTCTCTGGACAGGAAAATCTAAATCTATAAGGCAAAGAACTAAAGGTGGGAGCACAAAGCCTTAAAGGGGAGGTGAGGGATGACTTATCCCACAGACGGTGGTAGGTACGTTACATGGAATGAGCTGCCAGTGGAAGTGGTGGAGGCGTGTACAAAGTACACGGGTACATGGATTGGAAATGATTGCAAGGATATGAGCCAAATACAGGGAAATGGGACCAGCTGAGGTGGAATGGATTTTTTTTTTTAGCTTGTCGCACCAGACAGTCAGCCATTCTTGTCTGCTGCGTGGTGTCAAGATTGGTCTCCTTTCGGATTAACTGGGTCACGATATGAACGTTCCTGACTCGACCCTTTTTTCTTTACGAGGCCGAGTGGGCTAGCTCGACGCTCAACCCAGCACGGATGGAAAGCGTGCTCCGGGGGGGGGGGGGCGGCCCGACTTGGATCCGAATTCGGGAGCCTTCGCTCCGGAAACCCGGCGCTGATGCCATTGTACCACCAGCCGGCCATGGAATGGATGAACTGAGATGAACAGCCTGTTTCCATGTTGTATAAAGCTAGGAGTCTAAAATTCTCAAGATTATTATTATCCTTTAAGACCAGCTCTGTCCTACCTTGAAGTTACAACTATGTGGTTTTACACTTTCACAAATGATTTCTTTCTCCTGTTTCTCAACCACATTAAAGCCAATTCTACATCCTGGTTTCCTCGGATTCCATCAACCTTCTCTGTTGTTCTGCGGATACATTCTTACATCTTCTCTTGGCTTCCCATCCTTCCCTCTCTTCTTGCTACTCCCACCATCGGGCAGGAGTTACAGGAATCTTGGATCCCACGCCATCAGGTTCAGAAACAGCTGTTGCCCTACAACCATCGGGCTCCTGGACCGGCGTTGATGACTTCACTTGCCTCAGCGCCAAAATGACTCCACAACCCGTGGACTCACTTTTGGGGACTCCGCAGCTCATAATCTCAGTGTTATTTGTTCACTTTTTTATTATTTGCACACTTTGTCCTCTTTTGCACTTTGGATGTTTGTGAGTCCTTGTTACATGTGTTTTTTCATGGATTCTATTGTATTTCCTTATCTTCCTGTGGGTTCCTCCAAGAAAATTCATCTCAATTTGTATATAGTATATACATAACATATACATTGATTATAAATTTTACTTTGAACTTTGGAATGTTCAAAATAAAGAAAACCATGGAACCTGTTCAAAGAAAAGTATCTGTTATGTTACTTCTATTTAAACATACCGTGGGCTAACAACAAAGAATCATATTCTGGACGAATTAGAGAACTTTTATTTATGGAAATAAACAAACACATCTTAACCCCGCCACATGCTGATACATTCTGGCAAACTCCGCGCAAGCTCAGTGCTGGCCAGTCAGGAACTGGCACATCATTGCACGTGGTATCACCCACCCCCACGCAAACTGGTAACACAAAAAAGGGAGAGAAGGCACAATTCAGTTCAGCATTATTTGCAGGCTGTCCCAATTCAAAGTCGCCCAAGGTAACAATAGGAACAGGAGCAACCAGGAACCAGAAACACACATCATAATGTGAACTACAGTCCAATCCACTGTCGCACCATCCTCCGACATTGTTGAGGGAGAGACAGACTATTTCAATGCAGGGACCTTCCTTTGGGAGGAGGGAGAGAGAGAGAGGGGGAGAGAGAGGGAGAGGGAGACCATCACATGCAGACACCTTCCTCCAGCAGCAGCGAGCAGAGGCTGGTAGACGGAGTTGAACACTCACTCGCCTCGATGTTTTCGATCTTCCTCCATACTTTAATCGGCAAGATCGGCGAGAAATGGAGTCAATCGTGGGCTTTCACCCCGTCTTCAGGCTTCTATGCATTTGCCTCCCGGAACCCTCTCGGAGACAGCAAAGCAGCATAGCGCTCAATCAGCCCGAAAACACGCCTTCAAACTATAGATGTCTCCAGCAGTAGCAGAAGCACATTTGAAAGAAAAAGGAGATGTAAAAGAAGTGAAAGAAGTATTTTTGTGGACCATCTGGAAGATGTCGACCTTGATAGCGATGTTTGCTGGCACCACCTTCACCCGGAAACATAATGTTTTCTTCAATATTAGGTCCCAAAATATATCATTCTGCAACCAAGCCTTGGGATGGGCATAAGATTATGCTTAATTCTATTTGTGTCCTCAATTTGCTTTGATAGCTACAAACATATGGTTTTGTCTTTTATTACAGCTGGAATATCTAACCTTATCTGGTGATTTAAGTTTTTTCCACTCTGAAAGGGGGGATCCCACTATTAACTGGGCGGGGGGGGGTGTTGTCTGTGAACCTCAGGATGGGAAACACTGCTGTATGTAACACCTTTGCAAATCTGAATCTGAATTCATTGTTCCCTCAATGATTGCAAGCTGTCCAGGCCCTGAGGCAGCAAAGCAGCCCCAAACCATGATGCTCCTTCCACCGTGCTTCACAGTTGGGATGAGGTCTTGGCGTTGGTGTGCAGGGTCCTTTTTCTCCCAGACGTAGCAATGTGCAATTCTGCCAAAAAGTTCAGATTTGTCTCATCTGTCCACAGAACAATGTCCCGGAAGCATTGTAGAACATCCAGGTGTTTTTTATTTTGTGCAGCAACATTTTTCTTTTTGAAGAGCAATGGTTTCTTCCATGATGTCCTTCCATGAACACCATTCTTGTTCAGTGTTTTCTTATAGTGAACACATGAACAGAGACCTCAGCAAGTTCCAGAGACTTCTGCAGGTCTTTTGCTGTTACCCTTGGGTTCTTTTTCATCTCCTTCAGCATTGCATGATGTGCTCTTGGTGTGATCTCTGCAGGATGAGTAGCAACAGGACTGAATTTCCTCCAATTGTAGACAATTTCTCTCGCTGTGGACTGGTGAACACTCAGGTCTTCAGAAATGCTTTTATATCCTTTTCCAGCTTCACGCATCTCTACAGTTCTTCTAAGGTCCTCTGAGCATTGTTTTGATACAGGCTTGGTGCACATAAACAGATCTTTCTTGAGAAGAGCAGGCTCTGTCGGTAACCTGACTTTGAGAGTCTTTTTATAGGGCAGGGCACCTCTACAACCCACATGTCCAATCTCATCTCATTGATTGGAACACCTGACTCCAAATAGCTTTTGTAGAAGGCATTAACCCCAGAGGTTCACACACTTTTTCCAACAAATACATGTAATATTGGATCATTTTTCTCAACAAATAAAAGAAAAGGTATGTTTTCAGTGGTATTTATTTAATAGGATTCTTTTTAACTAGTTTCAGGATTTATGTGAAGTTCTGATCGCAATTTAGGTCAGATTTATGCAGAAAGAGAGAAAATCCTACAGGGTTCACAAACTTTCCAGCACTACTGTAAAGGGGTTAGTGAGCCGAATGGCTGACTGGTCCAGAAAGACCTGTTCTGCACTGTATCACCAAGTAAACAAACAAACAAACAAACTAGACCTTTTGTGCCAAGATAAGGCCACCATCAATCAGGGTGGAGGAGCAACCTTGTATTCGGTCTGGGTAGCCTCCACCCTGGTGGTATGAGTACAGTATTGCTTTCTCTTCCCAGTGCACAAAATACCCCCCTCATTCCGCACTCTGACCTATTCTCACCTGCCTATTACTTTCCCATGGGTCCCCTTCTCCTCTTGTCCAGTCTCCTCTCCTCACAGATTCCTTCTTCTCCAGCCCTGGCCTTTCCCAGCTACCTTGCCTCAGCTAACATCTACCATTTAGTCTCTTTCTCCTCCCCCGCACTTCCCTGTCAGTCCTGAACAAGGGTCTCAGCCCGAAATGTCGACTCTTTACTCTTTCCCATAGATGCTGCCTGGCCTGCTGAGTTCCTCCAGCATTTTGTGTGTATTGGTTTAGATTAACCAGTATTATTAAAATTAAATGAAATCACCTGAGTCTTGTATGCTGTAAATGTATTTTTAATAAAAATATTCATATCGAAGTATTTTAGCAACAATGACAGATTTTTGAATATAAAATTACATTATACCACAATTTTAAAAAATAAAGCATTTGGTACCATCAAAACCAAACCAAGAACTAGTCCTAAAATGGCTTGTTCAACAGAATGATGACGATTTATGCAGTTTATCACCTGGAAGATGCCAATAATTATACCAATGAAAATGCCTGGCATTAGGTTTATCCATCTTGAAGTTTCTGAAAAGCCTTGTGCTTTGCTTGATTCCTCCTTGTTTCTTTTAATCATTAAATTCTCACATTTCGAGCAGCCATCATTCAGTCCAAACACAGAACTATCAAGCTTTCTTAGCACGGTTGTGATTATACAGCAGAGTTTATGACCCAGGAAACTGAAGAGGAAACTGACGGGAACAGAAATGATGATAAAACCAGCCCACCAGCACAGCCACCAACCGTACCAGAATCCCAGCCAGTAGCCACAAGAGGCTTTGTCTTTCTTTGTGGTCTCCTGAGGTGTCTGCTGATCAGTTATATCCAAAGAAACAGTCTTGGTGTCCATTGTTTCCTCGCTCTGCATTCAACCCTTCATCTGCGCAAAATTAACAAAACAAAAAGCACTCATAAACCTTACTATAAAGAGTTGCTGCATATCCCTTTAAAATAGGAATCCTCTGACAATAGAGGCAAAGACCATGAAAATCTTTTAAAAGTTGTATGAAGTACCATTGTAAATAGGTCAAACATTTGTTAAGTCAGTTGTTGCACCACTACTAGAGATCATGTCAGATGCCACACAATCAGAGTATTTCCATTTTTTTGTTTTCTCAGGTATTTAGAGATCATTTTAAAAGAATATTGCTTAGTGCTATGAGCCAGGCTACCCTCATAGACTGGAATTAAGAATCAAGTGTGCACGACCGTCTGGGTAGCCTCCATCCTGCTGACATGAACATTGATTTCTCAAACTTCTGGTAACTGCCCTCTTCCTTCACCATTCCCCCATTCTCGTTTCCCTCTCTGACCTTCTCTCCTCACCTCCCTCTGGTGCTCCTCCCCCTTCGCTTCCTTCCATGGTCTTCTACCCTTTCCTGTCAGATCCTGCCTTCTTCAGCCCTGTACCTCTTTCATCAATCAAATTCCCAGCTCTTTACTTCACCCCTCCCCACCCTCCCGGTTTCACCCATCACCTACCACCTTGTACTTCTTCCTTCCCTCCCCCCCCACCTTCTTGCTCTGGCTTCTTTTTTTCCAGTCTGGACGAAGGGCCTCAGCCCGAAACGTCGACTGATCACTCTTTTCCGTAGGTGCTGCCTGGCCTGCTGAGTTCCTCCCTGAGTCAACATTGTGTGTGTGTGTTGCTTTTGTAACACCCTGGGAAAGGTTTCACTGCTAATGTAATGGTCTTTCTGTAGCAGCAGTGTTTGGGTTATGACGAGAGATAACGGGGGCTTTGGAATGCACGCTGTCCAATGAAGGGAGTGTTTCTTCTTGTGTGCCTGAGAATGAGCCGATCTGGTTCTTTTGTTTGGTGGAAGATGGAGAGAGAAGATGCCAGAACGGAGAGGCCGTAGACACCAGAAAGGAGAGGACGGGGTGGGGCTGAGAGTTGACAAACCTGGGGGAAAATCGATGGAGGACCAATGGAAGGGAAACTGTGAGTCCAACTTGTGTGCATTAGCCTGTTTCATTAAAATGGCCCTTTTCTTTTTGTTTTACTTTACTAACCCTTTAGTCAAATTAAGAATTATAAAGCTAAATCGTTTGATTGTCTATGGTGTACTATCTGTTATTTCGTGGTACTGATTTGTAACAGGGTAACATATCAGGCAGCATCCACACAAACAGCAGGTTTTGCACCTCAATCTCACAGGTTTGGTGGGGCCAGAGATTGTCTTCCCTAGACGTACACAACCGACAGAACCTGGGGGTTACACTTCGGATTTCCAACATCTGCAGATTTTCTAGTGTTTGTGCAAACCCCCTTCATCTTCAACTGACTTCAACTCCAAAATTCCAGTGACCATTTTTGTTGGAAGTACTTTCTAGTCTTGTTCATATGGGCCAATACTCATTTGCAATTCACCTACCAAATCAAATAGTTTTTGACTACCACATTCATAATCCTACAAATTGATCAAAACATCCCTTGATCTTCTAAATTCCAGGGAAATGTAGTTTGTATAATCTCCTTTGCAATTTAACTGGAGTTCAGGAAACTATAAAGCACACATACTGTACAATCACCCATTATTTGTTTCTGAAAATTTGTTTCTCAGAACCCCATTATTGGCTGTACTAATTTGGTTAGAGTGTAATTGTGATAGGATGTATTGAGAGCATCCTGAGCGGCTGCATCACTGCCTGGTTCGGAAATTGCACCACCTCGGATCGCAAGACCCTGCAGCGGATAGTGAGGTCAGCTGAGAAGATCATCGGGGTCTCCCTTCCCGCCATTACAGACATCTACACCACACGCTGCATCTGCAAAGCAAACAGCATTGTGAAGGACCCCACCCACCCCTCATACAAACTCTTCTCCCTCCTGCCATCTGGCAAAAGGTACCGAAGCATTCGGGCTCTCACAACCAGACTATGTAACAGTTTCTTCCCCCAAGCCATCAGACTCAATTCCCAGAGTCTATTCTGACACCAACACACACACACTCAACTGAACACCACTCCACTCCCTTTGCAATTTTTGCTCTTTCTTTCTCAATTCCCACTAAAACATTGTTTACATCATTTATTATTATATTGTAATTTGTCCTTTACTGTGCCTATTGTCTTGTTTATTAATTATTGTACTGTCTTGCACTGTTTTGTGCACTTTATGTAGTCCCATATAGGCCTGAAGTCTAATGTAGTTTTGTGTTTCATGTAGCACCATGGTTCCGGAGGATCGTTGTTTCGTTTTTACTGTGTACTGTACCAGCAGTTATGGTTGAAATGACAATAAAAGCGATTTGACTTGATCTGACTTGACTTGCTTTTACTTGCGAATTGTCACATAAAGTCCGACATTACAATATTAAATCTGTGAAACACTAGAACAGTAAACGTGATGCACAACTGAAGCTGCTTCCCATTCCGGAAGAAAGTAATCTATCTAAAAGAGAGAGGAAAAAAAGCTATATAACGATTTTGTGGATCTGTGTATGTGGAGGAAATTACATGGGTGTTCCAAAAACCCAAATCAGCAGGGATGAGAATGCTGGTGAATTTGGTAAATTGTCAACTGGTTTATTATCAAAGTTGCTGGTGAACGCAGCAGGCCAGGCAGCATCTGTAGGAAGAGGTGCAGTCGACGTTTCAGGCCGAGACCCGACTGCACCTCTTCCTACAGATGCTGCCTGGCCTGCTGCGTTCACCAGCAACTTTGATGTGTGTTGCTTGAATTTCCAGCATCTGCAGAATTCCTGTTGTAACCGGTTTATTATCACGTGTCCCAAAAGTACATAGAGTGCAGAACAGTATAGCACAGTACAGGCCCTTTGGCCACGATGTTGTGCCTACCTTTTACCCACTCTAAGATTAATCTAACCCTTCTCTCCTACATAACCGCTCCATTCTTCTATATGCCTATTAAGAGTTTCTTAAATGCCTCTTCACCACCATTCCTGGCAGCGTGCTCCACGAACCCACCATGCATGGAGGAAGAGTTCAACGGCAGGTTTTTGTGGGCACATGGCACCAGTTTGCATCGCCGCACGTTCTTGTGTGCAGACGCCAACGCATTGCATCTCCGTGCAATGTTGCATAACAAGTAGTCACCGATAGACCCAAACACGCGCCGAAGATCAAGCATTCCATTAAATCCTCCACCCACGCCGTTCAAGCCAAGGGAAAGGGGAAGGAAGCCCTAGAGTGAAACAAACGCATAACAACCGGCCATTTTCCTCATTCCGCGCGCACGATCCTCATCAGGGCAACGAGTACCACCCATGCCCGCCCGCCGCCGGTGGAATGCGGGGTCCTGCTGCCCGCCCGCCGCCGGTGGAATGCGGGGTCCCGCAGCCTGCCCGCCCGCCGCCGGTGGAATTCGGGGTCCCGCAGCCTGCCCGCCCGCCGCCGGCGGAGTGCTGGGTCCTGCTGCCCGCCCGCCGCCGGTGGAATGCGGGGTCCCGCAGCCTGCCCGCCGCCGGTGGAATGCGGGGTCCCGCAGCCTGCCCGCCCGCCGCCGGCGGAGTGCTGGGTCCTGCTGCCCGGCCGCTGCCGGCGGAGTGCGGGGTCCTGCTGCCCGCTCGCCACCGGCGGAGTGCGGGGTCCCGCTGTCCGCTCGCTGCCCTTTCGCCTGGCCAAGCCCCTCTCTCCGCGAAGGGATGGCCAGGGGCCGTGCGTTCCCGACCCTTGCAGCCCACCTACCTCCGTCTGCATCCCCTCCTTTCCGGTCAAGCTGAGGCGCGCAGGTGCAGCGGCTACTACTGCGTAAATGATTTTTTAAAAAAACTCCGCCTGCTAATGTGAAGTTAGAACCAAAACTCTGAGCTGTTGGGGCAGCGATAGCGAAGAAAGAATTAAGAGTCTCAAGTTGGAGACCTTACGTCACAACAGGAAGAGCGAGAGTGTGTGTGATTATAAGATTATTTCGTCACGTCAATGCATTGCCATCGCTTAAGGCTCTTTGACAGGACACTGCGAGAAATTTTGTTTTACATTGCATCCTCATAGGTTATTTAATCACATCGGGGCATCGAGGAAGTGCAAGACTATTAGACTGGTTTTATTAACGTGACGTGCACGGGGTAAGGAACTTTTGCTCGCACGCTATCCATACGTCACAACAGGAAGAGCGAGAGTGTGTGTGATTATGAAGGAAGAACTCATCCAGTGTATACTGCTGTTATTTTGATTGATTGTAAACAAACAAAATCAGTGCAGACACTTAGTGTAGATTATGGACAGCCTTTAACCAATGCTTTCGATGACTGCATCTTCCAAATCTTCATTTTCATTGTAACATTCAAGATGATTGTCAATACCTTCAAATTCTGTGTCGGTTCTACCTTGTTGAAGTAGTGAAATAGGTTTATTTTCACTCCCGACCATTTCCAAGTGTCAATGCATTGAGGTAGCTTGAGGTAGTTTGTTACGTTCGCCTATATTGGGAGACAGTGACAAGCTTGTCTAGAGGTTGGGAGACTGGGAGAACGGGGCAAATTGTCATTTAGTCTGTGGGAGAGGGGGGCAAATCACCCTCTATCTAGACTGTGAAAGAGGGGCGTAAAATCTCCTTAGGGCAAGGTGGGGACAATCATGTCTTAAAAGTATAAATATTTGCTGTAAACCATTCAAGATTCAAGATTGTTTAACATCATTTCCAGTACACAAGCGTAGGTTTAACAAAATAATTAGAAATTGATAATCTTTTGAGGCCATTAGGGTTACCTAAGTTGACGAAAGAACAGTAACGTTACCTTGATTCCGCTATAACATTGGAAGAAATTACATCGGTGATTAAGACCTTCCCTACTGGGAAAGCTCCTGGCCCAGATGGATTTACAGCGGAACTTTTAAATGCTGTGCGGAGGAGCTAGCTCCGCTACTGCTGAATATGTACAATGTTCACAGAGCTGGGTAATTTACCCCCTATTTTATCACAAGCGTTAATTACATTGATTCTGAAAGAGGGTAAAGACCCATGTGAATATAAGAATTATAGACCAATTTCCCTAATCCCAATAGATGTGAAAATTTTATCAAAGATCCTTGCAAACCATTTAAACACAGTAACAACACAGTTGATACATTGTAATCAGGTGGGATTTATCAGGGGCTGCAGCTCATCTGATAACATAAGGTATCTTGTGAATATTATGTGGTCGGTGGCCGATAATCAGTCACCTATAGCCGTTATCTCACTCGATGCTGAGAAAGCATTTGATCGAGTGGAATGGGGCTTTCTGTTAAAGATTCTTCAATTTTTTGGATTTTTAAAATGGATTAGACTGTTATATAATAACCCTGAAGCAGCGGTTCAAACTAGTGGTTATATTTCACCTTACTTCTCTCTTTAAAGGGGTACCTGACGAGGTTCCCCACTTTCCCCAATGTTGTCTGCCTAGCTTCGGAGCCCCTGGCAGAAGCTATCAGAGAGAATGAGAACTTTACAGGGATATCTGTGGGAGGACAGGCTCATAGACTGATGCTTTATACGGATGATATTTTATTACTTGTGTTGGACCCTAGTGGATCAGTGCCATGTCTTTTTAACATTATAAAGTCTTGCTCTAGATTCTCAGATTATAAAGTTAATTCCTCTTTAGAACACCTGGAGAATAAAGACGCATATGTAAGGCTCTTTTTCATTGACTACAGCTCTGCCTCTAATACCATCATTCCAAATAAACTGATTCCTAAGCTCTGGAACCTGGGCCTTAGCACGCAGATCTGCAGCTGGATCTTCAACTTCCTCACAGACAGGACCCAGGCTGTAAAAATAGGGGACAAACTCTCCTCTACAATCACTCTGAGCACCGGTGCCCCACAAGGCTGTGTACTCAGACCCCTGTTGTACTCACTGTACACCCATGATTGTGTAGCCAAGTTTCCATCAAACTCAATATACAAGTTTGCTGATGACACAACAATTGTAGGCCGTATCTCGGGTAATGATGAGTTTGAGAACAGAGAGGAAATTAAGAACCTGGTGGCATGGTGCAAAGACTATTCCTCAACATCAGCAAGACGAAGGAATTGGTTGTTGACTTCAGAAGGAGTAGCGGACTGCACAACCCCATTTACATCGGTGGTGCGCAAGTGGAACAGGTCAAAAGCTTTAAGTTCCTCGGGGTCAATATCACAAATGACCTGCAACACTCACAACACGCTGTACCAGTAAGGGGAAAGATAGAGGGGTGGGGGAGGGGAAGCAGGGAGGTGATAGGCAGGAAAGGTGAAGAAAGAATAGGGGAAAACACAAAGGGTAGTAGAAGGAGGCGGAACCATGAGGGAGGTGGTAGGCAGCTGGGGGAGGGGGCAGAGTGACATAGGGATAGGGGAAGGGAAGGGGAGGGAATTACCAGAAGTTGGAAGTTTCTGCCTCCCTTCCCCCACCCTTTTATCTTTTCCCTTACTGGTTTTTCACCTGGAACCTACCAGCTTTCTCCTTCCCACCCTTCCCCCACCTTCTTTATAGGGCCTCTGCCCCTTCCCGCTACAGTCCTGACATAGGGTTCCGGCCCAAAACGTCAACTGATTGTTTCTACAGATGCTGCCCAACCTGCTGAGTTCCTCCAGCGTGTTGTGAGTGTTGCTTTGACCCCAGCATCTGCAGATTGTTTGTGCTCACAAATGACCTGACTTGGTCCAACCAAGTAGAATCCACTGCCAAGAAGGCCCACCAGCGCCTTTACTTCCTGAGAAAGCTAAATAAATTTGGCCTGTCCTCTAAAACCCTCGCTAATTTTTATAGATGCTCCGTAGAAAGCATTCTTCTAGGGTGCATCACAACCTGGTATGGAAGTTGTCCTGTCCAAGACTAGAAGAAGCTGCAGAAGATCGTGAACATGGCGCAGCACATCACACAAACCAATCTTCCGTCCTTGGACTCAATTTACACCGCACGCTGTCGGAGCAGTGCTGCCAGGGTAATCAAGGACACGACCCACCCAGCCAATACACTTTTCATCCCTCTTCCCTCTGGGAGAAGGCTCAGGAGCTTGAAGACTCGTATGGCCAGATTTGGGAACAGCTTCTTTCCAAATGTGATAAGACTGCTGAACGGATCCTGACCCGGATCTGGGTCATACCCTCCAAATGTCCGGACCTGCCTCCCAGTTTTTTTTGCACTACTTTACTTTCCATTTTCTATTTTCTATTTATGATTTATAATTTAAATTTTTAATATTTACTATCGATTTGTGCTCCAGGGAGCGCGAAGCGCAGAATCAAATATCACTGTGATGATTGTACGCTTTAGTATCAATTATTTGGCGACAATAAAGTAAAGTAAATTGGACAAAATTGGAAGCACTACCGTTGACTGCATATTGCCCTGCATCTGCTTTTTACCCAGGCCAATTTCACTGGCCAAAGAAGGGTATACGATATTTAGGTATTAATTTTCCCCCTCAACTGAAGGATTTGGTAAAGGTAAATTTTGATCCATTATTGCAGAGAATTTCATGTGATGTAGGCAGATGGTTATCATTGTATTTGTCAATGTCGGGAAAGGTAAATGCCTTCAAGATGAATAGCATTCCAAAGGTTAATTATCTGTTCCAATCATCATCAGTTCTTCTTCTTCTTCTATTTCCGGATGTTTAGACGCATCTAGGCATGTTACAGCCCTCCACAGGATGTATAATTAATTATAGAACTTCAAGGAACTCAAATTCTCGAATACAACTTAGTCTCACGTGTAAACTGAATAATAGACTCTTTAATCAGATGTTGATTCTTTCTTTTTAAATCTTTTTATTAAATTAGTACACAAAAGGTAAAACATATAAAAACTAATACACTGTTGTGATATAAATTTACAAGAGATATTAATACATAAAATAAAGTACAAACAATGCAGTTTAGTTATAAAATTATGAGGTAATATAGTAGTATACTAATTTTCCCTATGTATCAATAAAGAGGAGAAATAACCCAAAAAAAACCCCCTCCAAAAAACTCACTATGCAACTAACCTAAAAAGCAAAGCAAAGCAACACACATCAAAGTTGCTGGTGAACGCAGCAGGCCAGGCAGCATCTGTAGGAAGAGGTACAGTCGACGTTTCAGGCCAAGACCCTTCGTCAGGACTAACTGAAGGAAGAATGAGAAAGGGATTTGAAAGTTGGAGGGGGAGGGGGAGATCCAAAATGATAGGAGAAGACAGGAGGGGGAGGGATGGAGCCAAGAGCTGGACAGGTGATAGGCAAAAGGGATACGAGAGGATCATGGGACAGAAGGTCCGGGAAGAAAGACAAGGGGGGGGGAACCCAGAGGATGGGCAAGAGGTATATTCAGAGGGACAGAGGGAGAAAAAGGAGAGTGAGAGAAAGAATGTGTGTATAAAAATAAATAACAGATGGGGTACGAGGGGGAGGTGGGGCATTAGCGGAAGTTAGAGAAGTCGATGTTCATGCCATCAGGTTGGAGGCTACGCAGACGGAATATAAGGTGTTGTTCCTCCAACCTGAGTGTGGCTTCATCTTTACAGTAGAGGAGGCCGTGGATAGACATGTCAGAATGGGAATGGGATGTGGAATTAAAATGTGTGGCCTCTTGCCCATCCTCTGGGTTCCCCCCCCCCTTGTCTTTCTCCCTGGGCCTCCTGTCCCATGATCCTCTCGTATCCCTTTTGCCAATCACCTGTCCAGCTCTTGGCTCCATCCCTCCCCCTCCTGTCTTCTCCTATCATTTTGGATCTCCCCCTCCCCCTCCAACTTTCAAATCCCTTACTAACTCTTCCTTCAGTTAGTCCTGACGAAGGGTCTCGGCCTGAAACGTCGACTGCACCTCTTCCTACAGATGCTGCCTGGCCTGCTGCATTCACCAGCAACTTTGATGTGTGTTGCTTGAAATTCCAGCATCTGCAGAATCCCCGTTGTTTGCGTTTTTAAAAGCAAAGCAAAGCAATGGGCTAACTAGGTATCAAGTATGCTGATGTTGATTCTCTTGATGGCCAAAGATTGAATAGAAAACCAAAATAAATTTAAGCCAGATAGCTTCTTGAACAACATGTTTCTCTCAATTTTGTATCGATTACAGCTCAGCAAAACATGCTGGACTGTCTCTGGACTACCACAGTCACATAATCCAGTAGAATGTTTTCCTATTATCTTTAAATAATAGTTTAGCCCACAATGCCCCAACCTCAGTCTTGTAAGTTTCACCATATCTCTATGACTTAAAAGGTAACAGTCTGAGACCTTTTTAACTAATGGGTGACTAGAAAAATAATGCCTGCCCCTTAATTCATTTTTCCAATCCTCCTGCCACTTCTTCTCTATACCTTTTTTAATCCTACTTCTCAATTCTGCTCTGCCTAGGGGAACTCTAATTTCTATTTGCCTGCTCTGTAAGGAAGACTTTGCAATGCCATCCACAATTTCATTTCCCTCCACCCCAGCATGCCCAGGTATCCATGAAAATCTAACTGCACAACCCATCTTCCCTACTCTAAACAACACTAAGAGAATCTCAATAACTATGTCAGGACGAGCTTTTGATTTACTCCCTTTTATAAACTCTAAGGCAGCAGCAGAATCCGAACAGATGATAACCCTACGTGGTCGAGAGTCTTCTATCCACCATAAGGCCCAGAGGATTGCTAATAATTCTGTTGCAAAGACAGAAATACCATCTGAAACCCGGTGATCAATCTTAACTCCAAGTTGAGACACATACATCCCAAATCCTGCCCTACTGCTCTCTGGGTCCACTGGTGAATTTCACAATTTCACCAGTGCTGATGAAATTGCACTGCTTCCTTGAAGCTGAAAAAGGAGGAATAGGTCTACTTCTGGTTCTGGAAAGAGCCAAAAAGGGACGGGTGGCAGGCAAATTTGGCTAACTATGTCTTCCTCAGTCAGTTTCAATTTCACAGCCTAGTTATTAACCAAATCTAAAAATGGGTATCTTTTAATTTTACCTTGGCGCTTTGACTTCCCCTGCAAAAGACACTTTGATGGACATCTGTGATTGAATCCATTTAGTTTTACCCAATACTGCAGGCCCAACTGAATTTGTCTTAAACACAGAGGCACTTCTCCCATCTCCACACATAATGCCGGGACTGATGTTGTTCTAAAAGCTCCACAACAGAGTCTAAGTACTTTGGACTGCACAGTGTCTAGTTTTCCAAGCACTGCCGTAGCACCATATACAACCGTAATCTATAACTGATCTAATCATAGCTAGATATATTAAGTACATAGTTTCCCGCCCTGCTTCCCAGTCGCATCCAGCAATACTTCTCATAACATTTAAAACGTTCTCACACTTTCCAATTGTTTTATCTATATGAACCCCCCAAGTAAGTCTTTCATCAAACCAGACACCTAAAAATTTGAATACCTTGACTCTTTCTAGTGGAGAATCATATAGACACAATTCACAATCAGGAATCTTTCTTCTAAAGCCAAAAATCATGTATATGGACTTAAAAGCAGAAATCCTGAAACCCCTTTTATTAGCCCAGTTTTCAACTGATCTTGAAGCCTTTTGTACCGGCCTTTATATATACTTGATGTTTCTTCCTCTTTTCCAGATTGCACCATCATCTGCAAACAATGATTTGCCAAATCCTGTCCCTACCTGATCAAAGATACCATTTATCATGACATTAAAAAGAACTGGACTAATGATACTTCCTTGAGGGGTACCATTACCTATTTTAACTGACTTGGAGCTTGTTCCACCTATTCTTACTTGAATTGTCCTTTCCTTAAGGAAATCTTTGATCCAATTAAACATTCTACCTCTAATTCCTGCATCATAGTGTTTAATTAATAAGCTATCCTTCCATAGTGAGTCATATGCTCTTTCAATATCTAGAGATACACTTACCATTACTTCTCTATTTTGAAATGCTTTTTTAATATCATGATCTAAAAGGGCAACAGATTCCATTGTTGATCTTCCAGTTCTAAAAACATTTTGATAGGCAGCAAAATGTCCCTTATTTTCCAAAAATTAAACAAGTCTGTTGGTGACTATTCGTTCCATAGTTTTACAAAGCACAGACGCTAAAGCTATAGGCTGATACGAACTAGGATGAGACGCGTCCTTACCTGGCTTTAAAACTGGAACTACCACGGCATGCTTCCATTCTACTGGTAATTTTCCTTCTTTCCACACTGAATTAAACAATGCTAGAATTTCTATTAATACAGAGTCATCTAAATGCTTAAGCAATTCATAACACAGTCCATCCCTACCAGAAGAAGTGTTTGAACCTGATTGGACAGCTTCCTGCAATTCCTGAAGGGAGAAAAACAAATTTATGGAGCTATTATCATCCAAACTCCTGTCCAATTTCCAAATTTCCTTTAACATAATTTCCTTTCTCAAATCACCTAACTCTCCAGAACTGTGTAACGCTTGGAACACCTCTACAAACATATCAGCCTTTTCCTTATTGGTTACAGCTTCAATATCTCCAACCAGCAAAGCTGGGATAGATGGTTTCCTATATATCCCTGACATTCTGTGAATGATCGTCCGTAGATGCTTTATAGGTGTCTCAGCGCCCAGGGTTCCACAAAATCTTTCCCAACTATCGCTCTTTGCATTTTTAATTACTCTCCTTGCTACTGCTCTTGCCTTTTTATACTCCATAACATTATCTAACACTGGGTACTTTCTTAATATCCTGTAAGCTCTATTTCTGTTTCTTACTGCTATATCACAATTTTTATTCCACCACGGAACTAATGCTTGAGCCTTAAGTACATTCCATAGTGGAATAGTCAACTGAGCAACTTTATGAATTATAGAATAGAGGGATTCATTCCAATCATCTATGGAGCCCTCGCTATTAATCCACAGCTTTCTCCTGGTACTCATCCCAATCGGCCAAAGAAAAATTATACCTAGCAGACCTCTCCTCCACTTCTACTATCAAATTTCTACCAAATCGACATAATGTAGGATAGTGATCACTTCCTAGTGTGTATCTGTCCATAACATCCCATTCCCCGACCCTAGCTAAGTTTAAGTGATAGATAAGTCTAAGTGACTACAAGTATTCTTTACAATATTAAATCTTGTAGGCCTTCCATCATTTAGCAGTACCATGTTGTATTTATCTAGAAACCCCTCTACTACCGCTCCATTACTATCTTTACTTTCACTACCCCATATAGGATTATGGGCATTGAAATCTCCAACCCAGATTACCGGGGATCTTACCTTATTCATAATTTCATCCAAATCTGATAACATCATATTACCTGGATTATAAAAGTTAATCAAAGTTATTTGACCACGAGAGCTCCAAACCTCCACAGCCACAATTTCAAGGTTTGATTTAATATCAAGTCTTCTAAACTGGAGTCCTGTGTTTATGAAAGTTGCACACCTGCCACCAGATTTACCTTTTCTGTCAGCTCTCAAACTATCATATCCAGAGATCACAAAATCTAAATGACGCTTTAACCATGTCTCCTGTATGCAGATCAAATCAGGCTTGTCTTTAAAAGTTCCAACAAATCTTTTTAATTCTTGACCATTTGCAGAAAAACTTCTTGCATTCCATTGTAATATTAAAAACATCGAAATACTAATTATTGGCCTCTTCATCCACATAAAGCTCTTCCGTACTCTCTGATCCCGAAAACTGGGAAGTATTCAGTGATTGTTTGTCTGTCATATACTCATGTAATTTTTCTGGCAAAATCTGTTTTATATCAAGGAATCTCTCTGCAGCTCCAACAACTACTTTTATCATATCTGATCTCTTGGCTGTAGTTTTAGCCCCGACCAGTACATCAACAACAAACGCCAAAAAAGACTCTTTAGTCATCATCAACATGCCTGAAGGAATCATAGTTGGAGAACTCGGAATGAACTGACTCCCCATCATTCCAATCTTTTCTTTACTTATCCTTGGCTTTCTATCAACTTTCTTTACTGCTTCAGCATATGATACTTTTTGGTGGATACTAACATCCTGAATCTGCTTTGCCTTACTAAAATACTCACATCCTCTGAACGCCGCTATATGGTCCCCTCCACAGTTACTGCATTTAGGCACCGCTGCCTTACATGCTCTAATATCATGATCCTCTCCACATTTCATACATCTTCTTTTACCTTGACATGAACCAGCAACATGTCCAAATCTCTGGCAATTATAACAGTGCAAGGGAGGCCTAATGTATTCTCTAACTTGATAAGACATGCATCCAAGATAGACTCTAGTTGGAAGAACATCACCTGCAAAAGCCAGAAGAACACGGGAATCCCAATTACCACCTTCTCTCGATTTTAATCGTTTGGCTTCAATCACTCGACCACCTTTAATATTGTCCAAAATTTCCTTTTCAGTCATGTTAGACCAAGTACCATACACTACCCCCCTAACTCCCTTCCTTTTTTTCAGAGTAATACACTCCACTTTCACAACCAATTTTCCTGCCATTTTAGCACTGTTATATTGGTCAATATCTTTGCAACAAATTTTCAGCAATCCATTAGACAAAATCTTGGCCTGGAGTCCTTTACCTATTTGGTTCTCTAATGCTGCCGCCACTTTCAAAGGATTAAGGGCTCTAAATCCTCCTTCCCCTTCCTTCTGACCTTTAATTTTATACAGAACTATAAATTCCTCCAATTCACCCATTTTCCTCAATTTGTTGTCCCCCATTACTTCAGGTCTTTCACTTGATGCACCCCTTTTTTGGCTACCCTTACTTCTGGAGTATTCCACAGTCTCCGCCCTCCCCCTTCAATCTCAACACCCCTCCCCTCTCCCTTTTGCAGCCATAGGCTCCAAACTAATCCTTTCCAAACTACTAGGCTCCTGCACACCAATGTCCCCACCTACTCAATCAACAGCCCCAACTGTCAGTCTCTCCCTCAAACTCTCCTCCTGCTCAACCCAGCTCCCAACTTCCTCCCTAGCACCCCCTGTCAAGCCAGCATCTCTTGTTACCAGTTCAAATCCCATTAACCTATTTAAGCAATTTGATAAAATAATTAAGGCTTTTATTTGGAATGGTAATAGGCATCCGTTAGTCTCATGAGACCATGGATTTGCGCCTTGGAAGGTTTCCAGGGCACAGGCCTGGGCAAGGTTGTATGGAAGACCAGCAGTTGCCCGTGCTGTGTCTCCCCTCTCCACGCCACCAATGTTGTCCAAGGGAAGGACACTAGGGCCGATACAGCTTGGCACCGGTGTTGTCGCAGAGCAATGTGTGGTTAAGTGCTTTGCTCAAGGACACAACACGCTGCCTCAGCTGAGGCTCCAACTAGAGACCTTCAGATCACTAGACCGATGCCTTAACCACTTGGCCACGCGCCAACATTTGGAATGGTAAACGCCCACGCTTAAACTTTAACAAATTACAGTTGCCAGTTGAAGGGGGGGGGCCTAGGTTTGCCAAAGTTAATATACTATTACTATGCCTTTACTCTTAAGCACTTAGCACATTGGTCTCTCCCTTCAGAGAGAGCACCTTCTTGGTATCGTATTGGGTGTTCTGCTCTTCCTCCCATCCCTCCATTACAATGTTTGTCTATCAAGTTACTTCCTGAGGCAAGGTCTCACCCAATTATATTGCATATGCATTTGTTTTGGAATAAACTAGCCGGATTATCTAAATTTAATCCATATGTGAATGAAGCCTCGAGTATCTGGAAGAATCCAAAGTTGTGTATTGATAAGTCCCCTTTCTTCTGGAGGGAATGGCAAGGGAAAGGTATAATTAAATAGGGAGACCTTTATAATGGTGACAGTTTAAAATCTTTTAATTAACCCAACAGTACGATATCTCTAGGTCACAATTTTGAGGATATCTTCAACTGCATCATTTGCTACATAGGACTTTTGGTTCTACACAGCAACCCCCACAAGTTGCTACGATGCAATCTACTGTACTGGCTGCATATGGTAAAGGTCACAAAGCCTCAACTTATTATTCAGCTTTAACACAAATCTCCGGGGACAAATTTCTGTTGGGTCTTAAAAGAGCATGGGAAAAAGACCTGAGTGTGATGTTTGAGACAAAGGAGTGGGACAAAATCTGCAAAAATGTCAAAACAATGTCAAGAGACCTGAGGCTGTGCCTTGTTCAGTTTAAGATTCTACACGGTTTTTATTGGACTCCAGCAAGGTTACATAGATTAGGGTTGAAAAATACCCCTGAATGGTGGTGCTGAGAGGCGGATAAAGGGGACTTAGTACATGCTCTCTGGTCCTGTCCCAGAATTCAAGAATTTTGGATTATGATACATAAGTATATTGGTGAAGTTTCGGGTATTCAACTCCCTTTCTGCCCCAGATTTTTTGTCTTGGGAGACACACTTCGGGATAAACGCTCTCAAAATTGGATCCAGACAAGTACAATGGTAGGAAGACAAATTATACTTAGAGGCTGGAGGAAGTTGGGGGGAACCATCAGTTCAGGAGTGGGCCACAGAAATAGCCAAAGTGGCAGCTTTTGAACGCATGTCTTACAAACAGTTTGATAGGTTGGACATCTGTACACAAAAATGGGGCAAATATTTAGGTTTCCTGGGGGGGGGAGAAATAGTGGTGAATGTGTGGTGAATCATATTTCTGAATGGCAGTCTTTTCTGTTATTAGAGATCTAAATAGACACACATGGTTATTATATTGATATTTATTTCTGCCATCACACATAAAAGTTGCTGGTCATGTTTCTGCCATGTTTGTTTTTTATTTTATGGATAATTTTATGTTTTGTAAGCTATGATTTACATAATTTCAACACTGACTCAAGAGTTCGGGGAAAAATTTGTAAAAGAATTCAGCAACATTTAAATCATAGAAAAAACAAAATAATTGTTACTCCAGATCTGATGCAGCACAAAAAAACCCATAGAAGATGAGGAATATAATAGTAATAAAAATTACACACAATAAATTCATAACTTATATACATTGATTGTATGTTTATGAAATGATGCTGGGCTGTACATGAGGTGACTGATGGGAAATAATACAGTTGTGGTGGAGTTAGTGGGTGGAGGTGTTGATCAGCCTGACTACTCAGGGAAAGTAACCGTTTGAGTCTGGTGGTCCTGGTGTGGATGCTACGCAGCCTCCTTCCTCCCTGATGGGAGTGAGACAAACAGTCCATGAGCAGGGTGAGTGGGATCCTTCATGATGTCACTGGCCCTTTCTTGGCACCCTTCTGTGTATAGTTCATTGAGGGCAGGTAGACTGGTGCCAGTGTTCTGTACTTTTCTTTGACTCTAAGCTCAGCACCATCTGAGACAAAGCAACCTGAGCGATTAGAGCCTCTTGCGCGGTCATAAATATTTATTCTCTCTACCAAATTCAGTATTGAGTTTACTGTCGTATGCACAAGTCCACGTATGCACAGGTGCAATGAAAAACTTATTTGCAGCAGCTTCACAGACGCACTGCATCAGATAAGCAGCATTCACAAAAAAAACATAAGTTATATACAGTTTTTACAAGAAAGAACATAATTACAAGATTACAATTACAACAAAAAATCCAAGCCTATTTTAATAAAATGTGATGACAGTAGTCAGTGTTGCTAATCTGTAGTGATTAGGGTTGTGTTAGTTACATAAGGACGTAAGCAACCAGGAGCAGGAGTAGACCGACTGGCCGGTCAAGCCTGTGCCAGGATTCATTAAGATTTTTGTTGATCTGGTCTCAGCTCCACATATCTGCCTTCCCCCACCCCCCCATAAGCCTTAATTTCTCTACTATGTAAAAATCTATCTGTTTTAAATATAAAGTATTTAATGATGTAACCTCTACTATTTCCCTGGGCAGATATTTGACCATAGATCCATAGATTCACCACTCTCTGTGAAAAACAGTTCCTCCTCATCTCTGTCCTAAATCAACTCCCCTGAATTTTGAGGTGATGTTTCCTAGTTCTAGACTCACCTACCAGCTGAAGCAACTTTCCTGCCTCTAACTGATTTTTCCTTATCTTCTATCTTATCCTTTCATAATTTATATATTTCTATGTTTCTATAAGATTCCTCTCATTCTTTAGCAATTTCAGTGAGTATAGTCTGAGGTAACTCAACCTCTCCTCCCTCATCACCTGCTGATCAACTTCTATCGGACAACTATAGAGAGCCTCCTGACGTATTGCTGTGCAGTGTGGTTTGCCAGCTGCACAGAACAGAACAGGAATGACTTGCAGCGGGTGGTGAGGGTAGCAGAGCGGGTTATTGGCACAACATTACCCTCCCTCAGAGACATTTATACTGGCAGACTTCAAAAGATGGCTACTTGTATTTCAAAGGATCCCACTCATCCTGGACATCACCTGTTTTCCCCTCTACCTTCTGGGAAGAGATGCAGAGCATTAAGGACGAAAGCAAAGAGACTCCTTAACAGCTTCTACCCACAAGCAGTGAAATGTATAACACCCCCTTCCCTTCTCCTGCCCCCCTCCTAAGACGGCAGCAGCTAAATGTATCACACTTCCAGGAATGGCAGGTGTGCGATAGTCCTACCCCCCCCCCCCCCATCCATATATTATTAATTTTGGACTGCACTCCTGAGGTTTTAGAGTTTATTTTATGAATATATTCTTTGTCATGCTGCAAAACGTTGAGCTGCTAAACTGTGTTTCATTGCTCCACAACAATGACAATAAAGATATTCTATTCTCTTCTCTTCTCGTATGCTAAGCAACCTCCCTCTCCTCATCTCTGGACTTAACCCAGTGAATCTCTTCTGCGCTGCCTCTAAAGCCAGTATGTCTTTTCTCAAGTAAGGAGACTGGAAAGCAATGCTGGAGAGGTAGTAATGGGGGACAACAAAATGGCAGACAAACTGAATAAATATCTTACATCAGTCTTCACTGTGGAAGACACTAGCAGTACATTGGAAGTTCCAGGTATCAGGGGGCATGAAGTGTGTGAAGTTACCATAACTAGACAGAAGGTTCTTGCAAAATTGAAAGGTCTGAAGGTAGAAAAGTCACCTGGACCAGATGGTCTACACCCCAGAGTTCTGAAAGAGGTGGCTGAAGAGATTGTGGAGGCCATTAGTAATGAACTTTCAAGAATCATGAGATTCTGGAATGGTTCTGGAAGACTGACAAAATTGCAAATGTCACTTCGCTCTTCAAGAAGGGAGAGAGGCAGAAGGAAGGAAACTATAGGCCAGTTAGTCTGACCTCAGTGGTTGGGAAGATGTTGGAGTCGATTATTAGATATGAGGTCTCAGGGTACTTGGAGACACATGGTTAAATAGGCCGTAGTCAGCATGGTTTCCTCAAGAGAAAATCTTGCCTGAGAAACCTGTTGGAATTCTTTGAAGAAATAACAAGCAGGATGGACAAAGGAGAATCCATTGATGTCGTGTATTTGGATTTTCAGAAAGCCTTTGACAAGGTGCCACCCATGAGGCTGCTTAACAAGCTGTGAGCCCGTGGTATTACAGGAAAGATTCTAGCATGGATAAAGCAGTGGCTGATTGGCAGGAGGCAAAGAATGGGATTAAAGGGAGCCTTTTCAGGTTGGCTGCCAGTGACTAGTTGTGTTCCACAGGGGTCTGTTGGTACCAATTCTTTTTACGTTATATGGCAATGATTTGGATGATGGAATTGATGGGTTTGTTGCAAAGTTTGCGGATGATATGAAGTTAGGTGGAAGGGCAGGTAGTTTTGAGGAAGTGGAGAGGCTACAGAAGGACTTAGACAGATTAGGAGAATGGGTAAAGAAATGGCAGATGGAATACAGTGTTGGGAAGTGTATGACTGCACTTTGGTAGAAAAAATGTAAGGGCTGACTCTTTTCTAAATGGAGAGAAAATACAAAAAGCTGAGGTGCAAAACGACTTGGGAGTCCTCGTGCAAGATTCCCAAAAGGTTCATTTGCAGCTTGAGTTAGTGGTGAGGAAGGCAAATTGAAGCACCTTCAATAACTCCAAAAGACTGAAGTTGGGTAAAATACTGAAAGACTTTTATTCGCTGTACAATACGATCTCCATGCTGAGTGTCTGCCCCCAGACTGAGGGGGAGGGGCAAGGTGAAATCAGCTTCATTCAGGGGAAAATTGGTTTTCGTTACAGTTGCACCATAAATAATTAGTCATAAAACCATAAATAGTTAAATAGTAATATGTAAATTATGCCAGGAAATAAGTCCAAGACCAGCCTATTGGCGCAGGGTGTCTGACCCTCCAAGGGAGGAGTTGTAAAGTTTGATGGTCACAGGCAGGAATGACTTCCTATGACGCTCTGTGCTGCATCTCGGTGGAATGAGTCTCTGGCTGAATGTACTCCTGTACCCACCCAGTACATTATGTAGTGGATGGGAGACATTGTCCAAGATGGCATGCAACTTAGACAGCATCCTCTTTTCAGACACCACCGTCATAAGGTCCTTCATGGTACAGAAGCCCTGTATGATTCTGATTTTGTGGGTTGCTCTGGATGTCTGAAATCATCATGTTCTAAAGGGTACAACTTCCAACCAGACTGGTTATCTTATCATGAGCTGTATTATCTAAAACAATAAGACCATAAAATATAAGAGCAGAATTAGGCCATTTTGCCCATCGAGTCTCCTCCGCCACTCATTCATGGCTGATTTATTTTCCCTCTCAACTCCATTTTCCTGGCTTCTCCCTATAAGCTTTGATACCCTTACTAATCAAGAACCTATCAACCTCCACTTTAAATATACCAAAGTACTTGGCCTCCACAGCCACCTGTGGCAATGAATTCCACAGATTCAGCACCCTCTGGCTAAAAAGATAATTCGTCCTCATCTCTGCTCTAAAGAGGTGTCCTTGTATTCCGAGGCTGTGCCCCCTGTCTCATTGGAATCATCCTCTCCACATCCACTCTATCTAGGCCTTTCAACATTCATTAGGTTTCAATAAGATCCCCCCTCACTCTTCAAAACTCCAGCAAGTACAGGCTAGAGTTGTCAAATGGTCCTCATATTTAATTATATCTCATGATGAGCTCATATGCAGCAAAGGGGTTGCTGGGCAGTGCAGCTTGAAGGACTGAAGGGCTTATTCCATGCTGTATCTCAATAAAGCAACCTGGATTCATTCCTGTAAGGAGTTTGTATGCTCTCTCCATGGCCGCGTGGGTTTCCTCCAGGTGCTCCGGTTTCCTCCCACAGACCAAAGACGTACCGGTTGGTAGGTAAACTGGTCATTGTCAATTGAAATAGGCTAGAGCTAAATGAGTGACTTGGCTTGAAGGGCTGGAGGGCCTGTTCCATGCTGTATCTCAATAAAAACAATAAATAAATAGATAAATAAAATCAGCAAGTTTCGCCAACAATGTCCGTGATAATAAACCTGACTTCAATTTTGATTGTGGTTGATGTTTGGAAAAGATAGAGGACAAATTAGACTTGAATAAGGTCTGTAGAGTGTGAAGTTGTGTGTGTGGACTCTCACGGTGGTGTCTGAAAAGAGGATGCTGTCTAAGTTGCATGCCATCTTGGTCAATGTCTCCCATCCACTACATAATGTACTGGATGGGCACAGGAGTACATTCAGCCAGAGACTCATTCCACCGAGATGCAACACAGAGTGTCATAGGAATTCATTCCTGCCTGTGGCCATCAAACTTTACAACTCCTCCCTTGGAGGGTCAGACACCCTGAGCCAATAGGCTGGTCCTGGACTTATTTCATAATTTACTGGCATAATTTACATATTACTATTTAACTATTTATGGTTCTATGACTATTTATTATTTATGGTGCAACTGTAATGAAAACCAATTTCCCCCGGGATCAATAGGGTATGACTATGACTATGAAAACATGTTGACAGATGTCACTACCTCACTACCTCACCTGCATTCCATTATGTAGATACAAACCGAGGCAGATTTTGGGCTGAAGGAATGGATTAAGAATCCTGTTATGTACAAGCATTCTCAAAGATTTCTACAACCCTCAAGTTGCAGGATGATATGGTCGGACAAAGTATTGAAGACCCTATTTTATTTCAACCTTAAATTCATGTGCAACAAACTCTGAGTTATTGTCTGAATGGGACTCTTGATAATCCATAAAAATGAAAAGGGATGTTTGCAATCATGTCAGTAGTGGTCAGATACTGAAATTTCACCGTAAAGCCACTGTGATGATCTTTATTATAATTAGAAGGAGATTGAGTTTATTACACTGTTTGCATGTATGTTTTGTAGGCCTTCTGTCGCCCCCTGCTGTTTAACAGCAGGTACGCCAGCTCTACAGTAACTTGGACGGACTGTGAATTCTTACAGTCAGAATCAGGCTTATTATCACTGATATATGTCATGAAGTTTATTGTTTGGCGGCAGCAGTATTGTGTAACACATAAAATACTATAAATTGCAATAAGAAATGTATATTAAACTTTAAAATTAAATAAGTAGTGCAAAATTACAACAAAAATTGTGGGGTAGAATTCATTGGTTGGTTCATTGTCCGTTCAGAAATCTGACGTGGAGGGGAAGAAGCTGTTTCTAAACATTGAGTGTGTGTCATCAGGCTTCTGTACCTCCTCCTTGGAGAAAAGGGCATGTCTTTGGTGATGGTGGTCCTTAATGAAGGGTGCAACCTTTTTGAAGCACCACTTTTTTTTCAAGATGGCTTCAGTGCTAGTGAGGCTAGTGTCTGTGTTGGAGCTGGCTGAGTTTGCAACCCTCTGAAGCTTTTTCTGATCCTGTGCCGTGACCCCTCGCTCCAGACAGCAATATCTCAACATACTTCAAAGATATTAGGTTGTTATTTCATGGAAGCGTAGACTAAATGCTGGAGAAACTCAGCAGGTCAGGCAGCATCTATGGAGGGGAATAGACAGTTGACATTTCAGGCAGATACCTTTCTTCATGACTGAGAAGGAAGTGGGAAGATGCTAGAATAAAAAGATAGGGAGAGGGGAAGAAAGCTAGTTGGAAGGTGATAGGTGAGGCCAGGTGTGTGGGAAAGGTCAAGGGCTGGCCGAACTCAGCAAGTCAGGCAGCATTCACCGGAGAGGAATAAACATATGATATTTTGGGCCATGAAGGGTCCCAGCTTTAAAAGTCAGGCTGTTTATTCCTCTCCTTGGACTTGCTAAGTTCCACCAGCATTTTGTGTGTGGTAATTAAGAATATGGAAGTGTAGTTATAGTTGTATTACATTAAACTTTTGGCAGTCAGAATGTGCATAGCAAATTCTTGCAATGATGACCTAATAATCTGTTTTAATTATGGCGATAAGGAACTAAATATTAACTTAGAGGTAATTTCCCCTGTTCTTTGAAAGAATGCCATTGAATCTTTTACAGTGTCAATCATATCTTTTTTTTTAATATGGGACTTCTTGATCAGCCATGATCGTATTGAATGGTGGTGCAGGCTCGAAGGGCTGAATGGCCTACTCCTGCACCTATTTTCTATGTTTCTATGTTTCTTAATATCGGATTCAAAAGAAGGCATATCCAACAATATAGCACTCTTGCAATAAGCCCTGTTTGTTTTGTGCACCAGAGATTCAATAGAAACATAGTCATCTGACTCAGAGATGCAACAGTTACCGACAAAACTACAGCTGTCCAATTGGTAAAGCTTAAACACGAAATATTCTACAGATACTGGAAATCCAGAGCAACAGATAAAAAATGCTGGAGGAATTCAGCAAGTCAGGCAGCATCCTTGGAGAGAAATAAAGAGGTCAACGTTTCGGACCGAGATTCTTCACCAGGACTGCAAAGAGAGGGGAAGGAGTACAAGCTGGTTGGCAATAGGTGAGGGGGAAGGTGGGTGGGTGTGGGAGAGGGGATGAAGTAAGAAGCCAGGAGGGGATAGGTGGAAGACGTAAAGGGCTTAAGAAGAAGGTATCTGATAGGAGAGGAGAGTGGACCAGGGGAAAATGGGAGAAAGGAGGGGGACCAGAGAGTGGTGATGGACAGGTAAGAAGTGAAGGGGTGAGAGGGGGGCCAGAATGGGAAATGTAAAAAAAAGAGAAGGGGAAAACTACCAGAAGCTTGAATAGTTAATATTCATGCCATCAGGTAGGAGATTACCCAGATGGAATATGAGGTGTTGTTCCTCCAACCTGACTGCGGCCTCATTGTGGTAGTAGAGGAGGCCACGTCAGAACGGTAAGGCTGCTGTTTGTCTTGACTGCACTTTTAACTCTGCCTGTGAAGCACTTTGGTACTTAACTGAGGTTGCAAATAGTCTATAAAAATACAGGTGTATCTTTATTGTTAACACAGGAAAATTAACAACCAAGGGGTGAGTGATGCACGTTTGTCTGTTATTAGGGGGCTGCCAGAAAACACCACAATCGGGATATATTGCAGGAACGGAACCAATAAAGCTGCCTATGATGTCTTGTAGTCCCATGATAGCAAATATATTTCTCTCAAATACCATGACAATAATGGGCTTGCTGTTCTCTCTACTGGCCATGCAGGAAATTGAATGACATTTACTGAAAAGAGACATAAAACAAAGAATGGCAGGTGGAAACAGGGAGCAGAGACAAGAATGTAGCTGATTTTAACAGATGTGAATCTGCTGGACGTGAATGCTTTTGAAAGTAATTTTGCACAATTAAAACGTATCTCTTTAATTTTACTGTTTCCGCTGGAAAACCTTACCTCACTCATGGCTTTCCATACTTTCAGTGTAAAATGTGAATATATTTTCTGATCATCACAAAAAAAAAATTCAGCTCCTAATTCTACATCACCCCAGTGACTACTGAAAATGTCACAGCAAGTATTAGGCATGTCTTTTATATCAGCTGCAGCTCAGTTTTTAATACCTTCAGTTAGAAGATTGTGAGTTCATGTGTGTTCAGAAGATATATTCCAGCTGCATTGTTGGTGCTGGCTTTTAGGTAACTTGTTTTTATTGTCAGTAGATGTAATGTCTCCCATGGCATTATTTTGAAGAAGAACAGGAGAATTACTGTCTGAGATAATCCCTCAGCTAATACTTGTAAAGTGAGCTCGAGCTACTCCCACCTTTTTGTTGAATATGTGGAAAAGCCCTTGTTCCAAACTTACCCTGACACCCCTTCCTAACTCTTTCTCTGCTACAAACAAACCTCATCAATCCTTCGATATAAACTTCAATCCCATCCTCAAATTCACTTGGCTTGTTTCTGATACCTCTCCCCCTTTCTGGATCACTCTGTCAAATAAACAATCCACTGACGTTTACAATAAACCCACTGACTCCACAACTACCCAGACTAAAACTTCTCCCACCTTGCCATTTGTAAGATGCCATTCCCTTTTCTCTCAGTTTCTGCTGCATCTATTCTCAAGGCGAGTCTTCCTGTTCCAGGAGATATCAAGTGCCTTCCTTTTTCAGAAAATGTGGTTCCCCATTCATTGTGGTTGATGGAACCCTCAGCCGTTCCTCCATCTTATGTATTTCTTCTCTCAACAGTTTGCATTACACTGTTATCATGCCAGCAACCTTGGCTCAATTCTGACGCAACCTGTAAGGAGTTTGTACTTTCTCCCCTTGATCGTGCGGGATTCCTTCGGGTGCTGTGTTTTCTCCTCATTACAGAGGTGTACAGGTTAGTATGTTAATTGGTCACGTGGCTGAAATTAGGCCGGAAGGGCCTGTTACTATGCTGTATCTCTAAATATATATAACAAAACCCCACCTACCCAGAAACAGTGACAATTCAATTCCCGCCATTGTCTGTAAGGAGTTTGTACGTTTTCCCCATGACTGCGTTGGTTTCCTCTAAGTGCTCCAGTTTCCTCCCACAGTCCAAAGAAGTACTGGCTGGTGGGTTAATTGGTCATTGTAAATTGTCCCGTGATTAGACTAGAGTTAATCGGGTTGTTGGGTGGCATGTTTCAAAGGGCTGGAAGGGCCTATTCTGGCTGTACCATGATAAATAAATAAAAGAACAGAGAGAGGGCTCCTTTGGTCCTTAACCACACCGGCCTCCACATCGTTCTTCACGATTTCCACCAGCTGCTCTGCAATTCCATCCCGAGTCAATTCTCCCCTTACCCACTGCTTTCTGCAGGGACCACCCTCACCATCTCTCCCCGGTTCCAGCATTCCTCCTCACCCAACCCTCCCCATTCCTTGGCACTCTCCCCTACAACAAAAGGAGGTGCACTGTTTGTCCCTACACCTCTTCCCTCACCATGGTTCAGGGTCCTAAACCATGAGGCAGAGAATCACATGCACTTTCTCCAACCTTATCTATTATATTCAATGTTTGCAGCGTGGCCTCTTCCACATCAAGGAGACAGGGACCTGTGCTCCATCCATCACTGCTAACTCTTAGCCGAAAGCATTTTAATTCCCTTTTTCTTTTCCCACACCGATTTGTCTGACCTCAGCCGCCTCCTGCTAGAGCAAGGTCCAATGCAAACCAAAATAACAGTACCTCATATTCCACCCGGGTAGTCTACAACTCAATGGTATGAATTTTCCAGTTTTAGCTAGTTCACACTCTTGCTCTCTCCTCATCCACCCAGGTTCTTTCACCTCCACTTCTTTTCAACCCTCTCCCACCAGGCTCCATCTACTCATCACCCACACACTTTATCCCCACTGGGCCTCCTACCCTGCCCACTGGTTCCTTCCGTCCTCCAACCCTCCCTTAACTGGTTCCATTTATCCCTTTCAGTCACTCTTCAACCCTCCCCCCCCCACATGGCTCCATTTGCCCATCTTTCCCCTCCTCGCCGAGTTCCATTTATTGCCTCTCAGCTCCTGCTTTACCCCTCCCCGTCCCTTCCTTTTTACGGGCCACTTCACCTTTACCCTCTCAGTCCCAGCCTGAACCATGGACTTTCCCTCTGCCTTCAGAAAATACTGCTTGACCCAGTGAGTTTCTCCAGCAGTTTGCTTTTTTTTTGGCTGGCTGAGCAAAAATATCTGCCCACTGTCATATTTCTAATTGTTGTCTTGACTTTGTGGACATCGATGGCGTGTTTCCTAGATCTGAACGTGGACTAGATGGCAAGATGATTTCATTGAATAGAAAGCAATCTGACATGTCCTGAGGTTGTGATTTAACTACATCTTTCTTTCTCTTGTAAAAATAATAATGGATTTTATCCAAATGGATAAGTCTTCCTTCCGGCCCTCTTTTCCTCTGACTGCCATATATTTCTTTTAGCTGAGTTCAGTATCGGTATTGGAATTGGTTTATTATTGTCACATGTACCGACATAGAGTGAAAAAGCTTGTCTTGCACACTGTTCATACAGATCAGATCATTACACAGTGCATTGAGGTAGAACAAGGTAAAACAATAACAATACAGAATAAAATGTAAAAACCTTAACCATTGTGACAGGGCCCTTAACCATTCTGAAGTTATCTTACTAATTCCCCCTTTCTCCTTTACTTTTACATCCTCTTAGCTCTTCTTTGCAACTAGGACTATCATCAATGTAAATATATAATGAAAGAATGATGAGATTATATAAGCAGCTCCCATTATAAATATGTATATTAGAATTCATACGAGTGTGTATGTATACAGTATGCATTATGCATACAGTATATATAATCCTCTTCGTCATTATGTGCTCTGTTTCTTTGACATCGGTGATCATGGTCTTTCCACAACTATGATAGTTCTTGGAAAATTTTTCTACACTAGTGGTTTGCCACTGCCTTCT